>NC_050099.1:33705425-34008456 GCF_902167145.1 Zea mays | reverse complement strand
GCCGAAGCCATATAGGGGATTGTCCGAAGGCTTAAGTAAACTGTGGCTGATGCCCATGCGGTTGAAGGCGTGGAGGAAGATGATGTCCGCCTGGCTCCCGTTGTCAACTAAGACTTTGTGCAGGTCCCAGCCTGCCACACTGCAGTTGATTACCATGGCGTCAATATGGGGTGCGCTGCACAGGTCGACATCCCTGGCGTCGAAGGTCAGCGGCACATGGGACCACTTCGTTTGCACGACTCGGCCGGTGACGACGACGTGGTTGATGCTTCGGTAGTGGTCCCTCTTCTATCGCTTCGTGTCGAAGTCGACGTTGGACCCCCCCAGTGATCATGTGAATGACTCCACGATACGGCTGATCAGCGAAGTCTTCCTATTTTGGTGCTTGGGGGTGATTTGGGTGGTGGATGTTTGGCTGATGCGGGTGCGGAGGCGGGAGTGGGGGTGGTACGACTTGCACCTCCTGGTGGTGTTGGTTTGCGTGGTTGGGTGGATGCTGAGCGGGGCCGTGGTTGTATGGTTGTGGGAGGTGATGTTGATATGTGTGCGTGACAACTCTTGGGTTGTCGGCTGGTTGTGCCCGAGACATCCTGTCCCTGGTGGCCTTCGTTTCCGGGCAGTCCCTCGTTGGGTGCGCGCAGTATTCGCTGTGAAACAGGCAGTAAAATATGCGCGGCTGCTGCGCCCGTCCTCGGCCCCGACCACGAGTGCCATTGCCGCGGCCCTGGGGGGATAATCTTGACGGTGAGGGGCCTCGCTGGGGGTGCTGGTTGGCAATGTTATGCACCTGCTGCTGACTGCGGTTGTCCCGACTGGAGTCTGACTGTGAAGGTCTTGTCCATGTTCGGCTGGACTGCAGAGGGTCCTTGGGTTTCCTCTGGGACTCGACTTTGCGCTGGTGGAGCTCTTCGGATCTGGCATACTTTTCAAAGAGCTGATAGAGCTGTTGGAGGTTCTTGGGTGGGTCCCTGATGCAGTGACTGTAAAGGACGCCAGCACGAAGGCCACTGATGGTGTAGTGAATGGCAATTTGGTCGTCGACCAAAGGCAGTTGTGACTTGAGAGTCAGGAACTTGCGGTAGTACTCTCGAAGGGTTTCTTTCTCCAGCTGCTTGTAGAGTGACAGTTCGGGCAAGGCATCGGTGTCTGGGCGGTATCCTTGGAAGTTGACCAGAAATTTGTCCCGGAGACTTCTCCAGGAGTCGATGGACAATGGAGGCAACATGGTGTACCAGGTCAGGGCCGGACCTTCGAGGGCGATGATGAAGGACTTGGCCATCGTGGCGTCGTCCCCTCCGGATGATGCGACAGCGACTTGATAGCTCATGATGTATTGTGCTGGGTCGGTGCTGCTGTTGTACTTGGGGTAGGTCCCTGCCCTGAAGTTGGCGGGCCATGGTGACACTTGCAGTTGCGGCGCCAGGGGGCTCCGCTCATCAAGGTAGTTGATGCCTTGGAATGCTGCGACGTGCGGGGCGAAGGGTCCGCGCTGAGGAATGAATAGGTCTCCGACTGGCGCGCGTTGTTGGAGGGGCGGGCTGTGCTGCAGATCATGTTGGCCTTCGCGCTGCATGAGCGCAATCTCTTGCTCGAGTTCCTGAGCCCTCTGCTCCTCGTCTCGTATCATCTAGCGCACCTTTGCTTGCGCGTAAACACGCTAGCGCTTGGCCTCGAGGATTTCTTTCTGCTTCTGGAGGTTGCGGTTCTTGATGCGCAGAGCCCGCAGCTGTAGCTGTTCTTCTGCTGAAACGCCGATGACTTCATCGTCCTCTATGGCGTCTTCGCCCTCTAGCGGAGCAAAACCTGGGGGTGGTTCCTTTGGCTGTCCTCCGGAGCTGCAGGTGCGGAGGCTGCCCTCGGGAGTTGGTTGATCGTTGCGCTGTCTCTTGCTGATGGCGTCGTCTTCGCAGGCTTCTTGGTGGGTGGTGTCTGCAAGGGCCTTGCCTTTTTTCTCGGCTAGCAGCGCTGCCTTCGTTGCTTCGTCAACGGATGGGGACGCCTTCGAGCTAGCTCTCTTGGGTGCCATCGTGGGTGGTTTGTTTGTAGCACGAACGGTGGGCGCCAAATGTTGGAACTTGCTCTCCTGGGCAAGATGATCCAACGGGGGAGTGAAAGAAATGCAAACAAGGTTTAACACGAGATGGCGATTGCTCTGTTAATCTAGCCTATCAAGGGCACTGTACGGGGGTATTTATAGGTGCCTTAGTGCCCAACGTCTCCATGTAAGGACGCTTGTGCCCTCAGGCACCTGGATTATCCCCAGAATATTCCCACAAGGGAGGGTTACAGACTGTCATTACAGAAAAGCTATTGCAAATTGGGCCCGTAACAGGCTTCTCAATGCGGGGCCTATTACGATGGGCCGAATCCTAAGAGGGCCTCCAGGTCTGGTGAGGACGTGAGGTGGGAAGACTTCATCGTAGGCCTTCATCGTAAGACTTCGCCTTGCGGTGAGGAGGACAGAGGGTGGGCCACGCCGTCATCATGCTTCCGTTGGTGCGGCGAGGTGACGAAGGCCTGGAGCGAAGGATAGCGTCTTCGCCTTCACCCCAACAGGATGCCAAGCCCATCAAGACACCCATGAGAACCAATGGGCATCTCGACCTCGACACGGGAGGTAAATCCGTAGATCAAAAGGTATACCGGTCGATGATAGGATCTTTACTCTATTTATGTGCTTCTCGACCGGATATTATGCTTTCCGTATGCATTGCAAGATTCCAAGCCGATCCTAAGGAAGTTCACCTTAGGGTCGTAAAACGAATCTTGAGATATTTGGTTCATACTCCTAAGTTTGGTCTTTGGTACCCTAGGGGATCCACCTTTGATTTAATAGGTTATTCAGATGCTGATTGGGCAGGGTGTAAAATTGATAGAAAGAGCACATCAGGGACTTGTCAGTTCTTGGGAAGATCCCTGGTGTCTTGGGCTTCAAAGAAACAAAATTCTGTAGCTCTTTCTACCGCCGAAGCCGAGTACATGGCCACAGGCCATTGTTGCGCGCAATTGCTTTGGATGAGGCAAACCCTTAGGGACTATGGTTACAAATTAACCAAAGTTCCTCTCCTATGTGATAATGAGAGTGCAATCAGCATGGCGGATAATCCCGTTGAGCACAGCCGCACTAAGCACATAGCCATTCGGTATCACTTTTTGAGGGATCACCAACAAAGGGGGATATCGAGATTGCATATGTTAGCACCAAAGAACAATTAGCCGATATCTTTACCAAACCACTAGATGAGAAAACTTTTACCAAACTTAGGCATGAGCTAAATATTCTTGATTCTAGGAATTTTGATTGATATTTTGCACACATAGCTCTTTTATGTACCTTTGATCATCTCTCTTTCATTTGCTATGACTAATATGGTTTTCAAGTGTATTTCATACTAAGTCATAGATTGAAAGGGAAATGGAGTTTTTCGGCGAAGACAAGACTTCCACTCCACTCCATCGAATTATCTCCACTTCGCCGTCACTCTGCACCGCTCTCCAATTTGGTATAATCTTCACTCATATATTGTTTGCCAAAGGGGGAGAGAAAGTAAAAGGGCTTATATTTCACTCACAAGTATCTGTTTTTGGCTATTCATGCCAAAGGGGGAGAAAGTATAGCCCAAAGCAAAAGGACCGCACCAACAACAATTTCAAAAATGAAGTCTTTCAATTTGTATTGAAGAAGTTTTTTTCAATTGGTATCTTATCTTATTTTTGATATAATTTCAAATTGGTATGACCTCCTTCAAAATTAATATCTAAAACCCTCTTGAACTCTAAGAGGAGAATTTCATTAAGGGGGAGTTTTGTTTAGTCAAAGGAAAAGCATTTGAAACAGGGGGAGAATATTTCAAATCTTGAAAATGCTTCTCAAAATCTTATTCATATACCTTTGACTATTTGCAAAAGACTTTGAAAAAGAATTTCCAAAACATTTGCAAAAACAAAACAAGTGGTGCAAGCGTGGTCCAAAATGTTAAAATAAATAAAGCAATATCCTATGAATGTATAAATTAATTTAATTCCAAGTAACCTTTGCACTTACCTTATGCAAACTAGTTTAATTCTACACTTATATATTTGCTTTGGTTTGTGTTGGCATCAATCACCAAAAAGGGGGTGATTGAAAGGGAAATAGGCTAAAACCTTTTCCTAATTGATTTTGGTGGTTGAATTGTCCAACACAAATAATTGGACTAACTAGTTTGCTCTAGATTATAAGTTCTACAGGTGTCAAAGGATCAACACAAACCAATAAAAAGTCCAAGAAAGGGTTCAAATAAAAAGAGCAAAAGACAACCGAAGGCTGCCCTGGTCTGGCGCACCGGACTGTCCGGTGCACCACCGGACAGTGTCCGGTGCACCAGGGAGAATCACTCTGAACTGCTGAGCTTCGGGAATTCGGGGAGCCCCTCCGCTATAATTCACCGGACTGTCCGGTGTGCCAAGCGGAGTAACGGCTACAGCGCCAATGGTCGTCTGCAAAAGCAACAGTGAACAGCTACAGTGCGCGGACTGCGCGCACAGAAGTCAGAGCAGGCGTAGATGGCGCACCGGACAGTGAACAGTGACTGTCCGGTGGCCCCACTTGTCAGAGCTCCAACGGTCGAACCCCAACGGTTGGGTGACGTGGCTGGCGCACCGGACAGTGTGCGGTGCGCCCGTCGACAGAAGCCTTCCCCAACGGCCACTTTGGTGGTTGGGGCTATAAATACCCCCCAAACACCACACTTCAAGGCATCCAAGTTTTCAGCCAACACATTCAATACAAGAGCTAGCGCATTCAATACAAGACACAATTAGAGTGAATCAAAATCTCTCCAAGTCCCAATTCCACTCAAAGCAATAGTGACTAGAAGAGAGAGTTTTGTCGTGTTCTTTTGAGCTCTTGCGCTTGGATCGCTTTTCTTCTTCCTCTATTCTTGTTCCCAAATTCTTTGTAATCAAAGCAAGAGACACCAATTGTGTGGTGGTCCTTGTGGGGACTAAGTGTCCCAAGTGATTGAGAAGAGAAGCTCACTCGGTCTAAGTGACCGTTTGAGAGAGGGAAAGGGTTGAAAGAGACCCGTTCTTTGTGACCACCTCAACGGGGAGTAGGTTTGCAAGAACCGAACCTCGATAAAACAAATCACCGTGTCATCCGCCTTATTTGCTTGTGATTTGTTTTTCGCCCTCTCTTTCAGACTCAATTATATTTCTAACGCTAACCCTGGCTTGTAGTTGTGTTTAAACTTTATAAATTTCAGATTTGCCTATTCACCCCCCCCCTCTAGGCGACTTTCAGAGCTCAGAAAAGATCATAGCTCAACAAGTTGTGGGGAATAATGTGCATGAACTCACCAAAGGTGGGAGCTCATGTGAAGTGTAAGCTGATCAACAAATAATGGTTAAAGTTGAGCATTGCTTTTAATAAGTTGGTCAATTTTTATTAGCAGTTACTAAGTGTAAGTAAATACCAAACCAGAGTAATAATAGATCAAATTAATAATAAACCACAATGCGATGAAAATGACCAATTAAGTTTAATTCCATAAGTTACTCATGTGAGGGTCCGAGCCGCTCATGACCGTGAGCACGGCTGATATAGCAGTTTTACACTCTGCAGAGGTTGCGCATCTTTACCCACAAGTCATGTTACCCATCTGCCAAGGGGTCATGAATCCCATACACCTCTACCAAGGAAGCGAGGCAGGGTAACACTACGAGGCCTTTACAAAGTTCCACTAGCTTCAGAAAACCCGCTACAGTTTCTAGTAAGCCCTAATGCAGGGATCCCTCACCTAACCGCCATCGCAGCAAAATCAACCCGAGGACCTCCATACACCGACCACTCCCCTACTGCCCTTGCCCCTTTCATGTAAGGTAGTCATCCACTAGCTTTCCTAATTAGTCAGCCAAGGGCGTCCCATACCACCCTTATGGTAGCACTGTTTTCTTGGGCGGTCGCTCCATGTTCCAATTATCATAATGATCTTATCATGAACAGTAAATAACAACTGATAATAAAAGCATGATCATGAATAATGTGTATCTTCATACCTAAAACCACATAAAGCAATAGTAGGTACTACCCAAAAGTTCAGTAGTAAACAAGGTATAAAGATAGCCAAACTAGAATGACCTATTGGGTCCCATCAAAAATTAACCTATGCAGATCATAATGATTAACAAGAACATTATTGGGTAAATAGAAGTGATCAAGGGCACAACTTGCCTTCAATGAGCTCCTGCTCAGCAGTCTCCACCTGTTGAACTCCTGGGTCCTAAGTGGCTTGCTCGTCTACTCGCAACAATACAAACAAACATGGTATAGGAGAAATTAATATCACACCAAACAGCAGAACATAATGCATGATAATATTCTACACGTCGTAACTAAATCGTAGGAACAAGAATCACTAAATTCGAAATTACGGTTATCAAGTTATGATTTTCTGAAGTTAGTAAATACCTAGTATAGAATAAATCAAGTGGATAATTTTGATCTAGGTTTCATGACTAAACAGAGTTACTAGGTGATAAATAGTATTAATATAAAATTATTGCAACTGGAATGGACTAAAAAGGAGCTAAAATGAATTTTCTATGAATTAAATAAGTTCTGGAATTCCTTTTTACATTAGAAATCCACTTTCTAAATTTATTTTACTATTTTATCTTAGCTCTGGACTGCGCACCATATTACAGGGAAGTGTGAGGTTTAAATTATAAATTTCAGGGCCTCTGCGTAATTGTTTTCACACTGGTCTGTATTGCGGGTTGATTTCCCCGAACCCCCAGGGCTCTTTTACAAATCTACGATAGCCAAGGGGTATCTCGAAACTACGACCATGCGATCACTAGCTGACGCACCAGATCACATCTTAACCCATAACCAACATCGGTCATCGAATCGCAGATCCAAGGCCTGTGAGCCAGCACCAATCCTGGATCGTTTGATCCCCATCCGATCGCTCCCGACTTACGTAGCAAAAGGGAACGAGGGGGTCCCTGGTCTCAATCTTCATCATTCATCGCCAGATTAACGACTCACGAGTTATCTTCAATCCTGCGCTCACAAGTCACGGCGGCGGCGGCCACCGAAGAACCCCCTTGCCGACTACTAGCGACCGCAAACCTTGTACCAGTACGGCCTACGCCATGGGGGCTCAAAAATGAACAGGTCACACAGTTACTTACCCACGGTGGAGATGCGGTGCACTCCGACCACGGAAAGAAATGACACCGCCCAACGGCGAGAAATTCATGATGACTTGGTCCAAGATTTCCCCCACGACGAGGTATTAAACCTTCACAGTGCTTCGGTGGACTCCCGCAACACTTCGCCGACGATCTCGTGCAGAGGCTGGCGGTAGCCTGGCCACGGTGCGGCAATGCAAACCTGGCGGCGCAATTCCTCCCGACGTCAAGTCGCCGAATGGTGATGGTCGAGAAGGTAAAAAGGAGGGGAAGGAAGGAACGAGCCTAGGTTCATAGCTTTCTTTATGGACGCGAGGGTGCCCGAGGCGTAGCAACCGCCCCGCGACAATGGCATGGCCGGCCCTCTGAGCACGGCGGTCGATTGGGAAAAGGAGACTGACAAGTTTGGCCCGCGCGCCATTGGCACCGGGCGAGCGGCTGGCAACTCGGCCCCACGAGTCAGTACGCGGATGCGGTAGATGAGCCAGGACGCGCGAGTGGCTATGGCAGGGTCGGTTTGGGCCGAGATCGCTGCTTTGTGCCCAATGGCGCGTTTATTATTTTCTCTCTTTTTTCTTTCTTTCTTTTCTCTTATTTTCTGTTTTCTTTTCTTCTCATTTTTGAACTTCAATTTGAATTTCAAATATTGTGGTGGATTTCATACTCAAGTCAAAGGTAGGAATTAGACATACAATATGGGAATAATTTATATGTATGTATGTATGTATATATATATATATTATATTATGTAGTATCTTCTCTTTCCCTTTCTAGGTTATTTTTCCAATTCCCTAAATTTGTAATTTTGGGTTAAATCCTAATTTGGACATTAACATATTTTTATTAATATTATTATTATTATTTATAGATGCAACAACACATAAACTCCAACATGATGCATGTTTTATTGAAAAATTATTCACTTTAAATATGTTTTCTAATAATTCTCATGAATAAAAAGGCATTACACATAAAGATTTATTTCCGTCTTTTATATTCCAAAGTTGGGTATTACAGCGGGATGGTGGATGTGTGCTACAGTTTAGCCCTCATATACTTACTAGTTTGTTTTCAATTTGTATTGTTAGATAAGATGATATGACCCTATCTATATCTCCTTTGCCTATATAAATAGACCACCTTGTACCATGTACTATACCACATAATAGATCTGTTTTCCCGTGTATGTACTATACCACATAATAGATATGTTTTTCCGTGTTTTTTTTCTCCACGTAGGGGGTTCCACGTTAAACTTTGTGTCTTATTTTCCGCACCTACGATCGTAACATGTATCATACTCAACATATATGTAAGAAGACAAAAAAAATTGAGGTGGGGTCACGGCCTCCTTTGCCCACCCCGTGGCTCCGCCCCTGGCAGAGTGTACAGTTTATCGACCCGTTAGTAATTGAGAGCTACGATTCAGAAGTTTTCTCAGCCAGGACCATTTTTTTTACACGAGGAGAATCTCATTTCTATTACTTTCATAACAGAAATACACCATTGTTCGTCGAAGTCTACCAACCTACAACCGTAGCACTTCCAACAAAAGTTTTGCAGCCAAAAGCATGAAACAAAACCAACCTACACCCGTAGCACTTCCAACAAAAGTTTTGCAGCCAGAAGCATGAAACACAACGTCAGGTGACCCAGCAGACCCTGATTCAGGGAGCCAGCACACAGGGCACAGGTCCAACGGGGCAAAGCCCACCACCAGACCAGAACAATGAACCCGAGCTACTACCAAAAAGCTCACGAATATATAATGCCGGGAGGGCAGTATTTCGCTTCCGGCCGAGTTTGAGGGAGAAATTCCAATCCCCTTCCAACCAAAAAAATCCAAGGTGTTGTTTGGTTCACATATTTGTAATGTAATCGGTAACAAATAACGTTAAATCATGTTTGTTTAAGTCCAATCGTAATCGGATACCACACTAGAAATTGATAGCAGCCTATTCAAACTTGTTACCACTGGTAATCGAATGCAAACCGTTACCGTTACCATTTACGTTACATTTTGGGAACCAAACGGCACCCAAGTGAGCTGCGCAAAACAAGAGCAACAGTGGCCATGAACTAAGCATTTGCCATCGTGTGCGATTTGTTTCACCAACGTCTTGCCTTTTTACAAACTTCATTTTAAAATATATGAAGGAACCAACGTATAAACTTCACCAGAATCAAAAACTCTCTCCGGTCGCATTTAGCTTCCCGAAACCAAATGGAAATGCCTACGGGTCTATCCCCTTCGACGCACATCAGCTTCTCTGACTAAAGAAAACTAAACCTACTGGTGTTTATCAGTGACACTCCTATGTTGCAGAACAGTAGACAAGAAAAGGGCTTCAAGCACTTGAGGGAAGCTCACTTCTTATTCTTGGGCGTTGCAGCGAGAAGGTATGGTTAGAATCTGCTTCCCCGACAAATGGTGGTGTCTTGCTTGCCTCAGAAGATGGAGCAGCAGGGCTGGTCTCTCCTGATTCCTCCAGCCCTTCTATCTGAGGGTGGTACTTCAATGCCTGACTATGGGAATGGATTTGCTGATACGTCTTCATCGCCTGGGCCACGAAAGATGCTGGGCTGGCACTGTCGCCTGGGAGCAGCATTGTATTTGTCTGCGTTTAAAAAAAACATCAGCAATTCAAATTCACAAAAGGAGCCAGGCATAAAGAAGAGTAACAGAACTAAGACAATCTCACCTTTTGTGCTAGATTTGAGAATGCTTCGATATATTGCTCTGCAAGTTTTAGGCTAGCAGCCTATCACAGAAATATAACATTGTTATTAGCATTTAAGAGCACAAATATAGTACTTAATACCATTTTGATAGTCAGTATTCCTCGATACCTTGGCACTGCCTTCAGTTGTCATCGCATCTGAAACCAATCTCATTCCACGAGCAGTAGCTTCTGACTTGGCAAGAATTGCTTCGGCCGCACCTGGTGTTAATAGCCAGAATAAGTAAATGCCAATGGTGGAGGGAATAAAGAAGTGCAAAACATTTTAGAAGAAAAAAATTACAAATCATTTACAATGTTTAATTTAACTAAACTGCATTAATAGCCATCATCAAACAAGGTAAATAAACATTGGTGGAATAACGCATGCTGAACAGATTTACAAAAAAAAAAAAAAAACATGGTAGTAAGGTGTGTGGAATGTCGCATACCCTTCGCACGGTTTGCTAGATCTAACATAGCTCCTGGTACAACAAATGAAATATGTCAGACATATTTTTTGAACATAAATGTCAGACATATATCAAATACAATACATCTCTCAAATGTGGAAGACGTTAAAGGCCATTCTATCAACATTTCAGTATGAAGAATTTAAAACCGCATATATTAAGCTAAAAAGATAAAAAAAAGGTTGTGAAGTCGTCACCTTCAGATTCAAGGACCTGGGCAGTTTTCTTCCCTTCTGATTCAAGGATTTGGGCCTGTTTCTTCCCTTCTGATTCAAGGATTTGGGCGCGTTTTCTCCTTTTTGCTTCAGCCTGCATCTCCATAGCCTGCCTAATCCCTGTTGGAGGAGTTATGTCCCCTGCATTGTCAAATTTAAAAACAATGGAAACATTGACATCTGAAACAAACCATGTATTACAACTCAAATGATTAAACAGGAAAAACCGACACACTGATCTCATAGCGAATACACTTCAAGCCCCAATCTGTGGCTGCTTCATTGATGGCACTCTGCAGACAATTGACAGAAAACATTAGCCAGATGTTTGGTGGTAGCCAACAGAAATACTGGCACGTCTGATGAACAAATAGAGACAAAGATACACTCAGAGATCAGAGAGAGAGAGGAACAACAGCTACCACATCTAATGAGCCTTTTGTGGTCAAGTTTATATCAATGAGCTTTCCCTTTCATTGTAAGCATAATACATAATCATTTGATAATAATCAACAGTACAAATGTTAAATGGTAAAGCAATCATAATTTATCAAACAAATCTACAAGTTTCTTCAAACAGTAACTTAAATGAACAAGAGTAAAATACATTTCCGGTCCTTAAACTTGTCGCTCTGTGTCATCCCGATCCACAAACTTCTATAGTGTGTCAGCCCGGTCCTTAATTGCTGTTTGGGTCTCAGTTAGGTCCAAACAGGTCATGGTTGACATATGGACCCCACATGTCAGCCTTTGTATCTCTTTTCTCTCTCTTTTCCGCATGTCCGGTGAGAGAGCTGGACAAGAGAGAAAAGAGATAAAGGACCTAACTGAGACCTGAACAACGATTAAGGACCAGCATGACACATTTTAAAAATTTGTGGATCGGAATGACACAGGGCGACAAGTTTAAGGACCGGAAATGTATTTTACTCAATGAACAACATGAATATACAAACAGCAGTTGTTGAAAGCTAGGATGATCAGGTTAAGTTTAGCCATCCTATTACTTCTACCAAACAAACAATTAACCAAACTAATAAAATGTTAAAATTGCAACTGCTTCAATGTGTTTCAAATGGACACTCCCCTCCATTCCAAATTGTAAGTCGTTCTGGCTTTTATAGTTACATAATGTGTATCTAGGTTTGTAGCAAAAGCTATGTACCTAGAAAAGCCAGAAGGACTTACAATTTGTAATGGAGGGAGTATATCATAATTTGGTAAACCATGGACCCTCCTAGAGATCATCTAATGCAATGCATTCAGTTTCCTGTCAAAGGAATCCATGCAACACATACCATATTTTCACTAGGATGCCAATTTGGATGATCTCTTTACATGATCCAAAAATATTACAGGGATGGTAGTACAGAAACAATATGGAGAGACTATTAATCAAAAGAGTACAAAAGCTAATGTGTTTTAATTTTTTCCCACCCAAAACGTATGGTATGGGAAATTGAACAAAGAATTCAAGATGGGAATAAGAATCCATACCACAATTTTCTCATTTAATGCATCTCTCTCCTCAAAAGTCTTGTCTAAGGTTATCTTCCCAAGTTCACTTCTCATGGTTGTTTGTGCAAGTTGTAGGACAGCATAGATTGGATCCTCCACACCATAGGAAGCAAGGTAGGGGTCCATGATCTGCAAAATTCAACAAAATAATGAGTTTATGCTCAGCACTCCATAGCATGAAAAAACAACTTCACTGTAGATAATTTCCCAAATCTGGCCAATAGCATTGCAGGCTACTCAACTCGATGATACTAGGAATAACACACGCACTTACCACAGTAATACTTACAGGAATTACAAAAAAAACACAGATGGATAGTAACTTTACATCAAAACAGAATGGCTTGAATTATACATCCATTCATAAGTTCCTATGACAAATATAATGTTTGCTATCCTAACAAATAAAACAAAACCAGAATAAGCATTACAGCCACCCTACCTCAAATGACACAAAATACCACAAACGAAAAATGTTAGCAGCTAAACAAAATAAAAGATTGGTTATATCTTAAGGAAATAAGCAGTATGTTTAGTTGTTTACAATCACAAATCATCATCACATACGCCTTTCCCATACAAAAATTGACACTAAGTTGGGTCTTGATTAGATGCATATAAGTAATTAAGTAGAAGCACTAAAATCAGTATGATCCACCTGGAAGCAAACTAACCAAATCACAAAAGATAATATACCCATTTCCACGCCCAAGACATTGCTGACTGCTAAAAAAATTGTATAAATTTGTCACCAGGGCAATGAAACAGTAAATTAGGTCTCACACCATCATTGGTTCTACAGCCCTTACAAAGCTTTGATTCCAA
This sequence comes from Zea mays, assembly GCF_902167145.1. NCBI lineage: Eukaryota > Viridiplantae > Streptophyta > Magnoliopsida > Poales > Poaceae > Zea > Zea mays. Next base: position 33,995,526 of record NC_050099.1, on the reverse strand, counting down.
ACAAGGCAACAACTAAAGGTGTAAATCAAACACCAAACTTTATCCAAAAAATTAGTAACACCTTGCATGTGAATTGTGCAGCCTCTTGAGCTTGCTACAGCCATTGAGAATGTGCTGAGGCATTGATCTTGATGACCAAGGTTGGTACTACCTACAATGTAGTGTAGCCAGAAGGGTATAATATCCAGTGTCATTAAAACTACGTTTAAACGACGTTTAAACGTAAAAACTCTAATTAGAGGTTGAAACCGCGTTTTAGCGTTTTGGCGCTCTAAACTGTAAAACACAGTGTTTCATGTGTTTTAGACCATTAGCTACTTTTGGGCCCAGTTTGTTAGTTACTTTTGGGGTCCAATCCAGCTCATGGGTGAAGTTTTGGTAAGCCACTAACCTCTCTGTTTTGGTATTTAACTTTATGTTATTGTCTGAAATTATGATATATTGGTATTTTTTCTATGTTATTTAAAACTACAGTTAAACTTTGTTTAAACGTTTAAAAGTCAAAATTTCACCCATGAGCGTTTCAACAATATATCGTTTTAATAACGTTGATAATATCATCAAACTCATACAAAAGAGCGCACAAGAGTGTCAATCTCCCAGCTCATACAAGGCAAAGTGGCAATGTGCTACCAACGACATGATGCCTTATCCTGAATTCCAGATTCAAGGCAATATTGAATCAACATGTAAAAATAACTTGAGCTTTGCTTTGAAAATGGTCATATAACTAAATACTTTGGTCCTGGGATTCATAAAATTGCATCAACATATGTTGCAGAGACAAATATGAAGAGAGACCTACAGTGTCAACTAATGCATGCAAAATAAGATTGGAAACTGAAATTTCAGTATTAGGCTTCACAACCCAAAGTCCTTCGATCCCATATACTACACTAACCAAATCAGAAAACATGAAAACTTGAAATCCACGTAGAAAACATCGTTAATGGGTCACAATGTTCCTACCATCTTCAATTGCAATTGCAATTTCAATTATTAACTAAATCCAGGAGCCCTTGCTGCAATCTATACTACACAGGCAGATCACAAGCTGGATCAATCCAGTTCACACTAACTTTTGCCATGTGAGGCGTCACACCCACCCATCTCTGATCTACCGGCAACAAGTGCAACACTCAACAATCTGTATGTAGACCGCGCAGGCGAGCAAGGGGAGGCAGTATTACCTTGATATATATGACGCTGTCGATCTGTATGGTGACGTTGTCCTTGGTGATTGCGTTCTGGTCGGGAATGGGGATGGTCTCCTCCTTGAGCGAGTGCACGTAGGCAATACGGTCGACGGCGGGGATCAGCAGGTGGAACCCGGAGTCGAGGGTCTTGAGATACTTCCCGAACCTCTCCACGACGAAAGCCTTCTTCTCCGGAACTATGTTCATGCCCCAGTTCACCGGCGGCTCCGGTGGATCGAACCTGAGAACAGCACACGGTCCAGGGGCGTCAATCTTAGATTGCATTGCAGAATTTAGCAGAGAATGAGGGGAGGGAGTAGAAGGTTGAGCAGAGAATGGGGGAAGTGCGAGGGTTTTACATAGAGCTGTCATCGTCGTCGCGGGGGTGGAAGCGGGAAAACGAACGGGACGAGGCGGGGGCGGAGCCGGCGGCTGCGAGGTGGCGCGGGAGGAGGAGGAGGAGCTGGCGCGCGGGTACCGCGGATCGCCTGAGTAGGCTTGCCATCGTCTCGCTGCCTGCCCGTGGCAAATACCGAATTTTTTGGTTTTTAATCCAGTTTTAGACAAAAATTAACATTCAGGCCCCTAGACAATCGATTGCATTTATGGACCCGAAGCTCGGCGCCACGTGGCAGAGTTAGGATTTAAGCTGGGCGCCACGTGGCAGAGTTAGGATTTAAGCTTCGTGCCCGTCTTCTTTCTTCTTTCTCTTCTTCTCTCCTTTCTTCCTCCGGCCGCCTGCGCGCCCTTCGCCCGTCCGCCCCCGCCGACGCAATCTGCCGCCGCCCGCCCCCTCCGGCCAGCCCGCCGTCGCCCGACCCCTCTAGCGAGCTCGGCGCCGCCCGGCGCCCGCGCCCCCTCCGGCCCCACGCCGCCGCTCGGCCCCTCCGGCGAGCGCGCTCCACCGCCGCCCTCGCCCTCACCGACAAGGTATTTTTTTACTTAATTTATTAATTGATTTAGGAGTAAGTGGTTAGTTAGTGTGTAGCATTTAATTGGTATTTACTTTGTTAACAATTTAGTGTTTAGGGTTTCAGTTTTTAGGTAGCACATGTTCGCTTGGGTTAATGCATAGTTAGTTAGTTGTTTAATTGTTAGTATATAATTAGCTAGATATTTACATGTGATTATATGTAGTCTTTATATATGTCACCCATCGTGTTGTTATCTCAGTTGTTGAGTGTGCATGTCAGCCATCGTGTTGTTCGTTTTTCTGCAGGTTCAGAAACCTCACCATATAGGGGAGGTGCTGCCAAATTACTTATTTATTACTTAGTAAGTATTTAGGTATTATTAGTGAGAGCACCTAGAGGGGGGTGAATAGGTGATCCTGTAAAACTTAAACTTAATGCCACAAAAATTTGGTTAAGAGTTAGCACAGTATTGCCAAGTGGCTAGAGAAGAGTCTTTGCTAAACACAATAACCACAAGAGAATCAACACAGGTAGACACAGTGGTTTATCCCGTGGTTTGGCCAAGTACAACACTTGCCTACTTCCACGTTGTGGCGTCCCAACGGACGAGGGTTGCACTCAACCCCTCTCAAGCGGTCCAAAGACCCACTTGAATACCACGGTGTTTGCTTTTCTTTTCTATATCCCGTTCGCGAGGAATCTCCACAACTTGGAGTCTCTCGCCCTTACAAAGATGTTCACAGAGAAGTACGGAGTAAGGGAGGGATTAGCAACTCACACAAGACACAAAGATCACAGCAAATACGCACACACAAGACCCAGCCTTAAGCTCAAGAGACTAGCACACTAGAACGGAGCTCAAATCACTAGAATGTCGAACAAGTGCGCAAGAATGGAGTGTGAGTGATCAAGAGTGCTCAAGGAATGTTTGGTGTCCTCCTCCATGCGCCTAGGGGTCCCTTTTATAGCCCCAAGGCAGTTAGGAGCCGTTGAGAGCAATCCGGGAAGGCAATTCTTGCCTTCTGTCGCCTGGCACACCGGACAGTCCGGTGCACCACCGGACACTGTCCGGTGCACCACCGGACACTGTCCGGTGCAGATTTCCTTCCTTATTTGGCGAAGCCGACCGTTGGCAGCCTTGGAGCCGTTGGCGTACCGGACACTGTCCGATGCACACCGGACAGTCCGGTGCCCCCTACTAGCCGTTGGCTCGGCCACTTGTCCCGCGCGGATCGCGCGGCCGACTGTTGGCCCGGCCGACCGTTGGCTCACCGGACAGTCCGGTGCACACCGGACAGTCCAATGAATTATAGTCGTACGCCGCCGATGAAATCCCGAGAGCAGCGAGTTCGCAAGAGCCAGTCTGGCGCACCGGACACTGTCCGGTGCACCACCGGACAGTCCGGTGCACCCAGACCGAGCTGACTCTGGCAGAACATAGCCATCTCATTTCCAATTCAATCTTTCCTGTTTCCAGCACTTAGACACAATACATTAGTCCATAAAACAATGTACTAAGTCTAGAAACGTACCTTTTGACATGATTTGTACTTTGTCTACCACATTGCATAGATCAACACAAAAGCGCTTGCGTTGGCACTCAATCACCAAAATACTTAGAAATGGCCCAAGGGCACATTTCCCTTTCAATCTCCCCCTTTTTGGTGATTTATGCCAACACAACATAAAGCAACTAGAACAAGTGCAATATCAATGCAAATGAAAACTCAATATGGTTTTGATTCATATTTGGCATATATGGATCACTCTTTGCCACCACTTGGTTTGTTTTTGCAAACCAAACTCAAATTTCTATCTCTAAGTCAAACACACTTGTTAAGACATAAAGAGAGTTATTCCAAGAAAAATTGATTCAAGATTTCAAAAACTCACCCTTTTTCCCATAATCAACACTTCTCCCCACAAGAAGCCAACTTTTGACAAAAAGAGCCAATAAGAGTATTTTGACAAAACAAAAGCTCTATTCTATTATTTTCAAGATTCTCAAGTGGAGCTCTATTCTATTATTTTCAAGATTCTCAAGTGGTAGCTGATCCATTTATTGCTTTGGCCTTTATTTTCTCCCCCTTTGGCATCAAGCACCAAAACGGGATCAATCTTGGCCCTGTAACCCCATTGCCTCACCAAAATCTTCAACTAAGAGTAAAAAGGCAATAAGAGTACAAAGATGAACTTGGAATAAATTACTCTTTCATCGGAGTGCAGTGGAAGACTTGCATGGTCCAAGTCCACCTTTTCCCTTTCAATCCTCCTTCGAGACTAAATCAAGCAAACTCAAGCACATGGTTAGTCTCAAAGGGTCAAGTTGTAACACATCTCCCCCTAAATATGTGCATCACTTTGCAACGGACTTGTGAGGTCCGGGGAGTGTTAGTACAACTTGAGCACCATAAATAAGCAACAAAATGCATACGGAACATGATCAAAGGTATAGACACAAGTATGCTATAATTCAATCCAGATTCCGCGAATCTAAGACATTGAGCTCACTGCGCAACTTGCAAAAGGTCTGCTCATCTAAAGGCTTGGTAAAGATATCGGCTAGCTGGTTCTTGGAGCTAACATGAAACACTTCGATATCTCCCTTTTGCTGGTGGTCTCTCAAAAAGTGATGTCGGATGTCTATGTGTTTTGTGCGGCTGTGTTCAACAGGATTATCCGCCATGCGGATAGCACTCTCATTATCACATAGGAGTGGGACTTTGCTCAAATTGTAGCCAAAGTCCCTGAGGTTTGCCTCATCCAAAGTAGTTGCGCGCAACACTGTCCTGCGGCAACGTACTCGGCCTCAGCGGTGGATAGGGCAACAGAAGTTTGTTTCTTAGAGCTCCATGACACCAGGGACCTTCCTAAGAATTGACACGTCCCCGATGTACTCTTCCTATCGACCTTACATCCAGCATAGTCGGAGTCTGAATATCCAATCAAGTCAAAGGTAGACCCCTTTGGATACCAGATCCCGAAACAAGGCGTAGCGACTAAATATCTAAGAATTCGCTTCACAGCCACTAAGTGACACTCCTTAGGATCAGATTGAAATCTAGCACACATGCATACACTAAGCATAATATTCGGTCTACTAGCACATAAATAAAGTAAAGACCCTATCATTGACCGGTATGCCTTTTGATCAACGGACTTACCTCCTTTGTTGAGGTCGGTGTGTCCGTCGGTTCCCATCGGAGTCTTTGCGGGCTTGGCGTCCTTCATCCCAAACCTCTTGATCAAATCTTGTGTGTACTTCGTTTGGGAGATGAAGGTTCCATCCTTGAGTTGCCTCACTTGGAACCCAAGGAAGTAGCTTAACTCGCCCATCATCGACATCTCGAATTTTTGAGTCATCACCCTGCTAAACTCTTCACAAGACTTTTGGTTAGTAGAACCAAATATTATGTCATCAACATAAATTTGGCACACAAAAAGATCACCATCACAAGTCTTAGTAAAAAGAGTTGGATCGGCTTTCCCAACCTTGAAAGCATTAGCAATTAAAAAGTCTCTAAGGCATTCATACCATGCTCTTGGGGCTTGCTTAAGTCCATAGAGCGCCTTAGAGAGCTTACACACGTGGTTGGGGTACCGTTCATCCTCAAAGCCAGGGGGTTGCTCTACGTACACCTCCTCCTTGATTGGCCCGTTGAGGAAAGCGCTCTTCACATCCATTTGGAACAACCTGAAAGGATGGTGAGCGGCATATGCTAGCAAGATACGAATGGACTCTAGCCTAGCCACAGGAGCAAAAGTCTCCTCAAAGTCCAAACCTGCGACTTGGGCATAACCTTTTGCCACAAGTCGTGCCTTGTTCCTTGTCACCACCCCGTGCTCGTCTTGTTTGTTGCGGAACACCCACTTGGTTCCCACAACATTTTGTTTGGGACGAGGCACCAGTGTCCAAACTTAATTTCTTTTGAAGTTGTTGAGCTCCTCCTGCATGGCCAACACCCAGTCCGGATCTAGCAAGGCCTCTTCTACCCTGAAAGGCTCAATAGAAGAGACAAAGGAGTAATGCTCACAAAAGTTAACTAATCGAGATTGAGTAGTTACTCCCTTGCTAATATCACCCAAAATTTGGTCGACGGGATGATCCCTTTGAATCATTGCTCAAACTTGGGTTGGAGGTGCCGGTTGTGCTTCTTCCTCCATTACATAATCATCTTATGCTCCCCCTTGATCACACGCCTCCTGTTCATCATCTTGAGTTGGGGGTTGCACCATTGTTGAGGAAGAAGGTTGATATTGCTCATCTTGTTCCTGTGGCCGCACATCTCCAATCGCCATGGTGCGTATTGCGGCCGTTGGAACTTCTTCTTCATCTACATCATCACAATCAACAACTTGCTCTCTTGGAGAGCCATTAGTCTCATCAAATACAACGTCGCTAGAGACTTCAACCAAACTCAATGATTTGTTGAAGACTCTATACGCCTTTGTATTTGAGTCATAACCTAACAAAAACCCTTCTACGGCTTTGGAAGCAAATTTGGAATTCCTACCCTTCTTCACTAGAATGTAGCATTTACTCCCAAAAACTCGAAAATACGAAACATTGGGTTTGTTATCGGTTAGTAGCTCATACGACGTCTTCTTGAGGAGGCGATGAAGGTAGACCCTGTTGATGGCGTGGCAAGACGTGTTCACGGCTTCCGACCAAAAGCGCTCGGGGGTCTTGAACTCTCCAAGCATCGTCCTCGCCATGTCTATAAGCGTCCTGTTCTTCCTCTCTACCACACCATTTTGCTGTGGTGTGTAGGGAGCGGAGAACTCGTGCTTGATCCCTTCCTCCTCAAGGTACTCCTCCACTTGAAGGTTCTTGAACTCGGACCCATTGTCGCTCCTTATCTTTTTCACCTTGAGCTCAAACTCGTTTTGAGCTCTCCTTAGGAAGCGCTTGAGGGTCCTTTGGGTTTCAGATTTATCCTGCAAAAAGAATACCCAAGTGAAGCGGGAAAAGTCATCAACTATAACAAGACCATACTTACTTCCTCCTATACTTAGATAGGCGACGGGTCCGAAGAGGTCCATGTGAAGCATCTCCAAAGGTCTTGATGTGGTCATCACATTTTTGGTGTGATGAGAGATTCCCACATGTTTGCCTGCTTGACAAGCTGCACAAGGTCTATCTTTTTCGAATTGCACATTAGTTAAACCTATCATGTGTTCTCCCTTTAGAAGCTTGTGAAGGTTCTTCATCCCCACATGTGCTAAGCGGCGATGTCACAGCCAGCCCATGCTAGTCTTAGCAATTAAGCATGCATCTAGACCGGCCTCCTCTTTTGCAAAATCAACTAAGTAAAGTTTGCCGTCTAATACACCCTTAAAAGCTAGTGAACCATCACTTCTTCTAAAGACAGACACATCTACATTTGTAAATAGACAATTATATCCCATATTGCATAATTGACTAACAGATAACAAATTATATCCAAGAGACTCAACTAAAAACACATTAGATATAGAGTGCTCATTTGATATTGCAATTTTGCCTAAGCCTTTCACCTTGCCTTGATTCCCATCACCGAATATGATTGAATCTTGGGGATTCTTGTTATTGACGTAGGAGGTAAACATCTTCTTCTCCCCCGTCATGTGGTTTGTGCATCCGCTGTCGATAATCCAGCTTGAACCCCCGGATGCATAAACCTGCAAGGCAAATTTAGGCTTGGGTTTTAGGTACCCAACTCTTGTTGGGTCCTACAAGGTTAGTCACAATTGTCTTAGGGACCCAAATGCAAGTTTTGTCTCCCTTGTATTTTGCCCCTAATTTTCTAGCAACTATCTTCCTATCCTTTCTACAAATAGCAAAGGAGGCATTTAAAGCATGATATATTGTAGAAGGTTCATTAACTTTCCTAGGAATATTAACAACATTTCTCCTAGGCCTATGAACAATATATCTCCTAGACATATATCTACCATGCATATAGGAAGAACTAGTAGCAAACATGGCATGAGAGTCAAAAGCATCATAATCATTACAACTCCTATACGACTGTCTTCTATCATGGTACATAAACGCATGGTTCTTTTTAGCACTACTAGCCATAGGAGCCTTCCCTTTCTCCTTGGCGGAGATGGGAGCCTTATGGCTTGTTAAGTCCTTGGCTTCCCTCTTGAAGCCAAGTCCATCCTTAATTGAGGGGTGTCTACCAATCGTGTAGGCATCCCTTGCAAATTTTAGCTTGTCAAATTCATTCTTGATAGTCTTAAGTTGGGCATTAAGACTAGCCAATTCATCATTCAATTTGGAAATTGAAGCTAGGTGTTCACTACAAGCATCAATGTCAAAATCTTTACACCTCTTGCAAATCATAACATGTTCTACACAAGAGTTAGATTTAGTAGCTATTTCTAACTTAGCATTCAAACCATCATTCATGCTCCTTAAGCTAGAAATTGTCTCATGGCAATAAGATAGTTCACAAGAAAGCATTTCATTTCTTTTAACTTCTAAAGCATAAGATTTTTGTGCCTCTACAAATTTGTCATGCTCTTCATATAAAAGGTCCTCTTGTTTTTCTAAGAGTCTATCCATTTCATTCAAGGCATCAATCAATTCATTTATCTTATCTACTTTAGTTCTATCCAATCCCTTGAACAAACTAGAGTAATCTATTTCTTCATCACTAGACTCATCATCACTAGAAGAATCATAAGTGACATTGTTTTGATTACATACCTTCTTCTCCTTTGCCATGAGGCATGTGTGACGCTCGTTGGGGAAGAGGGATGATTTGTTGAAGGCGGTGGTGGCGAGTCCTTCATTATCGGAGTCGGATGATGAACAATCCGAGTCCCATTCCTTGCCAAGGTGTGCCTCGCCCTTAGCCTTCTTGTATGCCTTCTTCTTCTCCCTCTTGTTCCCCTGTTCCTGGTCACTATCATTATCGGGGCAGTTAACGATAAAATGACCGACCTTACCACATTTGAAGCATGAGCGCTTCCCTTTTGTCTTGGTCTTGCTTGGCTGCCCCTTGCGACCCTTTAGCGCCGTCTTGAAGCGCTTGATGATGAGGGCCATCTCTTCATCATTGAGCCCGGCCGCCTCAACTTGCGCCACCTTGCTAGGTAGCGCCTCCTTGCTTCTCGTTGCCTTGAGAGCAATGGGTTGAGGCTCATGGATTGGACCGTTTAACGCGTCGTCGACATATCTCGCCTCCTTGATCATCATTCGCCCGCTTACAAATTTCCCAAGAACTTCTTCGGGCGACATCTTGGTGTACCTAGGATTTTCACGGATATTGTTCACCAAATGTGGATCAAGTATAGTAAAGGACCTTAGCATTAGACGAACGACGTCGTGGTCCGTCCATCGTGTGCTTCCGTAGCTCCTTATCTTGTTGATGAGGGTCTTGAGCCGGTTGTATGTTTGGGTTGGCTCCTCTCCCCTGATCATTGCGAATCTTCCAAGCTCGCCCTCCACCAACTCCATTTTGGTGAGTAAGGTGACGTCGTTCCCTTCATGTGATATCCTGAGGGTGTCCCAGATCTGCTTGGCATTGTCCAAGCCGCTCACCTTATGATACTCGTCCCTGCACAAAGAGGCTAACAACACAGTAGTAGCTTGTGCATTTCTATGAATCTATTCATTGATAAACATAGGACTATCCGAGATATCAAATTTCATTCCACTTTCCACAATCTCCCATATGCTCGAATGGAGAGAGAACAGGTGACTACGCATTTTGTGGCTCCCAAATCCGTAGTCCTCTCCATCAAAGTGAGGAGGTTTGCCAAGTGGAATGGAGAGCAAATGAGTATTTGTACTTTGCGGAATACGAGAGTAGTCAAAAGAAAAGTTCGAATTAACCGGTTTCCTTCTCTCGTAGTCGTTGTCGTCGTTGTCCTTTTGGGAAGAAGTGGACTCGTTGCTGTCGTCGTAGTAGACAATCTCCTTGATGCGCCTTGTCTTCTTCTTCTTCCCATCCTTTCATTTGTGGCCCGAGCCCGAGTCGGTAGGCTTGTCATCCTCCGGCTCGTTGACGAAGGACTCCTTCTCCTTATCGTTGATCACGATTCCCTTCCCCTTAGGATCCATCTCTTCGGGCGGTTAGTCCCTTTCTTGAAGAGAACGACTTCGATACCAATTGAGAGCACCTAGAGGGGGGGTGAATAGGTGATCCTGTAAAACTTAAACTTAATGCCACAAAAATTTGGTTAAGAGTTAGCACAGTATTGCCAAGTGGCTAGAGAAGAGTCTTAGCTAAACACAATAACCACAAGAGAATCAACACAGGTAGACACAGTGGTTTATCCTGTGGTTCGGCCAAGTACAACACTTGCCTACTTCCACGTTGTGGCGTCCCAACGGACGAGGGTTGCACTCAACCCCTCTCAAGCGGTCCAAAGACCCACTTGAATACCACGGTGTTTGCTTTTCTTTTCTATATCCCGTTCGCGAGGAATCTCCACAACTTGGAGTCTCTCGCCCTTACAAAGATGTTCACAGAGAAGTATGGAGTAAGGGAGGGATTAGCAACTCACACAAGACACAAAGATCACAGCAAATACGCACACACAAGACCCAGACTTAAGCTCAAGAGACTAGCACACTAGAACGGAGCTCAAATCACTAGAATGTCGAACAAGTGCGCAAGAATGGAGTGTGAGTGATCAAGAGTGCTCAAGGAATGCTTGGTGTCCTCCTCCAAGCGCCTAGGGGTCCCTTTTATAGCCCCAAGGCAGCTAGGAGCCGCTGAGAGCAATCCGGGAAGGCAATTCTTGCCTTCTATCGCCTGCACCACCGGACAGTCCGGTGCACCACCGGACACTGTCCGGTGCGGATTTCCTTCCTTATTTGGCGAAGCCGACCGTTGGCAGCCTTGGAGCCGTTGGCGCACCGGACACTGTCCGATGCACACCGGACAGTCCGGTGCCCCCTACTAGCCGTTGGCTCGGCCATGTGTCCCGAGCGGATCGCGCGGCCGACCGTTGGCCCGGCCGACCGTTGGCTCACCAGACAGTCCGGTGCACACCGGACAGTCCGGTGAATTATAGCCGTACGCCGCCGATGAAATCCCGAGAGTAGCGAGTTCGCAAGAGCCAGTCTGGCGCACCGGACACTGTCAGGTGCACCACCGGACAGTCCGGTGCACCCAGACCGAGCTGACTTTGGCAGAACATAGCCATCTCATTTCCAATTCAATCTTTCCTGTTTTCAGCACTTAGACACAATACATTAGTCCATAAAACAATGTACTAAGTCTAGAAACGTACCTTTTGACATGATTTGCACTTTGTCTACCACATTGCATAGATCAACACAAAAGCGCTTGCTTTGGCACTCAATCACCAAAATACTTAGAAATGGCCCAAGGGCACATTTCCCTTTCAATTAGATGGGCATAGTAATAAGTTAGACAATAGTTGATAGTGTTAGTCAGGTTACCGTTTTTAATTGTTATTAAGTTATGAATCCGTGTTTGCAATAAATGGACACCTAGTGACACTATACCATGGAGGAAGCGTGGAGGAAGATGTTTATGGGAATGTTAGTTTTTATGGTATGAAGAAGGTGACCGTGATGTTCGATGAAAGACCCTCTTTTGGTCAAATTTTCACTCGGGTTTGTGAGGATATTAGTTGCAATTTAAATGACCCTAGAATATCAATTCAGGGTTTGTTGTCCCATGTTACATCTGAGACAGTTGTCCGACGGTTGATATCCATTGCCTCAGAAGATGACTGGGTGAAATATGTTAGAATTGTGAAGACGATTGTTCCACCATCTTTGGATGTGGTTGTTCGAAAGTTATCGTTTAGTCATTGCGATGCTCCAGTTGGGTTATCTCCACAAATGCCAAATGCATCTTGTAGTGAAGCTCCTTTGCCTGAGCTTCCAGAAGAAGTGGTTGTTGTTCCAGATGCTCAATCGACCCCGGACGAGTTTGAGATTTCTCGTCCTATTCGCGGCGTTTGTGGGGCTTCGAATCCGGTGGTACCCCCCACAGGAGGTCCCATTGACCCAAGATCCAACCCCAGATCATCCTAGTAAGTGTCTTTAACACGTTCTTCATATCCATCGATAATTCGTTTGATTAGACTTTTTAATGTAGTATTTCCACCTTCGACGCGATGCAGGATCTCCACAACTAGATAATGGTGCTTATCTTCATGTACCCCTATCATACAATATGGACCACATATGCAGGGCCTCTGAAAGTAGCCTAGAGGGGGGGGGGGTGAATAGGCTACACCTGAAATTTTTCACTAAAAACTTCGAGATATGTCAAATTAAAGTTGCACTGGTGCAAACCAGTTCAGTTGATTTTGTTTACAACTGAACAAGTTTGAACCTGCTCAACTTAGATTAAATAATCAGTTAAACAAATATGACGAAGCAGTGAAAGATTTTGCTAATGACTTGCCCTACAGAAAATCCACTCAAATAAATGAATATAAACCAACCAACAATTTAAGGCACTTAATAAGAACGCACAAGAACACGCGATTTAACTCGAGGTTCGGCAACCACCACAAAGGTGTCCTACTCCTCGTTGAGGAGCACACAAAGGGCCGGGTCTTTTCCAACCCTAATCCTCCACAAGCCGACCACAAAGGTCAAGGCAATCTCTTCTCAAATTTGCTCAAAGAGCGGGTAATACAAACTTCTTGTGATCGTCCACAAATTTGGAGACTCTCAAGCAACCTCTAACCGTCAAGGAACACAAGACTCCAATAGTAACAAATCCGCACAAGGATAAGTTTGCAATGAGCTCAAGAACAAAGAGAATGGGAGAATCAAGATGAAATTGACAGCGCGTTAGATCGACGTCACCTCACACCAAGGATCCTTCAAGCGATTGAAGGAGATGCAATTTTGGGTGTGAGATGTGAATTGAATGCCCTTGTTTGGAGTTTGGTCAGCTGAGAAATCGTGGAGAGAGCAGGAGTAATGAAGAGAGAGAGTGTGGGGGGTATTTAAAGGATCCCCCAAAAGCTGGCAGCCGTTGGGAGAAAAGAGCCGAAAACCGGTTGAACCGGTTTACAAGCCGGTTGAACCGGTTTCCACCAGGAAGATCTCAGTTCACTGATCCACTCAGCCGGAGACTCGACCGGATTCACAACCAGTAGAGCCGGGAAAAATTCCGATTGAATCGGTTTCAAAAAATATTTGCATACGATTTTTCTGACAGCTCTGACTGTCAGACAGGTCAGAGCAGGGGTGGCAGAGAAACAGTCCAAAAACCAGTTGAACCGGTTTCAGGTCCGATTGAACCGGTTTCAGAGGATGAAGAGCAAGTTTTGAACATTTTGAAGTGTACAAAGGTGGAACTCTTGTGGGAAGTAAAAGTGGTTTTTCACAAAGGCATTCATGATCTAGAAAAGTTTTCTCTAAGATGATTTTGAAGGAATTTGAACTTAGCTCATTGCACAACTTACTTAACCATTGTGGATCCCTCTTAATTGAACAACAATTCCTATAACTCAAGAATTATAAAATGAACACTGCCGTTGTTTCCAAGCACTTGGAGCACGCCATATGATGTAGAATTTAAATCCGCTGTGCTTTACATTTTTATGCTCATAAGATTTGTGCTTCTCCTGTCTATAGAATAACTGTGTACATGCTAGGAGCAAACTTGTTAGAATCTCTGTTTGTTTTGTCATTTAATCACCAAAACCCTCAATTAGGGTTGATTGCACTTACAGCCTCAAATAGTGTTGATGTTCAGATTGACGATGAGGAGGAGCCATATGAGGCTGCATGGGCCTTAGATTCTGATGATGAACGCCCGGTTCAAGAAATGACCGAGCAAGAAATTGAACTCATAAGACATTTGTGTCCCGAGCGTGACCCTGCAGTACATGAATTCAGCCGTCTAAGTCATTCCACCGGTGCATACGCAGAAGGACGTGATGGTGAACTGCTAGAGGCTCCAGATAACGCTGGCAGCATTGAGATTAAGGTAGGCTTACTTTTCAAGGACCTGCCTACACTAAGACGATGGCTATAGGAATATTCTATGTAACGCAAGAGGCCGTTCAAGGTGAGACACTCGTATGCACGGTGTCGTTACACAGTTGTGTGCGAGGTGTCGGAATGTAATTGGAGGGTATGTGCCCGAAGGCAGAAGGAAACCGAAAAGTTTATGATCACAAAAATTGTAGGTCCACACAGTTGTGCCTAGATAGAGCTGAGCTCTAAGCATCGTCAGTGACATCTACCCTAATTGCGAAAAGGCTATTGGGGACATTGAAGGGTCAGCCAAACTTGAAGGTGAAGTCAATTATGACCATGACTTGGGAGCTGTTTGGTTACAGGATCAAGTATGGGAAAGCATGGAGGGCAAAGCAGCGAGCATGGAAGATGATATACGAGGATTGGGAGGAGGGTTACAATAAGTTGCCAGCATTGTTCAATGCAATCAAAGCAAAAAAAAAACCTAGGCATGCATTACGAGTACATCCCTAAACCTAACGAATGGAGGAATGGCAGAGAGATCTTCTTTCGTGCTTTCTGATGTTTCTCGCAGTGCGTAGAGGCCTTCAGGCATTGTCATCCCATGCTCTCTATTGATGGTACTTTTCTGCATGGGAAGTATAAGGGCACATTGTTGGTTGCCATATCATGTGACGCGGACAACGCATTGGTTCCTTTGGCATTTGCTTTGGTGGAGAGGGAGAACAGAGAGAGTTGGTCTTAGTTCTTACGACTTGTTTGGATCCATGTCGTGGGCCCTGGTCGCGAGGTTGGTGTCATATCTAACAGACACCAAGGTATTCTTAATGCAGTGCAAGAGCAGATTCCTGGCTACGCACCCATGCACCACAGATGGTGCACTCGACGTCTAGCAAAAAATCTTCTTCGAAATGATCGTAGCAAGGCTAACTTCCCCCTTTTTGAGGAGGTCCGTCGACAGTTGGAGTTTCATTTTTTGAGGACAAGTTGAAGGAACTAAAAGATGCAACAAATGCTAAAGGTAAGAACTAGATTGCTGGACTGCTGAGGGAACCCTAGAAATGGACAAGGGCCTATGACGCAGGTGGTTGGAGGTTCGAGTTCCAGACTAGCAACAAGGCCAAGTCATTTAACAATGTGCTGAAGGGTATACGCGGCATGCCAGTCAATGCTATAGTAACATTCACTTTCTATAGGCTCGTGGCTTGGTTTAATGATAGACACGCACAGGCCAAGGCAATGCAGACGCGAGGGCAGAGATGGGCACCTAAACCAACATCACATTTTACTAATGCAGAGGAATGGGCCAATAGACATGAGGTACAATGCTTTGATGAGGAGTTGGGAAAATACGAGGTAACAACGATGGGTGGTATAACTTCCGACGGTGGGGTGCGGCCTTCGAGGACACATGTTGTGTTACTTGATGCATTCTCGTGTGGTTGTGGTAAACCTAGACAGTACCACTTTACATGTTCTCATTATGTTGTCGCCGCACGTCATCGCAACTTTGCATTTGAGAGCAGGATCCCTTCGGAGTTCAGTGTGGAGACCTTAGTACGTACCTGGAGACCTTGTTTTGAGCCATTTCTTGATGAGTCACAGTGGCCAACGTACACTGGTCTGATATACATTGCTGATCCAGTGCATCGTTGGGACAAACGTGGTACTAGGAAAAGGAGCCGGTGCAACATGGTTATGGATCAGGTTTTAGGTTGCACTAGGAGAGGTCGAGCATCCCCCTTTATCGTGGACCTAGAGTAGAATGAATGCGGAAAATGCGGGAGACTTGGCCACAACTCACGTACATGCATTTGGACACTTAGTCAGGTGTGATACAATGTTTATCTCACATGCAGAGTACACATATGTTATTGTACTGTGTCATTGTTGTTGTTACATTTTAATATTTTTACTAACCTTATTTGGAATAATTTGCAGGATGGCGTAGTTCCACTTGCTGGACCCTCACTACGACGAGCACCACAGGGGCCGTCTCACCACAGAGGGAGAGGTAATTTTTTGCATATATATATATTAAAATTTCAAATTAGTAAATGCAACGTATATTAAAATTTCAAATTACTAATGAAATTACTTTGATTGTTAGGTGTTGTCTGTTCTGCGGGTCCGGACCCACGACCGGTTTCTGAAGGAGATGTGATATGATGATAGGTACACTCCTCTACTACAGAGGGTTGGCTTGGACGTCGTATCGTTCCAGGTTCGCTGTGGCCTGCCGACATTCAACCTAGCGGCGTTGACGACTATGGTTGACAGGTGGCGTTTTAGGGTTTTAATTTGTATATTATTTGCATCTTTTTCATACTTATGAATTTGTAATACTTGTGAATTTGTAATAGGTGGTGGCCAGAGACTCACACTTTCCAACTGTCCTGCGGCGAGATGACCGTGACTCTAGAAGATTGTTAGAAGATTCTTGGTCTCAGCATTCAGGGTCGTCCAGTGACCGGTCAGGCAGCACCTGGTGGTTGGAGGCAGAGGGTCAAGGCCTTCCTTGGGAGACTGCTTCCTGATGACCTATGAGGTAGTCACACCACCGAAGTCCCAGTCACCTGGCTTAGGCAGGCTTTTGGATTGTGTCCAGCTAGAGCAGACAAGCAGACGGTTGCCTACCATTGTTGTGCTTGGATCTTGCACCTCTTTGGATCAGTTCTTTTTCCAGACGCGACAGGCGACATCGCATCATGGATGTTTGTCCTGCCTGACTGACTGGGACATGATAGGAGGATACAGTTGGGCTTCTAGAGTGTTGGCCTTCCTTTACAGGCAACTCTGTGAGGCCTGTCGTCGTTCGTCGAGGACTGCGAGCTTAGGTGGGTGTGTTTACCTACTCCAACTGTGGATGTGGTCACACATACCCGTCGGTCGACCCAGAGAGTTTGCTCCTCGTGAGTGGTTCGAGGTAGCCGGTGATCGCTTGAGGCCCACGGCTGCCTATCACTGGGACCAGGTCCAGGAGCCCTTCGCGCGACACCAGTGTGCCTATGTGGAGTACTCTAACGAGCTAGACGCACTTACGTCATCAATGGTGAGTTGTGTACTTGTATGTCAATTTATATTTCTTCTTAAGACGTTGGTAAATTACTATATCATGAGAATTCTAATCGTTTTTAGGTGACCTAGCAACCATATCATGAGCCACCATTCGCCAACATCCAGTTGAGCACCATGTGCGAGATAGACGAGGACCTTTACTTAATGAGGTGTCCCCTCATTTGCTTCTATGCTGTTGAGTATCATTTAACTTACCAAGTGGCGCGACAGTTTGGTCTGCGTCAGGAGTTTCCGGTGGAGCCCTTCTCCACTTCAATAGAACTCCACAAGTGAGTGACTTCGTCCGTTTGTATAGTGTAACTATTATTTCAGATATGCAATAAATTACTAAAACATGTGTGTACCTTTTGCAGGTTCGACAGACAGATGCAGAAGAAGGTCACTAACTTCGAGACCCACCACAGAGATTATATTGATGAATGGGCTAAGGAGGCGGACCTAAACTATGAGAACAACCAGCCGCACACGAACTACCACTTTCGCAGGTATTTGACTTGGTATGGTGGTGTCACTAGGTGCAAGCTTAAGGTCCAGTGGACAGTTGTAGACTATACGGAGCAAGAGTCCTCAGACGACGAAGACACTTCGTTCGACATAGCTAATCGGCTAGGGTCCCACATCGAGGCTGCTCCAATCCTAGATAGAGTGGTACGAAGTTGTTTAGGATCGAACCAACTTGTGTTCCAAAGGCTGATGCGTTTGGAAAGACTTCTGTATCAAGAAACGGGGTACGACCGGGGTAGTATGCTGGTTTTCATAAAATAACATCTAAAAATTAAGAAATTTATTCGGATAACTAATCTGGTTTCAAGAAATGTTTTTGACTTTAATTTCTCCTAATTCAAAATTTATTACTTTACTTTAAATTTATAAAGATTTTAAACTGGAGATGTACTTGAGCATCTCAAATAATGCCCCAAATTAAGTTATTTGGGTTTAGAATAGAAAAAGACCTTCCAACAGTATCCCATCTTAACAAATTTTGTTAAAAAATAAAGGGCATTGTTGGGAAACGATTACCGGTCCCTGAGACCCACCAGTCAGTGAGCGCGCTAACGGAAGAGCCCCTGATCGCTGGGACCCGTTAGTCGGTCGGAAGAGGCAGGTGTGCCAACTCTGGAAGGACCCGCCCCTAGCCTAAACTCTTGGCACAAGGCCAAGGGCCTGGCATGCGCGAAGACTGACAAGGGAGGACGAGCGTGTCGAAATGGAACCACTCGAGTGGATCCCACGCATGGCCCCGAACTGACCCGCCATAAATGACTGGTCGCATTAACCATGCCTAGCGCCAAGCCATAATGTGGGCGCTGGTTCGCTTCCCATTCATAACATACGTACCCCTCGGCCTGCATAGAAATCATGACCTATGAGCCCCCGGACTGCGACGTATTAATGGCTCGCACGTCCCTCGGTTTGCGGTGCACTCATGGCCTATCGGGCTAGGCCTGAGTGCGCAGACCTCCTGCAGGGCACTACACGACAAGCTGCCCTAAGCCTTAGGCTACGAAAGCCATGGGTCGGCATAGCCGGAATGATGGTGCCTAGGACCATCGCCGCCCCCGCGTCATCCACTACGATAAATACGCGACAGCCAGGCAGCCTCGGCCACACGAGTACGCATGTACTCACCTGGGGTAAAACATTGTCTTTACCCTGCCATACGACTCCTTCCTAGAGAAGCCACCATTGGCCAACCCTTCTTCTGGCCTATAAAAAGGGAGAGGGTCGCCTCGAGACGGACGGATGGACCAATCGAGGAACAGAAGGACGAACTGAGGGACGACCGGACGCCTTCAGACAGAGATGAGCCCACAAGGACGAACAAGAGGTGGAACACCGACGAGGACCAGGAGGCCGGAGCCCCGTCAAGCGAAGACTTAGCTAGGACTTCACCTCTCAACTTCTAAGTTCCACTTCCACCCCGATAAGAGATCTAGGAGCCTCTCCTCCCTTTCTCGACTGCTTGTAACCCCTACTATGAGTTTGATCATTAATCGTGCACGTAGCGCAAGCCACCAATGATTGGATGTAGGGACATTCTGCCAGAACCAGTATAATCTTGCGCCCTCTGCGCACACCCTTAGGAGCTTGGATCATGCATAATAAATTTACTTGTCGGAGCAAGGTACGAAACACCGACAGTTGGCGCACTTGCGTGTTCCACGACAAGATTCTCCAAGCTCCGGATGGCTGGAAATGATGTTGGCATAGCATGGGCTCCCAGAGCAACCAAACACTTTAGGAACTCTGGCAACGCCCTCGGTATCGAAGAAACGATGAACAGGGCACCGGAAGCCTCGACTCCCCTAACGAGCGAGTTGCTTGACATCATTGGAAGCCTTCACCACCTTCTCCTTGATCCCTTGGAAGGTGGGAGCGTGCGGCCAGGCTCACCGTAACCCATTTTTTCCAAGGCCTTGGAGGTATTAGGTCTCGTTCAGGGACTGCCATTTGGTTTCCCTGTTAGGATCAAGAGGAAGACATGGTTTCCCGTGAAAGGGAAATGTGCCCTTGGGCCATTTCTAAGTATTTTGGTGATTTAGTGTCCAACACAAGTGCTTAAGTGTTAATCTATGCAAAGTGGTGGACAAAGTGCAAATCAAGTCAAAAGGTATGTTTCTAGACTTAGTACATTGTTTTAGAGACTAATGTATTGTGTCTAAGTGCTGGAAACAGGAAAAATCAAAGATGACTTAGTTCTGCCAAAGTCAGCTCTGTCTGGGTGCACCGGACTGTCCGGTGGTGCACCGGACAGTGTCCGGTGCGCCAGGCTGGCTCAGGCGAACTTGCTGCTCTCGGGAAGTGATTAATGGCGTACGGCTAAAATTCACCGGACTGTCCGGTGAGCCAACGGTCGGCCGCGTGATCCGCGCGAAGACATGTGGCCGAGCCAACGGTCGGAAGGAGGCACCGGACTGTCCGGTGTGCACCGGACAGTGTCCGGTGCGCCAACGGCTCTCAGGCGCCAACGGTCGGCTTCGCCAAAGAAGGAAAGAAATCCGCACCGGACAGTGTCCGGTGGTGCACCGGACTGTCCGGTGCGCCAGGCGACAGAAGGCAAGAATTGCCTTCTTGAAATGCTCTCAACGGCTCCTAGCTGCCTTGGGGCTATAAAAGGGACCCCTTGGCGCATGGAGAAAATATTCAAGCATTCCTTGAGCATAGTTGATCACTCACACTTCGTTCTTGCGCACTTGTTCTACATCCTTAGTGATTTGAGCTCCGTTCTAGTGAGAAACTCGTGATAGTCTCTTGAGCTCAAGTCTGGGTCTTGTGTGTGCATATTTGCTGTGATCTTTGTGTGAGTTGCTCATCCCTCCCTTACTCCGTGCTTCTTTGTGAACTTCAAGTGTAAGGGCGAGAGACTCCAAGTTGTGGAGATTCCTCGCAAGCGGGATAAAGAAAAGCAAAGCAAAACACCGTGGTATTCAAGTGGGTCTTTGGACCGCTTGAGAGGGGTTGATTGCAACCCTCGTCCGTTGGGACGCCACAACGTGGAGTAGGCAAGCGTTGGTCTTGGCCGAACCACGGGATAAACCATTGTGCCATCTCTGTGTTGATCTCTTGTGGTTATTGTGTTTTGTTGAGACTCCTCTAGCCACTTGGCATTATTGTGCTAACGCCTAACCAAGTTTTGTGGCATTAAGTTTTCAAGTTTCACAGGATCACCTATTCACCCCCCTCTAGGTGCTCTCAATTGGTATCGGAGCCGTTCTCTTCAAGAAAGGGACTAATCGCCCGAAGAGATGGATCCTAAGGGCAAGGGGATTGTGATCAATGATAAGGAGAAGGAGTCCTTCGTCAACGAGCCGAAAGATGACAAGTCTACCGACTCGGGCTCGGGCCACAAACGAAAAGATGGAAAGAAGAAGAAGACGAGGCGCATCAAGGAGATCGTCTACTACGACGACAGCGACGAGTCCTCTTCTTCCCAAAAGGACAACAACAACGACTACGAGAAAAAGAAGACGGTTAACTCAAACTTCTCTTTCGATTATTCTCATATTCCGCATAGCTCAAATGCACATTTGCTTTCCATACCTCTCAGCAAACCTCCTCATTTTGATGGAGAGGACTACGGATTTTGGAGTCACAAAATGCGTAGTCACTTGTTCTCTCTCCATCCTAGTATATGGGAGATAGTAGAGAGTGGAATGAAATTTGATAGCTCGGATAGTCCTTTGTTTATCAATGAACAGATTCATAAAAATGCACAAGCTACTACTGTGTTGTTAGCCTCATTGTGCAGGGACGAGTACCATAAGGTGAGCGGCTTGGACAATGCCAAGCAGATCTGGGACACCCTCAAGATCTCACATGAGGGGAACGACGTCACCATGCTCACGAAGATGGAGTTGGTGGAAGGCGAACTCGGGAGATTCGCGATGATAAGAGGGGAGGAGCCAACACAGACGTACAACAGGCTCAAGACCCTCATCAACAAGATAAGGAGCTATGGAAGCACGCGATGGACGGACCACGACGTTGTCTGCCTAATGCTAAGGTCCTTTACCGTTCTTGATCCACATCTTGTGAACAATATTCGTGAGAATCCTAGGTACACGAAGATGACGCCCGAGGAGATCCTTGGAAAGTTCGTAAGCGGGCGGATGATGATCAAGGAGGCTAGATACGTCGATGATGCATTAAATGGCCCAATCCAAGAGCCTCAAACTATTGCCCTCAAGGCAACAAGGAGCAAGGAGGCGCTACCTAGCAAGGTGGTGCAAGTTGAGGCGGTCGGGCTTAATGATGAAGAGATGGCCCTCATCATCAAGCGGTTCAAAAAGACGCTAAAGGGTCGCAAGGAGCACCCCAACAAGAACAAGATGAAGGGGAAGCGCTCCTGCTTCAAATGTGGTAAGGTTGGTCATTTTATCGCTAACTGTCCCGATAATGATAGTGACCAGGAACAAGAGGGAAAAGAAGAAAGCTTACAAGAAGGCTAAGGGCGAGGCACACCTTGGCAAGGAGTGGGACTCAGATTGTTCGTCATCCGACTCCGACAACGAAGGACTCGCCGCCACCGCCTTCAACAAATCGGCCCTCTTCCCCAACGAGCGTCATACATGCCTCATGGCGAGGGAGAAGAAGGTATGTACTCAAAATACTACTTATGCTTCTTCAAGTGAGGACGAGTCTAGTGATGATGATGAAATAGATTATTCATGTTTATTCAAGGGCCTAGATAGAACCAAGGTTGATAAAATTAATGAATTAATTGATGCCTTGAATGATAAGAATAGGCTATTAGAAAAACAAGAGGATTTGTTGTATGAAGAACATGATAGGCACAAAAATCTCATGCTTTAGAAGTTAAAAGGAATGAAATGCTTTCTTGTGAACTATCTACTTGCCATGAGACAATTTCTAGCTTAAGGAGCATAAATGATAATTTGAATGCTACGTTAGAAATAGCTAGTAAGTCAACATCTTGTGTAGAAAATGTTGTAACTTGCACTAGGTGTAAAGATTTTAATATTGATGCTTGTAGCAAACACCTAGGTTCAATTTCTAAATTAAATGATGAAGTGGCTAGTCTTAATGCCCAACTTAAGACTAGCAAAAGTGAATTTGATAAAATAAAATTTGCAAGGGATGCCTACACAATTGGTAGACACCCCTCAATTAAGGATGGTCTTGGCTTCAAGAGGGAAGTCAAGAACTTAACAAGTCATAATGTTTCCATCTCAGCCAAAGAGAAAGGGAAAGCCCCTATAGCTAGTAGTGCTCATAAGAACCATGCTTTCATGTATCATGATAGGAGACATTCTAGGAATGCTTTTAGAAGTTATGATGCTTTTGATTCTCATGCCATGGTTGCTTCTAGCTCTTCTATTATGTATGATAGAAATGTTGCTAGGAAAAATGCTATGCCTAGAAGAAATATTGTTCATGCTCCTAGGAAAGTAATGAATGAACCTTCTACAATCTATCATGCCTGCAATGCTTCATTTGCAATTTGTAGAAAAGATAGGAAGATAGTTGCTAGAAAATTAGGGGAAAAATGTAAGGGAGACAAGACTTGCATTTGGGTCCCTAAGACTATTGTGACTAACCTTGTAGGACCCAACATGAGTTGGGTACCTAAGACCCAAGCCTAAAATTGCCTTGCAGGTTTATGCATCCGGGGGCTCA
Organism: Zea mays; assembly: GCF_902167145.1. NCBI lineage: Eukaryota > Viridiplantae > Streptophyta > Magnoliopsida > Poales > Poaceae > Zea > Zea mays. The sequence continues at coordinate 33,972,280 of NC_050099.1, read as the reverse complement.
AGCTGGATTATCGACAGCGGATGCACAAACTACATGACGGGGGAGAAGAGGATGTTCTCTTCCTACGTCAAGAACAAGGATCCCCAAGATTCAATCATATTCGGTGATGGGAACCAAGGCAAGGTGAAAGGGTTAGGAAAAATTGCTATTTCTTCAGAGCACTCCATTTCTAATGTATTCTTAGTAGAGTCACTTGGATATAATTTGTTATCCGTAAGTCAATTATGTAATATGGGATATAATTGCCTATTCACAAATGTAGATGTGTCTGTCTTTAGAAGAAGTGATGGTTCATTAGCTTTTAAGGGTGTATTAGACGACAAACTCTATTTAGTTGATTTTGCAAAAGAGGAGGCCAGTCTAGATGCATGCTTAATTGCTAAGACTAGCATGGGCTGGCTGTGGCATCGCCGCTTAGCACATGTGGGGATGAAGAACCTTCACAAGCTTCTAAAGGGAGAACACGTGATTGGTCTAACTAATGTTACTTTCGAAAAAGATAGACCTTGTGCAGCTTGTCAAGCAGGGAAACAGGTGGGAAGCTCTCATCATGCCAAGAATGTGATGACAACATCAAGACCCCTGGAGTTACTTCATATGGACCTCTTCGGACCCGTCGCCTATCTAAGCATAGGAGGAAGTAAGTATGGTCTTGTTATAGTTGATGACTTTTCCCGCTTCACTTGGGTATTCTTTTTGCAGGATAAATCTGAAACCCAAGGGACCCTAAAGCGCTTCCTAAGGAGAGCTCAAAACGAGTTTGAGCTCAAGGTGAAGAAGATAAGGAGCGACAATGGGTCCGAATTCAAGAACCTTCAGGTGGAGGAGTATCTTGAGGAGGAAGGAATCAAGCACGAGTTCTTCGCTCCCTACACACCACAGCAAAATGGTGTGGTAGAGAGGAAGAACAGGACACTTATAGACATGGCGAGGACGATGCTTAGAGAGTTCAAGACCCCCGAGCGTTTTTGGTCGGAAGCCGTGAACACGGCTTGCCACGCCATCAACCGGGTCTACCTTCATCTCCTCCTCAAGAAGACTTCGTATGAGCTACTAACTGGTAACAAACCCAATGTTTCATATTTCCGAGTTTTTGGGAGTAAATGCTACATTCTAGTGAAGAAGAGTAGGAATTCCAAATTTGCACCCAAAGCGGTAGAAGGGTTTTTGTTAGGTTATGACTCAAATACAAAGGCGTATAGGGTCTTCAACAAATCATCGGGTTTGGTTGAAGTCTCTAGCGACATTGTATTTGATGAGACTAATGGCTCTCCAAGAGAGCAAGTTTGTGATCCTGATGATGTAGATGAAGAAGACGTTCCAACGGCCGCAATGCGCACCATGGCCATTGGAGATGTGAGGCCAATGGAACAAAAGGAACAAGATCAACCTTCTTCCTCAACAATGGTACATCCCCCAACTCAAGAAGATGAATAGGATCATCAAGAGGAGGCGTGTGATCAAGGGGGAGCACAAGATGACCAAGTAATGGAGGAAGAAGCACAACCAGCACCTCCAACTCAAGTCCGAGCGATGATTCAAAGGGATCATCCCGTCGACCAAATTTTGGGTGACATTAGCAAGGGAGTGACTACTCGATCTCGATTAGTTAATTTTTGTGAGCATTACTCCTTTGTCTCTTCTATTGAGCCTTTCAGGGTAGAGGAGGCCTTGCTAGATCCGGACTGGGTGTTGGCCATGCAAGAGGAGCTCAATAACTTCAAGAGAAATGAAGTTTGGACACTGGTGCCTCGTCCCAAGCAAAATGTTGTAGGAACCAAGTGGGTGTTCCGCAACAAACAAGACGAGCACGGGGTGGTGACAAGGAACAAGGCTCGACTTGTGGCAAAAGGTTATGCCCAAGTCGCAGGATTGGACTTTGAGGAGACTTTTTGCTCCTGTGGCTAGGCTAGAGTCCATTCGTATTTTGCTAGCATATGCTGCTCACCATTCTTTCAGGCTGTTCCAAATGGATGTGAAGTGCGCTTTCCTCAACGGGCCAATCAAGGAGGAGGTGTACGTGGAGCAACCCCCTGGCTTCGAGGATGAACGGTACCTGACCACGTGTGTAAGCTCTGTAAGGCGCTCTATGGACTTAAGCAAGCCCCAAGAGCATGGTATGAATGCCTTAGAGACTTTTTAATTGCTAATGCTTTCAAGGTTGGGAAAGCCGATCCAACTCTTTTAACTAAGACTTGCGATGGTGATCTGTTTGTGTGCCAAATTTATGTCGATGACATAATATTTGGTTATACTAACCAAAAGTCTTGTGAAGAGTTTAGCAGGGTGATGACTCAAAAGTTTGAGATGTCGATGATGGGCGAGTTAAGCTATTTCCTTGGGTTCCAAGTGAGGCAACTCAAAGATGGGACCTTCATCTCCCAAACGAAGTACACGCAAGACTTGATCAAGAGGTTTGGGATGAAGGACGCCAAGCCCGCAAAGACTCCAATGGGAACTGACGGACACACCGACCTCAACAAAGGAGGTAAGTCCGTTGATCAAAAAGCATACCGGTCCATGATAGGGTCTTTACTTTATTTATGTGCTAGTAGACCGGATATTATGCTTAGCGTATGCATGTGTGCTAGATTTCAATCCGATCCAAGGGAGTGTCACTTAGTGGCCGTGAAGCGAATCCTTAGATATTTAGTCGCTACGCCTTGCTTCGGGATCTGGTATCCAAAGGGGTCTACCTTTGACTTGATTGGATATTCAGACTCCGACTATGCTAGATGTAAGGTCGATAGGAAGAGTACATCAGGGACATGCCAATTCTTAGGAAGGTCCCTGGTGTCATGGAGCTCTAAGAAACAAACTTCCGTTGCCCTATCCACCGCTGAGGCCGAGTACGTTGCCGTAGGACAGTGTTGCGCGCAACTACTTTGGATGAGGCAAACCCTCCGGGACTTTGGCTACAATCTGAGCAAAGTCCCACTCCTATGTGATAATGAGAGTGCTATCCGCATGGCGGATAATCCTGTTGAACACAACCGCACAAAGCACATAGACATCCGGCATCACTTTTTGAGAGACCACCAGCAAAAGGGAGATATCGAAGTGTTTCATGTTAGCTCCGAGAACCAGCTAGCCGATATCTTTACCAAGCCTCTAGATGAGCAGACCTTTTGCAAGTTGCGTAGTGAGCTAAATGTCTTAGATTCGTGGAACTTGGATTGATTTATAGCATACATGTGTTTATGCCTTTGATCATGTTCCTTAATGCATTTTGTTGTTTATTTATGGTGCTCAAGTTGTACAAGCACTCCCCGGACCTCACAAGTCCTTTGCAAGTGATGCACAAATTTAGGGGGAGATGTGCTACAACTTGACCCTCTGAGACTAACTGTGTGCTTGAGTTTGCTTAATTTAGTCTCAAAGGAGGTTTGAAAGGGAAAAGGTGGACTTGGACCATGCAAGACTTCCACTGCACTCTGATGAAAGAGTAACTTTTTACCAAGTTCATCTTTGTACTCTTACTGCATTTTTACTCTTAGTTGAAGATTTTGGTGAGGCAATGGGGTTAAAGGGCCAAAATTGATCCCGTTTTGGTGCTTGATGCCAAAGGGGGAGAAAATAAGGCCAAAGCAAGAAATGGATCAGCTACCACTTGAGAATTTTTGAAAAAGTAGAGTTAGAGTTTTTGTTTGTCAAAATACTCTTGGTTGCCTCTTATTGTCAAAAATTGGTCTCTTATGGGCCGAAGGTTTAATTATGGGAAAAAGGGGGAGTTTTTGAACTCTTTGATCAATTTCTCTTGAAATATCTCTCTTTATGTTTCAACAAGTGTGTTTGACTTAGAGATAGGAAATTGAGGTTGATTTGCAAAAACAAACCAAGTGGTGGCAAAGAATGATCCATATATGTCAAATTTGAATCAAAATAATTTTGAGTTCTTATTTGAAGTGATTTTGCACTTGTTCTACTTGCTTTATGTTGTGTTGGCATAAATCACCAAAAAGGGGGAGATTGAAAGGGAAATGTGCCCTTGGGCCATTTCTAAGTATTTTGGTGATTTAGTGTCCAACACAAGTGCTTAAGTGTTAATCTATGCAAAGTGGTGGACAAAGTGCAAATCAAGTCAAAAGGTATGTTTCTAGACTTAGTACATTGTTTTAGAGACTAATGTATTGTGTCTAAGTGCTGGAAACAGGAAAAATCAAAGATGGCTTAGTTCTCCCAAAGTCAGCTCTGTCTGGGTGCACCGGACTGTCCGGTGCGCCAGGCTGGCTCAGGCGAACTTGCTGCTCTCGGGAAGTGATTAACGGCGTACGACTAAAATTCACCGGACTGTCCGGTGTGCACCGGACTATCCGGTGAGCCAACGGTCGGCCGGGTCAACGGTCGGCCGCGTGATCCGCGCGAAGACACGTGGCCGAGCCCACGGTCGGAAGGAGGCACCAGACTGTCCGGTGTGCACCGGACAGTGTCCGGTGCGCCAACGGCTCTCAGGCGCCAACGGTCGGCTTCGCCAAAGAAGGAAAGAAATCCACACCGGACAGTGTACGGTGGTGCACCGGACTGTCCGGTGCGCCAGGCGACAGAAGGCAAGAATTGCCTTCTTGAAATGCTCTCAACGGATCCTAGCTGCCTTGGGGCTATAAAAGGGACCCCTTGGCGCATGGAGAAAATATTCAAGCATTCCTTGAGCATAGTTGATCACTCACACTTCGTTCTTGCGCACTTGTTCTACATCCTTAGTGATTTGAGCTCCGTTCTAGTGAGAAACTCGTGATAGTCTCTTGAGCTCAAGTCTGGGTCTTGTGTGTGCGTATTTGCTGTGATCTTTGTGTGAGTTGCTCATCCCTCCCTTACTCCGTGTTTCTTTGTGAACTTCAAGTGTAAGGGCGATAGACTCCAAGTTGTGGAGATTCCTCGCAAGCGAGATAAAGAAAAGCAAAGCAAAACACCGTGGTATTCAAGTGGGTCTTTGGACCGCTTGAGAGGGGTTGATTGCAACCCTCGTCCGTTGGGACGCCACAACGTGGAGTAGGCAAGCGTTGGTCTTGGCCGAACCACGGGATAAACCACTGTGCCATCTCTGTGTTGTTCTCTTGTGGTTATTGTGTTTTGTTGAGACTCCTCTCTAGCCACTTGGCATTATTGTGCTAACGCCTAACCAAGTTTTGTGGCATTAAGTTTTCAAGTTTCACAGGATCACCTATTCACCCCCCCCTCTAGGTGCTCTCATCCCGTTGAGTGGGACTACCCACGTTTCGACCAGAAAATGCCTCGTGATCTCACCGATCGAGGGCTCCTTGCTCTCAGGGAACCTCGAGGGGAGCCTTGCTGACACTGTGGCATGCGCCGTGGCATCAGCCCCAGCTCACCTCGGCCCACCATGCGAGGGATTGCCACCAGGATGGGACCCCTCTCGGAGCGGCCGAGGTCCCTCTACAGGGAAGCGAGTACTGCCTCAATGGCGAATGGGGAAGCCACGACGAGGAATTTGGCAAACGCGTGTCGAAGCAGTCCGCACCCCACGTGGCCGTCGGAGATTAGTTTATGTCCGACGGCCACAAAGGGCGCTCGGAAATAGTACTTATCTCCGGCGGCCTCGAAGGCAGCCGTCGGAGATAAGGTTATGTCCGACGGCTGGCAGTGTAGCCATCGGAGGTAAGATTTTTTAATCCCCCAGGAAACCGGCGCGCGGTTCATTTCCACGCGCGCGCTTCTCTTCTCCTCTGTCTCTCCCCACGCGCCGCCGCCGTCAACTGCGCCGCCGCCGTCGCCCACTGCGCCGCCGCGCCGCCGCGCCGCCGGCCGCCCCGCCTCCCACTGCCCCGCCGCCCCGCCTCCCAAAGCCCCGCCGCCGTCGCAGCCCCGCCTCCCAAAGCCCCGCCCACACGCCTCCCCGCCCAGCCGCTGTCGCCGCCGGCCGCCGGCCGCCGGTCGCCGCCCCGCTCGCCCCGTCGCTCACGTCAACAGGGGTGCCCGTCGCTGCCGGCTACATCTCCGCCCGCCATATTATCAAAGTAAGTATTTTTAGATTTATTTTGTATATATTAATATTGTTTTGTAGTTTCTAATGTTGTAATTAAATAATTAGTATGTTAAATAATGTTTATCTTATTATATCCGATGGCCTAAATTTGATTATTTGGCGAAATTTGATTATATGGCCTAAATTTGATTACGTAATTAAATTACCTTGTTTTAGTTTATTTAGTGGTGCTTTAGATAATTTAAATTTTAAATTTCCGAGGGTAATTATTATGCCCTCGGAAATAAGGTCATTTTATATGATTTGTCATTCATAACAATGTTATTTCGTATGTAATATTGTATTGTGGTTTATTAGTTTAATTATTTAATAATACACGATGATTCTAGTTAATCATAGTGTATCGTAGTGTGAACAAACGAAACCTAGGCGTCACCCGTTTCGGCCCAACACACCTTACAAGCGACGCATGTGAGGTATGTTGGGCCGGAATTGTCCCTTTATTGGACAACCTCGGAGTGACCGACAGAGTTCGTGTTTATGACAAAAGCATGTGCTCCTGCTTAGTTTCGGAAGCATAACCCCTCTGTTCTCCAATTGCACCATTTTTAGGCGTGCGATTGGAGAACAGCGGGGTTATGCTGCCGAAATTTCGCACGACCACATGTCTTGTCATAAACACGGCCTCGTCGGTCACTCCTGGGTGGGTTTAGGACCTATCCTTTCCTACAGATGTAGGGGCGTGATTTCTTCATAAAAACGGATGGTCCGTGCATTACTTATCTAATTAAGTTAACGTCTCGTATCTAGTATGGAGGAGAATCGTCGATGGATGTATGAAGGTTGGAAGAAAAGAGGTGCTCTATCAAGTGAGTGGGTGGCCAAGACTGACGCTTTTCTCGACCATGCTTTTGCTCGGTCAGAGACTGGAACCGATGTTAGGTGCCCTTGTAGCAAGTGTCGGAACATTAATTTCCTTGACAGGAGGACTATGTCGATACATATTTGCAAGAACGGTTATATGCCAGGCTATGAGGTGTGGGTGCACCACGGTGAGGACCCACCTCCTCGTATTGTATCGGAAGTTCAGTCACATGAAGAGGAGGACTACGATAGGATGGAAGAGATGCTTGACGATGTACGCCATGAGTTTCTAACTGTCGATTCGGAGAACCCCGGTCAACCCACCGAGTTTGAGGATCCAGCTACACCTGAGGTTTAGAAGTTCTTCGAGCTCCTTAAAGCTGCCGAAGAGCCGTTGCATGAGCACACAAAAGTGACCGTCCTTGTATTTGTGACTCGACTTATGGCTATTAAGTCTAAGTTTGCATTCTCAAACAACTGTTACAAGGAACTTTTGAACTTGATCAGTGATGTACTTCCGGAGAATCACAAGATGCCAAAGGACATGTATCAGTCTAAAAAGCTGTTATCTGGCCTGGGTATGGACTACGAAAAAATCGATGTCTGTGAAAATAATTGTATGCTTTTCTGGAAGGAAGAAGTGTAATGTATGTGGTGAGCGTAGATTCGTTGAGGTTGAAAACGACGATGGTATGACCGTGACTACGAAGATTGCACGTAAGCAGCTTCGTTACATGCCTCTCATACCTCGGTTGAAACGTTTGTTCATCTCCAAGAATACAGCCAGACACATGAGGTGGCACAAAGAAGGGGTACGTGAGAATCCAAATGTCATGGTGCACCCAGCTGATACAGATGCATGGAAGGCACTAGATGCTTTTGATTCCAGCTTTGCTGATGAAGTGCGGAATGTCCGCTTCGGTTTGGCAACAGATGGTTTCTCGCCATTCAATGTAACTGCAACGTCGTACTCATGTTGGCCCGTCTTTGCTGTTCCATACAACCTTCCACCAGCTCTTTGCATGAAATATGAATTTATTTTCTTGTGTCTTATAATACCTGGTCCGGATCATCCTGGAACAAAGATCGATGTGATGATGAGACCCCTGATTGAAGAATTGAAAATTTTGTGGGAAGGAGTCGAGGCGTACGATTGTTACAAGAAACAGAAGTTCAACCTGAGAGCCGCGTTTTTATGGTCTATTCATGATTTTATGGCTTATGGTATCTTTGCTGGATGGAGTTGTCATGGGATTTTGACATGTCCTATATGCGTTGAAGACACTTTATGCTTTCGACTAAAGTTTGGTGGAAAGATATGTTACTTCGATTGCCATAGATGTTTTTTGCCAGAGGATCACCCGTTCAGGTTCGATAGGAACGCTTTTAAAAAGGACACGATTGTGACGAGGGGACCACCCAAGCGTCTAAGTGGTCCAGAGATTCTCGCGAGACTTAATGATTTGAAACTAAACGAACATGGAAATCGTTTTGAAGGTTATGGAACCGAGCATAATTGGACTCATAAATGTGGTCTATGGGAACTCCCTTATATGAAAGCCTTGATTCTAATGCATAACATTGATGTCATGCACCAGGAACGAAATATGGGTGAAAGCATTATCAGCACTTGCATGAATATCACCGACAAAACAAAAGACAACCCTAAGGCAAGGAAAGACTTGGCCTTAATCTATAGAAGACCAACTATGGAGATAGGAGAGAATCAGAAGAAGCCACGTGCTCCTTTCAGTATTAAACCTAAAAGGAAGAAACAATTGATGAAATGGTTGAAAAACTTAAAGTTCCCAGATGGTTACGCCGCGGGCTTTAGAAGGTCTGTGAATTTGAAGACGGGCAAGTTTTCTGGGTTGAAGAGTCATGACTACCACATAATAATGGAAAGACTCCTTCCTGTTATGTTTCGTGGTTTTGTAAAAAATGATGTCTGGAAAGCATTAGCGGAGCTAAGCTACTTTTATAGACATCTTTGTGCCAAAGAAATAAAGAAAGAGATGATGGAGAAGCTTGAGCAAGAAATACCGATTTTGGTATGCAAACTTGAAAAAATATTTCCACCAGGTTTCTTCAATCCGATGCAACATCTACTTGTTCACCTACCATTCGAAGCTAAGGTAGGAGGTCCTGTGCAATATAGATAGATGTATCACATCGAAAGGACACTAAAGAAGCTACGTGCAATGGTTGGTAATAAGAGACGAGTTGAAGGGTGCATCGCTGAAGAATTCAAATACAAAGAGATAGCATCGTTCACGGGCCTATACTTTGCAGAGGAACACAATGTCAATGCCCATACGTTGCGGTATCATGTCGACGAGCCCCCTATTAGTGATATTGAAATTTTTCAATGGAGGGGCAAAACTGTAGGACCCAGCACAACATACTGTTTCACCAACGACGAATGGAAGACTGCTTTACTCTACATGTATAACAACATGGAAGAGATGAGTCAGTTTCTCCTGTAAGTGTAAACTTTATTTTAGTCATTGCCGCTAGAATTTTTGTTGTGATACTAAAAGGTTTGTTTCCTTGTACTAACAGGGAATTTGATTCTCAAAATTGCATCTCTGGCTGTGAACGTGACCAAATTCGTCGAGAGGGAAAAGATGGGGGACTTAATTTCTTGTGTTGGTTTCGAGATTATGTAGATAAAAATGACAATATACACCCGGACCTTCGACAATTATCCCTAGGAGCAGTAACTGGCAGACGTTATGGTCGGTATGATGTCAATGGTTTTAGATTCCGTTCCACAAGGTTCGAAGATGATCATCCTCTAGCAGCCACGACAAACTCCGGAGTTGTAACTAGAGCTGTCGACGATGAAGGGAAGGTGACTAATTATTATGGAGTCATTAATGATATAATCGAGTACAAGTTTTTTGGAGATAAACAACTCAAAGTGGTGTTCTTCGATTGTGATTGGTTTTCTCCAAATACAACGCGAGAAAATCAATATGGCATGGTGGAAGTCAAACACAACGATAGATTAAAAGGCCACGACACTATAATCCTTGCCCACCAATGCGAGCAGGTGTATTATAAGACATATCCATCTAAGAAAAACGGTTTGGTTGATTGGAGGGTAGTGTACAAAGTTAATCCTCGTGAACGACTATATGCTCCTGGTGATGCTGGTTATGTTGAAAGTCAAATCGAGCAGGAAGTGGGGGCTGCTGAGATTTTCCAAGACGAAGAACTTACAAGCACGTTTAATGTACAAACTGAAATGTTGGAAGAATCTTTATTAGGCGATCAAAATGATGTAGAGGTTCCTCCAAAAAGAAAACGAGTGACGAGAAAGAAGAAAGCTACTTGGCGTCCATTAAATCGACGAAAGCAACTAGATCCTGATTTTGATTACGATTACGATTGACGAGTATGGATCATGATTTTATTGCATATTTTATGATTTTATTGCATATTTTATTATTTTATTGTCGATTTATGTACTAACTTGTTTTTGTTAAAATAGGATGTCAAAGAAAATGAAGTCTTTAGCTCGTAGTTTGCTTGGGTCGAGGAGTAGCTCGAGGAGCAGCTCGAGGGGTGAGGATTCAGTTTTTCAGGGCATAGGTTCTACCATGAGCAGACGGAGAGCGCTGGCAGAACATTTGCCTCCACAAGATGTAAGTTAGTTGTTAAATTACATTATTTGAGTTACTTAATATTGTATGATGTAAGTTATTTGTTTCATAGGATGCTGAAATTGAGGAACCAGTGGTAGAGGATCATGCAAGAGATGATGTTGAAGATGATGTTGAAGATGATGCTGGAGACGACGCTGGTGGAGATTCTGGGGCTGGGGATTCTGGGGCTGGTGGAGATTCTGCAGCTGGGTCTGGAACTTCTCGAGTTAAGAGAACGAGGAAGCTGCATTTTGTTGGACCACCTCCAGAGCTTCCACCCGAATCTCGGGTTGTGATAAAGCCTAGTGGAAAGTGAGTGACATATCTTTGCTTAAATGTTATTGAAAGTTATGTTTTAATTTCTACATTGATTTCTGTTTGCAGGACTTGGATCAACGACTCGTTCACAGGCACAGGACACTACAGGCAGGTGAACATGGTTCTTGGTAATCTTGTTCGTCTGCACTGGCCTGGTCTTGTGACTTTGCCTACTGGCGAGTCTGTCCCCGCCACCACTTGGGAGCATTATCGCTATGGTGTCTGTAGAACGTTTGGCAACACACAGGCACTAGTTTGGGATGCATTCTGGGTATGACTTGTTTATACTATTTTAGTTATTCCATATATGTTTGCTTTTATGATAACACTATGGTTTTTGCAGAAACGGTACAAGTTGTCGGACGATGGATCATATGATATGAACGCTCGTTACGTGTTTGAGTATAACGCGAACAATGTCGTTGAAGATGCAATGTACTATGCACGAATTCAGGCTATAAAGGCATGGTACAGAGCAAATGCTGATGATCGACCGATGCCAAATACAAAGGCCGAGTGGTCATCAATTTACTTGACGGAGGAGCAATACCTAGAGGTAAACAGGTTGTTGCCTCTCATATCGCACGAAGCCATGTATTTGCTTGCTTTATTTAAAAAATTTCATGTAGGTGTCGGTGCCGTGGATGGCCACCCGATCAGACGGTTATCGGGCATTGTGCAGATGGTGGGGTTCCCCTGAGTTTCGTGCCATTTCCGAAAGGAACAGGGGAAACCGTGGAACTGAGTCGTTCCACAACTACGGCGGTGATGGTCATGTGCGCTTGGCTAAGCGAATGGTAAGTCTCAGTTTGTCGTAACTTTGAATTACATAGAAATGTGTCAATATAACTTTTATGTACAGGAAGTCAAATCCGGCCGTACGCCCACGGATGTGGAGGTGTATATGCAAGGCCATAGGGGTTCTGATCCTCAGAATCCTGATGTGTTATGCACTCAGACGGCCACCGACCGTCTAGTGAGTTTTTGATACTCTATTATGTGTTTGATATTGTTTGCAATGGCATAGGGGTTATGCACTTATATTTGATATTGTTTGCCTCCAGGCTTCGTATGGGCAGGAGATGGTTCAACGCCATGGGGAGGAGTACGATTGGAGGAGCCAGCCAATCGACCCTCAGGCAGCATATGCTAGTGCAGGAGGACAAGCCCATGGACGGTGAGATTATTTGATTTGGTTTTCAAAATTGTCATCATATGCTTGCGATTCAACTGAGGCATGAGTTACTATACTAAGTGCATGGTTCACTCTTGTAGGTTGGGTATTTTTGATTCTACGATTGATTCCAGAGAGCTGAGACGCCGTGGACGACAATCCACATCGTCGTCTTCACAGTCGTCTCGTTCACGATCAGCAGCCCATGAGATAGAGCTTGCGGTGTTGCGTCAACAGGTAGAGTACCATCAATCAGTCTTGAGGGATCAATTGGAGTACCAGAGGCAACAATCTGAATACCAGAGACAACAAGCCGAGTACCAGAAGAAGAGGGACGAGTATTATGCAAGCCTCCAGGCCCAAAATCAAGCTCTTCTCTCGGTAAGTTGAAGTAACATTTTGTAGCTTATTTTGCAAAACATTTGATGTGTATCTTGTTTGCTCAACAATGACTTGTATATAATTTGTAGCAACTAGCCCAACAAGCGGGCGTCCCGATGCCGACATATGGGATGCCGCCTCCGGACTTTGCACTGCCAATGCCAATGTTGGCGCCTCCACCACCGCCTCCGCCTCCGTCACAATTCCCTATGGTATGTACACATATGCGTGTGTGACATGTTCATAGATGTCTTATGTGTTTAAATGAACAACTGAGTGTATACTATTTCATGTGCTTGTGTTATAGGGATTTCAGACACCCCCCGCTTCAGTTGCCGCACCTGGAGATGGGTCTGGTCAGGACGACACAACACATTCGTGGGTGAACAATCTTTTCAGCACGCATAGTCCAGCCGGAGGAGGTGGCGATGGATATGAGTGATACTGATGTAAAACACTTGTTGAAACCTTTCATGTGAAAGCCTACCCGTCGAATAATGTTCATTTTGGAGTTTGGACAACTATGTTTATGTAAACACTTATTGCAACCATTTGGAACTATGTTGTTATGTTAAATTTTGTGAATGTGAATGCTTATGTGATTATATTTGTGAATGTGTATACTTATGTGAGTATATTTGTTAATGTGAATGTGTATATGTGTATGAATTCTGTTTTATATTTGCAAATGTCAGATTTTTTAAATTTCAGATTTTTGTGCAATTTCTGAAAAACGTTATGTCCGACGGCTTAGTGTAGGCCGTCGGACATAAGGTTTGTGTTATGTCCGACGGCTTAAAACCGTCGGACATACGCTATATGTTATGTCCGACGGCTTAAAACCGTCGGACATAACAACTGTGGGCCCAGGCAGCGGTTAAAACGGTTACGGCGCCTTATGTCCGACGGTTCGATAGGGCCGTCGGACATAGCGTATGTCCGACGGCAGCCGTCGGACATAATGCTATTTCCGACGCATTATCCACGACGGCTTAAAACCGTCGGAGATAAGCTAATGCCGTCGGAGATAGCTTATCTCCGACGGTTTAGTTCTTATGTCCGACGGTTCGAGCCGTCGGAATTTTCCTCGTTTACTGTAGTATTTTGGTGATTTAGTGTCCAACACAAGTGCTTAAGTGTTAATCTATGCAAAGTGGTGGACAAAGTGCAAATCAAGTCAAAAGGTATGTTTCTAGACTTAGTACATTGTTTTAGAGACTAATGTATTGTGTCTAAGTGCTGGAAATAGGAAAAATCAAAGATGGCTTAGTTCTGCCAAAGTCAGCTCTGTCTGGGTGCACCGGACTGTCCGGTGGTGCACCGGACAGTGTCCGGTGCGCCAGGCTGGCTCAGGCGAACTTGCTGCTCTCGGGAAGTGATTAACGGCGTACGGCTAAAATTCACCGGACTGTCCGGTGTGCACCGGACTGTCCGGTGAGCCAACGGTCGGCCGGGTCAACGGTCGGTCGCGTGATCCGCGCGAAGACACGTGGCCGAGCCAACGGTCGGAAGGAGGCACCAGACTGTCCGGTGTGCACCGGACAGTGTCCGGTGCGCCAACGGCTCTCAGGCGCCAACGGTCGGCTTCGCCAAAGAAGGAAAGAAATCCACACCGGACAGTGTACGGTGGTGCACCGGACTGTCCGGTGCGCCAGGCGACAGAAGGCAAGAATTGCCTTCTTGAAATGCTCTCAACGGCTCCTAGCTGCCTTGGGGCTATAAAAGGGACCCCTTGGCGCATAGAGAAAATATTCAAGCATTCCTTGAGCATAGTTGATCACTCACACTTCGTTCTTGCGCACTTGTTCTACATCCTTAGTGATTTGAGCTCCGTTCTAGTGAGAAACTCGTGATAGTCTCTTGAGCTCAAGTCTGGGTCTTGTGTGTGCGTATTTGCTGTGATCTTTGTGTGAGTTGCTCATCCCTCCCTTACTCCGTGCTTCTTTGTGAACTTCAAGTGTAAGGGCGATAGACTCCAAGTTGTGGAGATTCCTCGCAAGCGAGATAAAGAAAAGCAAAGCAAAACACCGTGGTATTCAAGTGGGTCTTTGGACCGCTTGAGAGGGGTTGATTGCAACCCTCGTCCGTTGGGACGCCACAACGTGGAGTAGGCAAGCGTTGGTCTTGGCCGAACCACGGGATAAACCACTGTGCCATCTCTGTGTTGTTCTCTTGTGGTTATTGTGTTTTGTTGAGACTCCTCTCTAGCCACTTGGCATTATTGTGCTAACGCCTAACCAAGTTTTGTGGCATTAAGTTTTCAAGTTTCACAGGATCACCTATTCACCCCCCTCTAGGTGCTCTCATCCCGTTGAGTGGGACTACCCACGTTACGACCAGAAAATGCCTCGTGATCTCACCGATCGAGGGCTCCTTGCTCTCAGGGAACCTCGAGGGGAGCCTTGCTGACACTGTGGCATGCGCCGTGGCATCAGCCCCAGCTCACCTCGGCCCACCATGCGAGGGATTGCCACCAGGATGGGACCCCTCTCGGAGCGGCCGAGGTCCCTCTACAGGGAAGCGAGTACTGCCTCAATGGCGAACGGGGAAGCCACGACGAGTAATTTGGCAAACGCGTGTCGAAGCAGTCCGCACCCCACACCATCCTACCTACGGCAAGGCTAGACCGCCATGGCTCCCTCGTACACGTTGGAACATTGCAACCACTGGAGTATTCTAGAATGGGCTAGAATGAACGGGAGACCTACATGGAAACCTAAAACCCGCTCCACCTCGCCATGCGACTGTGAGCCGAAGGCCCCGCACCATGGCATCGGGAGCCTAGGGCTGACAGAGCGCTACGACAGTGCCAATAACTAACGACGCCTCTGCAAGACGACTGCTCAAGTCTGAAGCAGGCTTGGAGCAGGTCCCACCCCATTGGAACCTAAAAACAAGTGAGGGAGCGTGGAGCATGCCTAACCTAGGGAGGGGCGGGGAGGTATGGAAGGGGCCAAACGACGACCATTGATACAGCCAGCACCACAGGGGCCAACGAGGATCGAAGCCTAAGCCCCCAGCCGCCAAGGCCATAGGCTTTTGATCGCCATATCCTGCAGGCGCCCGCACCGCGACACTACAGGCCCCGCCATCGCAAAGTACACTGGGAAATCGAACCCCGGTCTCTGGCTAGAGGACTACCGACTTGCGTGTCGTGTAGGGGAGCGGATCGCGATAGTTTATAATTCAGAACCTCCTTTGTATTTAGCAGGTTCGACATGGACTTGGCTTGATAGACTCGGTCTTCAGGCCTCTATGACCTACAACGACCAGGTTTAAGCACTCAACTGTGTCGTCTCTCACCGATTTATTCCACAGCGATAATTTCACCGGTCCCTCTCTCAACCCTGCTGTGAACTCTAATGCTCCTATTCCCAGTTGTATGGATGCAAGCAAAGCGTCAAAACCCCATCGATCTTCATTGAATGCCATCCTAGGTATGATTGTTGGTGACTATTAAGGTACTTCACAAGATTCTGGAACAAATCACATTACCGACAATGATAATTCATGGATTTTTCCTCAATACAGGTATATACTTGTGTGTTTTGTTCATTAATTAGCTATGAGTTCATTATGTATTTTTTAATTTTGAATGAAAGATAAAACATTATCAATTATTTTCTGCTACACTTTGATGTCTAGGTTGTAGATCAATTCAGTTAATGCAGTCCTAACATATCTTAGCGTTGCTTGAGTTTGGATACTTGCAAGCACATACTTGGCCAGTACAAGCTTTGTATGGTTTTGTCATGCTATGAAGTAGTCATACAACTAGTTGAACTAGTGGTCATGTTACTTGTAACTTATTAGTAGCAGATTTGTTTTTTAGTATTTTACATTACAGACTAAAATAGAATCTGGTTGTCCTGCTATCTTTCAACATTTTTTTATGTTTAGGTTTATTATTGCAGAACAATGCCCTCTTGTTGGGGCCAATGTTGTCGAAGGTCCTTTGACTAGTTATGTCACATGATTGCCTTAAGGGTGCAAGGAAAAACTATGCTGAAGATCACTCATTTAACCTTTTACTTCGGCACAAGTAAGTATACTTAAAGAGTACTAATAATGGACGAAGCGAACCTTCGGCCGGGAAAGCGTGCAAAGAAGCTTCGCACATGTGTGCTAGAGAAAGAGTTCCTAGCTGAAGTCGACAACTTCGACGACAACGGAGGAACTTCGGGTGTAAGCCAAAGGAGAAGGCGATGAAAGCCTGAATCTGCGCGATCGAGGATGGACAAAATACATTACTGCCCCGATGGCATTTGCAAACAATGAAGGGCACAATTGTAATCCTATACTAAGTCGGTTCGTCTCCCCTATAAATAGATGAATAGTACCCTGCATAAAGTACTTTTAGCCAGGTGCTACGGCTTCGTAGAGCATAGCCTTCGAAACAACTTCGTGCTCTCTTGCATCAAGAAGCCAAAGGTATGATTGTAAACTTGTCTTGTGTGAGAAGAAGAGAAATAAAATGCTAAGGCACATGAGATAAGTTCTCATATCTTGTTTCATCATACGTTGTGTATTCCATCTGATTACACTTTACCTTCGTCCTTGAATTGTTATCCTGAAGAGATAACATTTCAAGGACGAAGGTTTCTACTTTTTAACTTTGTGTTGCCTTATTTTTTATTTTATATAGCAATTGAAAATAAGTGACCAACATTGGCGCCCACCTCCGGTGATTTCACGACCACACCAACATACACCATGTCGCCGAAGAAAGCGGCGACAACTAGCTCCATCCTTGAGGGAATGAAACTCTCATTAGAGAGGCAAGGATCCAGAAGAAGAAGACCATCAGCTCGCCCCCTCATTTAGAAGAGCTTGATGAGGAAATCAGTAACCTTTAAGCCATTCACCAGCAAGTGGAGAAGCGCAGGAAGAAGATGCTTTGTCTTTCAATACTCCAAAGAAATATTGACGAAGCAACTAAAGACATGCGCAATACCTAAGCGCATGAAAACTTGAACAACTTTAGGGATCAAGATTATGATGGGCGAGATCATGACAATCTTTATCACGAGGTGTACAATGCCCAAGATTTCCTCTATGATGAAGCTTCCCCACTAACACTTGAGCTACAAGTTGCAATATGGCCACCATTGTACGGACCTCCTACACTACCTATCTACAATGGCCTAACAGACCCTAAGTAGTTCCTCATGAGCTATGAAGCCACCATATCATCGTATGGTGGAAACTCAACAGTCATGGCAAAGTCCTTTGTCATGGCGGTCCGAAGTGTCGCCAGATTTAGTACTCATCACTCCGACCAAGGACTGTTAGCTTCCAAGGTTTTCAATCCAAGCATGTCATTGTGCAAGCTCTATTCAATGTACACATGATCTAGATGAATATCTTCAATCATTTGTCCGAAGGTTCCTCAGGCTTCGAGCTCAGGCTCCGGCCGTTCAGGATGACATCGTCATCAAAGCAATGGTTAAGCGGCTCAGGCCAGGACCAACCGCCTAGTATTTTGCAAGGAAGCCTCCTCATTCCCTTGAAAAGCTATTGTAAAAGATGGATGAGTACATAAGGGCCGATAATGATTTCCGTCAAAGGAGGGAAGAGTTCCATAGGTACACTGAAGTCGCCAGGGGCTTCGGAAGAAGATTCCATCCAAGACATGTCCTAAGTATCCATAACCCATCACAGGGTGAGGAAAGAGTGACACAATAACAGGGTTAGTCAGGACAACAGGCAAGCTCTCAGCAGCCATCTTCGCAAAACACATTCCGACCATCTGCTCCGAGAGGGAGGGGAGCCGAAGCTTTAGTGGCAGATTTGGTGCGCCTCCAAGTAAGTCATTCTGTTTGTTTTGCAGTGAGGACAAGGGCCACACTACAAGAACATGCCATCATACCATTAACAAATAGAAAGAGCTTGCTTCGTCAGCTACTCAACCTTCCCAGATGAAAGAGGTGTTCGGTACATCTTCATATTGTTCACCCTACATCCCTAAAAGTCGCCTAGAGGGGGGTCAATAGGCAAGTCTGAAATTTACAAACTTAAGCACACACTACAAGCCGGGGTTAGCGTTAGAATTAAATTCGAGTCCGAAAGAGAGGGAAAACAAATGAACAAAGAAATAAAGAAGATGAACACGATGATTTGTTTTACCGAGGTTCGGTTCTTGCAAACCTACTCCCCGTTGAGGTGGTCACAAAGACCGGGTCTCTTTCAACCCTTTCCCTCTCTCAAACGGTCACCTAGACCGAGTGAGCCTTTCTCTTTAATCAAATGGGACACTAAGTCCACCACAAGGACCACCACAACTTGGTGTCTCTTGCTTTGATTACAATTGAGTTGGAAACAAGAATGGAGGAAGAAGAAAAGCAATCCAAGCGCAAGAGCTCAAAAGAACACAAAAGTCTTTCTCTCTAGTCACTAATTTGTTTGGAGTGATTCTGGACTTGGGAGAGGATTTGATCTCTTTGTTTGTGTCTTGGAATGAAGTCTATAGCTCTTGTATGAGGTTTGATGGCTGAAAACTTGGATGCATTGAAGTGTGGTGGTTGGGGGTATTTATAGCCCCAACCACCAAAAGGACCGTTGGTGAGGGCTTCTGTCGTATGGCGCACCGGACACTATCCGGTGCGCCAGCCACGTCACCAGGTCGTTGGGTTCCGACCGTTGGAGCTTCTGACAACTGGGCCACCGGACAGTTCGATGTTGCACCGGACAGTCACTATTCACTGTCCGGTGCGCCTTCTGCGCCTGCTCTGACTTCTACACGCGCAGTCGCGCACTGTAGCGTTTCACTATAGCGTTGCAGACGACCGTTGGCGCGGACGACCGTTGCTCCGGTTGGCACACCGGACAGTCCGATGAATTATAGCGGAGCGGCCTCCCCGAATTCCCGAAGGTGGCAAGTTCGGAGTGGAACTCCCTGGTGCATCGGACACTGTCCGGTGGTGCACCGGACACTGTCTGGTGGCACACCGGACAGTCCGGTGCGCCAGACCAGGGCTGCCTTTGGGTTGCCTTTTGCTCTTTTTATTTGAACCCTTTCTTGGACTTTTATTGGTTTGTGTTGAACCTTTGGCACCTGTAGAACTCATAATCTAGAGCAAACTAGTTAGTCCAATTAATTTGTGTTGGGCAATTCAACCACCAAAATTCATATAGGAAAAGGTGTAAGCCTATTTCCCTTTCAATCTCCCCCTTTTTGGTGATTGATGCCAACACAAACCAAAGCAAATATAAAAGTGCAGAATTGAACTAGTTTACTTAATTTAAGTGCAAAGGTTGCTTGGAATTAAACCAATATACATTTCATAAGATATGCATGGATGCTTTCTTCATATTTAACATTTTGGACCACGCTTGCACCACTTGTTTTGTTTTTGCAAACTCTTTTTCAAAGTCTTTTGCAAATAATCAAAGGTATATGAATAAGATTTTGAGAAGCATTTTCAAGTTTTGAAATTTTCTCCCCCTGTTTCAAATGCTTTTCCTTTGACTAAACAAAACTCCCCCTCAATGAAATTCTCCTCTTAGTGTTCAAGAGAGTTTTAGATATTAATTTTGAAGAGGTTATACCAATTTGAAATTATATCAAAACTAAGATACCAATTTGAAAATCCCAATTTGAAAATCTTTAAAAACACTTCTTTAATACAAATTGAAAGACTACAAATTTTTGAAATTGGTGGTGGTGCGGTCCTTTTGCTTTGGGCTAATACTTTCTCCCCCTTTGGCATGAATCGCCAAAAACGGAGTCATTAGAGCCCTTTGTCAACTTTCTCCCCCTTTGGTAAATAATATATGAGTGAAGATTATACCAAATTGGAGAGGGGTGTGGAGTGACAGCGAAGGTTGAATGATTCGATGGAGTGGAGTGGAAGCCTTGTCTTTGCCGAGGACTCCATTTCCCTTTCAATCTATGACTTAGCATGAAATACACTTGAAAACACATTAGTCATAGCACATGATAGAGATATGATCAAGGGTATAAAAATAAGCTATGTGTGCAAAATATCAATCAAAATTCCTAGAATCAAAATTGATCTTTGGTGTTAATGTAAGCAATCTCGATATCTCCCCGTTGTTGGTGATCCCTCAAAAAGTGATACCGAATGGCTATGTGCTTAGTGCGGCTGTGCTCAACGGGATTATCCGCCATGCGGATTGCACTCTCATTATCACATAGGAGAGGAACTTTGGTTAATTTGTGACCATAGTCCCTAAGGGTTTGCCTCATCCAAAGCAATTGCGCGCAACAATGGCCTGCGGCAATATACTCGGCTTCGGCGGTAGAAAGAGCTACAGAATTTTGTTTCTTAGAAGCCCAAGACACCAGAGATCTTCCCAAGAACTGGTAAGTCCCTGATGTGCTCTTTCTATCAATTTTACACCCTGCCCAATCAGCATCGGAATAACCAATTAAATCAAATGTGGATCCCTTGGGGTACCGAAGGCCAAACTTAGGAGTATAAACTAAATATCTCAAGATTCGTTTTACGGCCCTAAGGTGAACTTCCTTAGGATTGGCTTGGAATCTTGCACACATGCATATGGAAAGCATAATACCCGGTCGAGATGCACATAAATAGAGTAAAGAACCTATCATCGACCGATATACCTTTTAATCTATGGATTTACCTCCCGTGTTGAGGTCGAGATGCCCATTAGTTCCCATGGGTGTCTTGATGGGCTTGGCATCCTTCATCCCAAACTTGGTGAGTATGTCTTGAATGTACTTCGTTTGGCTAATGAAGGTGCTTTCTTGGAGTTGCTTCACTTGAAATCCTAAGAAGTACTTCAACTCCCCCATCATAGACATCTCGAACTTTTGAATCGTAATCCTACTAAACTCTTCACAAGTAGATTTGTTAGTAGACCCAAATATGATATCATCAACATAAATTTGGCATACAAACAATTCATTTGCAATAGTTTTAGTAAAGAGAGTAGGATCGACTTTTCTGACTTTGAAGCCATTAGTGATAAGGAAATCTCTTAGGCATTCATACCATGCTCCTGGGGCTTGCTTAAGCCCATAAAGCGCCTTAGAGAGTTTATAGACATGGTTAGGGTACTCACTATCTTCAAAGCCGGGAGGTTGCTCAACATAGACCTCCTCCTTGATTGGTCCATTGAGGAAGGCACTTTTCACGTCCATTTGATAAAGCTTAAAGCCATGGTAAGTAGCATAAGCAAGTAATATACGAATTGACTCAAGCCTAGCTACGGGTGCATAGGTTTCACCAAAATCCAAACCTTCGACTTGTGAATATCCCTTGGCCACAAGTCGGGCTTTGTTCCTTGTCACCACACCATGCTCATCTTGTTTGTTGCGGAAGACCCACTTGGTTCCTACAACATTTTGATTAGGACGTGGAACCAAATGTCATATCTTATTCCTTGTGAAGTTGTTAAGTTCCTCTTGCATCGCCAGCACCCAATCCGAATCTTGAAGTGCTTCCTCTACCCTGTGTGGCTCAATAGAGGAAACAAAAGAGTAATGTTCACAAAAATGAGCAACACGAGATCGAGTGGTTACCCCCTTATGAATATCGCCGAGGATGGTGTTCACGGGGTGATCTCGTTGGATTGCTTGAAGGACTCTTGGGTGTGGCGGTCTTGGACCCTCATCATCTTCCTTGTCTTGATCATTGGCATCTCCCCCTTGATCATTGTCCTCCTCTTGAGGTGGCTCCTCTTGATCTTCATTTTCATCATCTTGAGCTTGATCCTCATCTTGGGTTGGTGGAGATGCTTGATTTGAAGATGATGGTTGACCTTGTGCTTGTGGAGGCTCTTCGAATTCCTTAGGACACACATCCCCAATGGACATGTTCCTTAGTGCGACGCATGGAGCCTCTTCATCATCTAGCTCATCAAGATCAACTTGCTCTACTTGAGAGTCGTTATTCTCATCAAACACAATGTCACAAGAAACTTCAACTAGTCCAGTGGACTTGTTAAAGACTCTATATGCCCTTGTGTTTGAATCATAACCAAGTAAAAAGCCTTCTATAGCCTTAGGAGCAAATTTAGATTTTCTACCTCTTTTAACAAGAATAAAGCATTTGCTACCAAAGACTCTAAAATATGAAACATTGGGCTTTTTACCGGTGACGAGTTCATATGATGTCTTCTTGAGGATTCGGTGAAGATATAATCGGTTGATGGCGTAGCAAGCGGTGTTGACCGCCTCAGCCCAAAACCGATTCGAACTCTTGTATTCATCAAGCATGGTCCTCGCCATGTCAAGTAGAGTTCTATTCTTCCTCTCCACTACACCATTCTGTTGAGGTGTGTAGGGAGAAGAGAACTCGTGCTTAATGCCCTCCTCCTCAAGGAAGCCTTCTATTTGTGAGTTCTTGAACTCCGTCCCGTTGTCGCTTCTAATCTTTTTGATCCTTAAGCCGAACTCATTTTGAGCCTGTCTCAAGAATCCCTTTAAGGTCTCTTGGGTTTGTGATTTTTCCTGCAAAAAGAACACCCAAGTGAAGCGAGAATAATCATCCACAACAACTAGACAGTACTTACTCCCGCCAATGCTTATGTAAGCGATCGGGCCGAATAGGTCCATGTGGAGTAGCTCGAGTGGCCTGTCAGTCGTCATGATGTTCTTGTGTGGATGATGAACACCAACTTGCTTCCCTGCTTGACATGCGCTACAAACCTTGTCTTTCTCAAAATGAACATTGGTTAGTCCCAAAATGTGCTCTCCCTTTAGAAGCTTATGAAGATTCTTCATTCCAACGTGGGCTAGTCGGCGATGCCAGAGCCATCCTATGTTAGTCTTAGCAATTAAGCAAGTGTCGAGTTCAGCTCTATTAAAATCAACTAAGTATAGCTGACCCTCTAACACTGCCTTAAATGCTACTGAATCATCACTTCTTCTAAAGACAGTAACACCTATATCCGTAAAAAGACAATTGTAGCCCATTTTGCATAATTGAGATACAGAAAGCAAGTTATAATATAAAGAATCTACAAGAAAAAGATTGGAAATAGAGTGGTCAGGAGATATAGCAATTTTACCAAGTCCTTTGACCAAACCTTGATTTCCATCCCCGAATGTAATAACTCTTTGAGGGTCTTGGTTTTTCTCATAGGAGGAGAACATCCTTTTCTCCCCAGTCATGTGGTTTGTGCACCCGCTATCAATGATCCAACTTGAGCCCCCGGATGCATAAACCTACAAAACAAGTTTAGGCCTTGTTCTTAGGTACCCAAACGGTCTTGGGTCCTTTGACATTAGAAACAAGCACCTTGGGTACCCAAACACAAGTCTTTGAGCCCTTGTGTTTGGCCCCAACATATTTGGCAACTACTTTGCCTGATTTATTGTAACATCCCAAATTCTAACCCAGGTTTGAAACCCTAACCTACCCCCCCCCCTCTTCTTTTTATCCATCCCAAAACTCCCTTAGATTCTTCCCATCATATGCATACACTTTGTTTGATTATGAACACCTCACTTAGATTTTATTTTCCAGCACCTAGATTATCTACTAAATAAATTGTTCAAAAGAAAAAGAAACAAAAATGGAAATGGGAATTAGAAAATAAAAAGAAAAAGAGAAAGCTCTCCTCCCCCCTGTTGGGCTAAATCCGGCCCATGCCACGGCCGCCTCCCTTCCCCGTCACGCCCGCGCTTCCCCCTTTCGGCCCAATAGCCGGCCCGTTCCCGCGCGCGCAGCCGCTCCGCGCTCCCCTCCCTCTCTCTCGCTGACAAGCCGGCCCCACCTGCCAGCCACTCCCTCTCGTGCGCTCCCTCTCGCTGGCAGTCCGGCCCCACCGGTCAGCCGCTTCGTCGTCTTCCTCGCGTACGACGCACCGCCGTCCCCTCCATCGCCGTCCCCTTGCCCATCCCCTCGCCGCACAGGAGAGTTCGGCACCGCCCCGTCCTCGCCGCTTGACCACGTCCTTGCCCGATACCGCCCCCGCCGTGAGGTCTCGTCGTCGCCGCTGTGCGGCATTAATGCCGGCGCTGTGCACCTCATCGGCGCCCGCCGAGCTCCGCCTCTCCCCTTCCCTCGGACGCCTATAAAAAGGTCGCCCCAGGCACCTCCTTCCCCGCACTGGCCTCAGCTACCACCCTCCTCCCCTCGCCCGAGCTCAATTCGCGAAGCGCCGCCGTCTTCTCCCTCTCCGGTGAGCCCTCCCCCCCTCTTCTCCCTCCCTCTCTTTTGGTCCAGCAAGCGATTAGGTTGGCCTACCAGCTTCATCACATTGCCGCGAACTCAGAATACCACTCCCCCACCCCAATCCCTCACCTGAAGCTCACCGACGGCGATCCTCGCCGTGGAGCTCTGCCACCTC
Source organism: Zea mays (assembly GCF_902167145.1). Lineage (NCBI taxonomy): Eukaryota > Viridiplantae > Streptophyta > Magnoliopsida > Poales > Poaceae > Zea > Zea mays. The sequence continues at coordinate 33,947,664 of NC_050099.1, read as the reverse complement.
CCCACGGACAGCCCCCTCCCGGCCCCCTCTAGCCAATTTGAGCCCACCCCTAGGTTCGCCAGCCCTCCCCGTGCTAAGGCACCTCCCCGTTGTCCAAGAACCGGGTCACCGGCGGCGAATTGCCGCCGAGCCCACCGGCGGCCGGGTTTCTTCCCCCGCGGGCGGCCGGTTCGCCCGCGCCGTCGACCCGTGGCGCCGTTTCCCCCCCCCCTCCGCTCTCGCTAACGTGTGGGCCCCGCGGCGACGCCATCACTCCCGCGCGCCCGCGCCGTCTCCTCGCCTTGGGCCGCAGCTGGGCCGGCGCCCTCGCGCGCGCGTGCGCTGCGCCTGGCTGGGCCGAAAATCCCCCCCGGCCCACCTGCGAAGGAATCCCTTTTCTTTTTCCTTTTTCCTTTTTCCAACCTTTTCTCATTTAATTAGTATTTCTCAATATTTTATGCACCAAAAATTATCAAAATGATTTCTAAAGTCACAAGTAATAATAATGTTAGAAAATGACACGCTGCAATTGGAAAACCACTGTTGATGTATTGTTTTATTGACTGTTTTTACTAGAAGAAGCGGGGACCGTTGATCCAGAACCCGTATCCCCGGAAGAAGGGCCGGAGCCCGATCTCCCGGAAGTAGATCTGTTATGCCAGGAAAGCTTCGACGAAGGCAAGTCCATCCTTCCCTTGATGCATAAATTACCTATTCTTTCTACCACTACCTAGGCCGGGATTTCAGGGTGGGATATCTGCATTGTGAGCAAAGAGATAGCCTGCATTAACATACATTTTTCAAACGCGAAATGTGGGTTGGGAGAAAGGGGAACATGGTACTTCAAATAAGGTTTCTTTTAAAAAAAGAGGTGTGCGATGAAGGGTACTCACCCTCATCACCTTGGGAGTGGGATGATCAAGGACTCCCTGGTTTAGGGGAGGGCCTAAGGTGTTGGCTCAGCTGGTTTAGGCGTGAGCAGAAGGATTGTCCCCTCATATAAGGACCGGTTTGTCATCTTCACTACCTGTACTCTTTAAATAGTACAACCACTCGAGACTGTGTGGGCAGTCACTCAATCCGAACTCGTGCGGTCCGACCCTAGGGTTATGAAGGCTAGGGAGCACCGGGAGGATAAGGAGGGGGAAAGTTTTGTCCGGTTTGGACATGGTGGTGGCCTGACTCCTTCCGAATAACCATTAAGGTTAGGACGTGCGAGGAAGGAAAGAGATCCGGCATTCGGGTCTCGCGACGGTGAGATCACAGAAACCGGACTAGTGGGTAAAGTGTACCCCTCTGCGCAGAGTTGAAACCTATTCGAATAGTCTGTGTCCACTGGTATGGACGAGTCTGGTGTGGTATGGCAATTAGAGATTTTTCTATAACCTCCGTTAACAGGGAAATGTGTGTAAGTGCTTACTAAGAAAGAAAACAAGGCCACGGGAGCGGGAAGCTCAGTGGTGGTTGAGTATTTTGTTACTTTTAAGTCTTTGGGAAAAACCTTATAGCAACTGCCTTTCTCTAAGAAAATGAAGAGTGACTTCAACTCCACCAAATAAAGCATGTATGGTACAGGTCTCTTTCTCTTTATGGGAGCGGGGTGGGCTTGCGGAATACCTAGTGTATTCACCCAAATTTATTTATGTTTTTCAGCAGCCGAAGACTTCTTTTCTGCTATGCTTGATTGAGAGGGCTGTGTCTGCACCCAGTTCTGTCTGTGGCTTGGGCTAGTATATTTTCCTACTGCGCTTCTTATTCTGGCTCTCTAGAGCTTGTACCTCGGTATTGTAATAACCTCTATTTGAACTCTGTACTATTTGAAGTAAGGAATGTGTTTACTAGCCTCCTGGGACTAGTAATTGTATCACATTTGAGTCCCAAAGGATCGGGGTGCTTCAGGTGGTATTGGAGCCATAGGACTGGCCGTAGGTCACAGCCCTGACCCTAAAACTTGCCTTAAAAGAAAATACCTCTTACCCCAAGAAAAGTCTTCTCTCCTCTTCCCCAATATTAACAGACCCTTCTTTTCCTATTCCAGATGGAAGACTCTCTGGTCATTAGGACATCCTACTGCTCAGAGGTGGAAGGGTTCCCACACCTGTTGCGTAGTTATGCGCTTCGCATGGGAATCCGCAAGAAGCCAGAATATGTCTGGAAGGAGTATCTGGAGAACGGCATGGAAAAATGCTCTATGGCAGTCTACCTGGGAGAAAGCCGAAACTATCCGAACCATCCTTCTTTCCAAGTCACTATTGAGGAATGCTTCCCAGATACTTGCCAAAATGTTGCCCAGAAAGCCCTCCAACAACTATGCCAGAGCTACAACAAGGTGATCTTTGAAACCCCCTTCGCTACTTCCCACCCAGCAACAAAAATACACCTACCTGGAGGAAAAGACTTCAGGCCCTGTCAGGAGGAGACCCTATTGAGGATGACCCCACCATCGTCTACATGGCTGGATACCTTCACACCCTTGATAACCAATATGATGACCTTGCCTCCCACTGCACTCACCTAAACTCCCGGGTTGAAAGCCTGGAGCAAAAAGTCAGGGAACTTACAAGGGAAAAGGCGTCCCTTCAAGAAAGCCTCGAGATAGCAGAAGTCGAGGAAACCAATACCCGTGAGGCCTACCGCACTCTGAAGATGGATTACGACAAGAAACTGAAGAAGCTCGCCCCCGCAAGAAAAATCTGCAAGAAGACCAAAAGGCAAGGATGTCAGACTGAGCAGAAGGAAGAAGCCCCTCCAGCCCTACCTCCTACCAGGATAAGAAACTCGTCCGACACCGAGGAAATGTCCTTAGCCAGCCTTGATGACCTTCTCAAGGAATTTGGGGACACTTTAGAGAAGGAGTTCGGGAGTACCCTCGATAGCACTCGCGTGTAATGAGCTTTTGGTAGTTGTATGCTGTAATGAACTGATGTAATGAATAAAGTATCTGATTAAAAAAATTGGCATGTACATAGTAGTAACTCTTCTCCCCTGGCAGATGGCTTCGGATAAAACCACGCCTACCGCCTCCGGGATTGGAGCAGGTTTTCCCCTAAGAGCTAAAGGAGAAGCTGGCGGAGAAGGGAGTGAGACCCACCTCCCCGCACCTCCGGAACTACCCCTAGACTTGGCCCAAGTTCTAGCCAATCAGACCCGACTCATCGAAGTCCTCACTAGAAGTCTGGAAAACCAGTGCCTAGGTGGTGGAAGACCACAGGACAGGATGGGAGAAATTTTGAGACTCAAGCCTCCCACGTTCGCGGGGTCCAGCAATCCCCTCGATGCAGATGACTAGCTACGCACGATCAAGAGGAAACTGGAAGCCATTGGATGCCCCGAAAATCAGCGGGTTCAACTGGCTGCTCATCAACTTTCGGGAATGGCCTTAGTGTAACACCCCAGGTGTTACATGGCTAGAGCACACCTTGGCACTAAGGACTGTGAATTATATGTGGAAGAGGCTTAGGGCAACACATAAGAACTTTGGAGATCATGTGCTAATCAAGTTGCCAATGACCTAAGGAGCATTTCTCTAATCCTTGCTCACTTACTACCTTGGATAAGAGGGGAGAAGAACCCTAGACCTCTCTTAAACCCTATCTCCCAAAACCCTAGATAAGAGGGAAATGAGAGTGAGCAAGTGTGCAAAGCATGAGTAACATTTACCCAAACCTTAAGTAACCTTATAACCAGCAATTAGGGGAGGGAAATATTGCAAAAAGACCCCTGGAGAAACCCCAATTCAAATCTCCAAGTGGAGAGAGAGCTAGAGCTCTCTATTTCCCTCTAAGTCAAATTCTAACCCTAATCCAAAGACCAACCGTGTTCACCTTGAAGATGGCACCAAAACCACTTAGGTTCTATACCAAAAATGTGGTATACCACCTAAGGCACCCCCTGGAAAAAGTGGAAACCGAGACTTTGACGTTTGACAGGTATTGGCATCAGTTTTGTTGCGAGGTGGGCAGTGAGACAAGCCAGATTTGGCGCCCGTCTATCTCCTGATCTAGGGCGTATCCTCCATTGGAACTCACACATGTGAGATAGCCCTAGGTGCCAGGAAGAGGTCTGCGCCGGATTCATGGCAAGATTCGCACATTTGCGATCTCTGGAGACGTTTGAACAATGGAAGAAACACACCTCCACATGTTCGACGCTTCCTGCCCGCGCCAGAGCACGCTCACGCGCGCCCCCGCATGCCCAGCACCACGCCCGAGCCAAGCCAGCGCCATGGCCCGCGCCCGCGCCTATAAAGCCCTCCCAGGCTTCGACTGCACTCTTCCGCGCACCCTCACCGGAGTTTAGCTCGCCGCCGTTTGCCCGTGCGCGGCGTGTCCGCGGCCGCCCAATCCCTCTGTCACCGTAGACCGGCCAATAGAGCCATTCCCAACTCCGTCCAGCCCTCGGAGAAGACTGTGCACACCTCCGTGAAGCTCCCCGAGCGAGGAATCGGGGTTTGCTTCGCCGGAGAGGCCAGTCCACGCTCGCCGGAGCTCTCAACCCCGCCGGAGTACGTGGACCGGGTAATCCACTCAACCATCCTTTGATTCCTTGTGCACACGGTCACTACGTTACCCCATGAAGCTCACCGTGCCCTTGGATTGAACCAGTTCGCCGTGGTTTGGCCGGTACACTCGCCGCCGACGAGAACACCCGCCTGCGCGCGTGGACCGGGCGATTCCGGCCATCCCCGACGTCAAGCCGTACCTCGACGTGACCGCCAGAGTCTCCCCGAGCCAACCCCACCCTTCGCCGGACATCCCTCGCCGCCGGTAAGCCGCGCCACCCTTTTCTTTCCCGCGGTTACTGTTTACATAGGGGGAAGGACTGCGGGTGAGAGGGAAAGAAGGTCAGGGGGTTTTGTGAAATGTCAGAGACACAGGGGAATAGTGGCGCAAGGGTAGAGTTGCGAAGGTTGATTTAGTTTAAACCCAGGGACCTCGGTGTAAACTTCTTTTTCAGAAAACCTTATTAAACCTGATTTTAAATTTGAACAGAAACTTTGAAAATCCATAACTTCTGTTTAGTTCATCCAAATTTGGTCAAACCAATTTTGCCAAACTTTAATTAATGTAACCTACTCAAGAAAAATATAAAACCCCCTATGTACTATAGAAAACTTTAAAGTTATGATTTAATGTTAGTTTTAGCCAAAAGCTCAATAATAGAAAGAAAAATAGTTGTGCTATTTGACTAGGGTTAGAAAAATTTGGAGAAGTTTATATCTACCTACTGACCTGTTTAAAAATGTTAAACCTCTCTGTCCACCCCAATAAGTTAGTCTTTACCCCTTATTTTGCACTATGCTTTGGATTAAGAAAAATAGAAAAGAGGGTATAAATAATGAACCAGAGAGCACCTCTATTTTTGTTAGGATACTTATTGAATATAGTTCACTCGAAAAATCTATCATACCCTGGTTTAGCATAAAATAAGTAGGATACCTTTTATTTTAATAAAATAAGGATAACTTAGAAAAACCCTACAAAAATAACCCCAAGGTAAAAACACCCCCACCCTTGGGATAACTAATGTTTTATTAATGAGAACTTAGAAAAAATATGAAATCTGCTGTTTGACATTTTTCAAATAATAATGTAGTAGAAAAGTGCCTTTTTGACATTAAACTTAAGAAAATCATAACTAAATAACCACCCCTTAGTTTTCTGTGATTTTTAGCACAGAAGCCTATTATTACTATTGGATGCCAGCAAAAATAACCTTTAGGACAAAACCCACCCCTAACTAAGAGATGTAGTGTAAAGTGGCCCATTTTGCATAACCCTTGTTATTTTTGTTTAAAGCCTAGCCTTTGTACTTTAAGCCTCAAATTCTTAAAACATGCTAGAATAGCAAATGACAACCCACTGTACTTTTTACAGAATTTTTGGAAAATATTAAACCCATGTCATAGTTCAAACCTACCCTAGAAACCATAAGTAGAAAATGAAAGAAAGGGAAAAGTGGATAATAGAAAATGGTGCCATCCTAAAATCCTTTGTATCTTATCCACTGAAGGGTACAAGAGCAATACAAATTCCCTATATTTATCCTCAACAAAAACCTAAGCCTAAGGGTGATAAGTCTAACCCACTAAAAGCCCCACATAACCAAGAAAACCCTAAGTTACTTCTTGACTTAGTTTCTTTTTAGCATAATGTTATTAAATCCTGCATAATCATGACATACATGTTCATTGCATTCGATAGACTGTAACCTTGCTGACGGAGAGTACATCCTCGTGCCGGAGCAAGGAGCTGCTCAGGAGGTAGCCCCGGAGCCAGCCCCCGAGCCTGCACCAGAGGACCTGTCTGCCACTGCTTTGGAAGGCAAGCCCCGGTTTTATGCATAACCTGTTATTTATGCTATTTTACTTCACTTAATGATTGTAGGATTGATTGTGCACTTAGGTGTAGGAATTGTTTGAAACCCTAGTTGCATGATCTCATGAATCCTTTTGAGATGAATACTAGTATGATAGGACGAGTAGTTGCTTTATTTAATTAGGATCCCGGTAGAAGACGAGTGATTTTTCTAGCACTCGCGCGAGTTCAGGAAATTGATTGTACCCACTTTCACACTATCATGATACTAGTTGGTGGACAACAATCCATGGGGATTGGTTGTTTACGAGATGGAAAATGGAATAAGGATTAACGTGCGGATACCTGTGTCAAGTGTTTGAACGTACTAAACACATACCGAGAAATATGGTAAATCGGTAAGCCTAGTACCTGAGTGAACCTGCCCGCAGACATATCCCCTCACGCGACCTGAGACGAGGTCTCCCATTCCGGTTATGGTGGGTACAAGTGCGGTCACTGCACGACGGCCAGTCGGGGTCAGTGAGGCATTGTACGCCAAGGCGGTGAGCCCTGATCTGTTGCCAGGGAATCGATGGGGACGGTTGATGTGTGTGGGGACGGAGTGCCCCTACATGTCGTGTGTTTAGGTTTACCTTGCAAGGATAAAAACTCGATTTGAATCGTCTGCTTCTCGCAGCTAATGAGACTGCTTGATCCATTGTACTGCATTGAGTAACAAGTGGAAATATGATGAGTTGATATAAGATGTTGATTGCTAATAATGCTTGCTACCATGTATGAATAGATAGTCCACTTTTAGCCTTAAGAGAGTCACACTTAATTTTGACCAAGTTAAAATCTTGATTTAGAAACTCAGCTAGTGCTTTTGGCAACCAAACCCCACAGCCAAACAGCTGCATGTCTAGAGGTAGAGGAGTAGACTCCTCACACCGGGTAAGTCTAGCTGAGTATTAGTATACTCAGCCTTGCTTGTGGCATAATTTTTTACAGGTTCTCTGGAGGAAATGGTTGCTGGAATAACTTGGCCGTCCACCTTGCCACCGGGTTGGACTGTCGAGTGGGACCCTGCCTCGGCTGAGGAGGAGCATGAGGAGTGATGGGACAGGCTTCCCCATCTCTCTATTTATTTACCGTTAGTTTATTTCCGCTGCACTTCGAACAATGATGGTTACTTTTGCAAAAACTCCGATGATGGTGATGATGTAATAATTTAATACTCTGACATGTATGGTTTTATGCTTTATTGTATTTGCTCTGTGACTCACCATCGAGTGAGATTGTGGTACTTGATCCTATCAGTGGCCGTGTCGGACTAGATCCGAGGGATTGACTGGTTATTCCCATTTAAGTGTGGTCTAGCCTCTAAGGCGGGGCTTAGGCACTTAAGTTGGAATAATTCGGGCAGTTCCGCCACAGCTGGTATCGAAGCTTGTACCACCACAGAGGAATCAATAAAATATGAATACCATCCTTTTCCAAAGTAAAACTTGATAGAAACCATGTTGGATAGATAGTAGGACGAGCAGGATAGACCTAGGACGTGAAGCCTTAGGATGATAGAAGGGTAGCTAGGTGGTTAAGTGATTAGGCCCTACAGGCCACATTTACAGGATGGGAGTTCTTCCCTATTCCTTTTATCTTGTTGTGAGGTCGTTCAGGACGAGCATGCATGCATTCTTAATTAAGCAAATGGATAACTAAGTAAGGACTTAAACACTAGATAACAACCAACTAGGTCCCCAGTGCCTTTTTATTTAACTAGAGAAAGGCTGAGTTTTATTTTTTCTTGTTCTTTTTATAATTCTTTTTCTTTTTACGCTTAACCATACACAGATGACTTCCCATGGATCCTCCGATGACGGAAATGCACTGTCCCACACTGACGGACTTGCACGAGAGGGCTTTCCCCGCATTTTATGGGAGGTACTTCAGGGGGGCGGATACGCGACACCCCCTCAGTACACGGTGCAGCAGTTTGAGAAGCACCGAGTGGCTCGCTGTAGAGTGAGGATGACTTTGGAGCCTCATCCCCTGCAGCCAGGCTGGCGCTCTTTGGACTCCGAGTCTTTCGGATACCGAGCGGAGGACACGATCGAGGCGATCGCTCTGCATGGATTGACTACTTTCTGCGGATTCCATCCTTTGGAGCTGGCTACCCACCCCATTGGCTTGTTCCCCGCAGAGAGGGAGGACGACCCAATGTGGAAGGATCGGGTGGAGCATGCCAAGGATATCTGGGCCATCTACCCAGGACAGACCGCGCACTTGACCGTACGGTGCATGAACGCTCTGTACCGTCTGCAGGTGATGCGCGGTGAGGCGATGTCCCATCTGATGGCACTGCTGGAGGCAACAAAGATTACATTGGACAACAGAGAGGAACTCATGGTTGACTTGTCTCAAGAAATGGTGGAGAAGGACTTGCAGGTGGAGCAGCTATCCACTGATATCCAAGAGTTGGAGGAGCTAGTGGGCACCAGGGAGAACACCATCGAGGTTCTAGAGGATCAGCTCATTAACACTCAGCAGCAGCTTGCTGAGGCTAACGAGCACCTGGATATGCATCACCAGGAGATCCAGGACCTGGAGGCCAACGAGGACGTCGACATCGAGGGAGGAGATGAGCCTGCCTCCAGTGTGGACACTGCTGGCTCGGGAAGACCACCTTCCCCCGAGTCGAGTGTTGCTTCGTTCGCTCACTAGGTGTTCAGGATAGACTTAGAAGTTGGATAGTCGGACTCCTCGCAGCTAGCTTAGCTTTTGCACCCTTGGGGTACTAGGCTAGATAGAGTTGAGTCATTTTGGACAATTGATGTAATCGTGCTAAACTCTCTTGGAAGCTTGTTGATGGATGCTGTCATCAGTTTAAATTTGGAGGGAAGAATTTGTGCCTTTTTAAAATCCTTTTGTTGAAGTCGGAGTCTATCATGTTGTTTTAACTTTTTCTCCGCGATAAAATCTTGAACTTGGAAATGTGGTGTTAAGTATGTATGTGGTTTTTCAGATGGCCGGGAGGTAGTGTCGTGGCCAGAACGAGCGCGTTCCTCCACCGCCGCCAACGCCTCCCACTCTGCAGGAGCTCATGGCTCAGCAGAATGAGATTTTGAGGCAGCTAGCTCAGCGTCAGCCACCACCTCAGCACTATGGTGGTGGGGACCATCAGCGTCACCCCGCGGCGGTTACATACCAGGAATTCCTTAGCACCCAGCCACCATTGTTCACAAGGGCAGAGGACCCACTTGATGCAGATGTATGGTTGCGAGTGGTGGAATCCAAATTCCCACTACTCCATGGAGCTTGCTCAGAGGTCACCAAAGTCAGGTTCGCCACCCAGCAGCTTCGCGGACCCGCAAGGACTTGGTGGGATCATTTTCTTGCTATGTAGCCAGAGGACCGAGAAGTAGAATGGAGGGAGTTCAAGGCAGCTTTCAGAGGACACCATATACCAGCCGGGATTATGGACCGGAAGCTCAATGAGTTTTTGGCACTCACTCAGGGCAACAGGACGGTGTTGCAGTATGCCCAGGCTTTTAATGACTTGTGCCAGTATGTGGGATATCATGCAGATACAGATGAGAAGAAGAGAGACAGGTTCAGGAGGGGGCTCAGCACTAAGCTCCGTGACCGTCTCAACACCGTCAGGGCCAACAGTTGCAATGAGTTGGTCACCATGGCTATCTCCCAAGAGGACTGCATTACAGCTAGACAGGCAGAGAAGAAGAGGAAGACCCCTGTGGCAGGACCCTCAGCTCAGCCACAGCGCTTCAGGATTGTGTCCGACACCCAGGGCAGGGGACCCCAGCAGCAGCAAGGGCGATGGGTGATCCAACCACAGCAGCAGGCACCCAACCGCACCCAGTTTCCAGCTCAGAGGAACAATCAGCAGCAGCAGCAGTACCGCCAGGCAAATGACAATAGGTGCTTCACATGTGGCAACACCGGGCATTATGCCAAGAATTGCCCCAGGAACCAGCAGAGGCAGGGGCAGAATGCTAATCAGAACCAAGGGAAGAGGCAGAAGGTGCAAGTGAGGCAAGGCAGGCTGAACTTCACCACCATGGCTGATATTCCAGAGGGAGCACCCGTCATGACTGGTATCTTTACAGTTTTAAATTATCCCGCTATTGTTCTTTTTGATTCCAGTGCTTCGCATAGTTTTATCAGTGCCAAATTTAGTGCCAAGTGCCAATTACCTTTTCATCACACCAATGGAGGTATCACAATTTCAACACCAGGAGGCAGGGTTGCCACCTACCAAATTAACAAGAATGTGCCTATAAAGTTTGGTAGTCTGATAATTAAAACCAACCTCCTCATTTTGGGGTTGGATAGTGTCGGCGTTTCGAGACCGGGGGTCCCTAAGCCGACGAGTGAGTGTGCCGCGTGCCCCAGCCCAGATAAGTCGAGCGCGTGGGCGAGCGCGAAGGGGGGAAGCGAGGTGGCCGGAGACGGGCGTGAGAGAGGTGGAAATCCCGCGGCCTTCGTGTTCGTCCCACGCCCAGGTCGGGTGCGCTTGCAGTAGGGGGTTACAAGCGTCCACGTGGGTGAGGGAAGCGAGCGGCCCCAAGAGAGCGCCTGTCCCGTCCTCGTCCCCGCGCGGCCAACCTTCTCTAAGAAGGCCCTGGTCCTTCCTTTTATAGGCGTAAGGAGAGGATCCAGGTGTACAATGGGGGTGTAGCAGAGTGCTACGTGTCTAGCGGGGGAGAGCTAGCGCCCTAAGTACATGCCAATGTGGCAGCCGGAGAGATCTTGGCACCCAGCTGGTGTGGTGTCGTGGCTGTCGGAGGAGCGGCGGAGCCTGGCGCAGGGACAGCTGTCGGAGCGGTTGAGTCCTTGCTGACGTCCTCCTGCTTTCGTAAGAGAGCTGAGAGCCGCCGTCGTCACAGAGCTTGCGGGGCACCATCATTGCCTATCTGGCAGAGCTAGCCAGATGGGACATCAGTCTTGTTCTCTGCGGCCCGAGTCGGCTCGGGGTAGAGTGATGATGGCGCTTCCTGCTGACGTGGCTGGCCTGCGCCCTAGGTTGGGCATCGTGGAGGCTCCTCCGAAGCCGGGGTCGAGTCTGTCTTCCGTGGCCGAGGCCGAGTCCAAGCCCCTGGGTCGGGTGAGGCGGAGGTCGTTCGGCAGAGGCCAGGGCGGAGTCCGAGCCCTGGGGTCGGGTGAAGCGGAGTTCGTCGTCTTCTGGGGCTGAGCCCGAGTCCGAGCCCTGGATAGGGCGGAGCGGAGTTCGCCGTCTTCCGGGACTTAGCCCGAGTCCGAGCCCTGGGTCGGGCGGAGCGGAGTTCGCCGTCTTCCGGGACTTAGCCCGAGTCCGAGCCCTGGGGTCGGGCGGAGCGGAGTTCGCCGTCTTCTGGGACTTAGCCCGAGTCCGAGCCCTGGGTCGGGCGGAGCGGAGTTCGCCGTCTTCCGGGGCTTAGCCCAAGTCCGAGCCCTGGGTCGGGCGGAGCGGAGTTCGCCGTCTTCCGGGGCTTAGCCCGAGTCCGAGCCCTGGGTCGGGCGGAGCGGAGTTCGCCGTCTTCCGGGGCTTAGCCCAAGTCCGAGCCCTGGGTCGGGCGGAGCGGAGCTTCCTATGGTGCCTTTGGCAGGGCCTGACTGCCTGTCAGTCTCACTCTGTCAAGTGGCACTGCAGTCGGAGTGGCGCAGGCGGCGCTGTCCTTCTGTCAGACCGGTCAGTGGAGCGGCGAAGTGACGGCGGTCACTTTGGCTCTGCCGGGGGGCGCGCGTCAGGATAAAGGTGTCAGGCCACCTTTGCGTTAAATGCTCCTGCGACTCAGTCTGTCGGCGCGGCGATTTAGTCAGGGTTGCTTCTTAGCGAAGCCAAGGCCTCGGGCGAGCCGGAGATGTGTCCGCCGTTGGAGGGGGGCCTCGGGCGAGACGGAAATCCCTCGGGGTCGGCTGCTCTTGTCCGAGGCTAGGCTCGGGCGAGGCGTGATCGAGTCGCTCGTATGGACTGATCCCTGACTTAATCGCACCCATCAGGCCTCTGCAGCTTTATGCTGATGGGGGTTACCAGCTGAGAATTAGGCGTCTTGAGGGTACCCCTAATTATGGTCCCCAACAGTAGCCCCCGAGCCTCGAAGGGAGTGCTAGCACTCGCTTGGAGGCTTTCGTCGCACTTTTTTGCAAGGGGACCAGCCTTTCTCGGTTGCATTTTGTTCCGGTGGGTGCGCAGGAGCGCACCCGCCGGGTGTAGCCCCCGAGGCCTCGGAGGAGTGGTTTCACTCCTTCGAGGTCTTAATGCCTTGCGTAATGCTTCGGCTGGTCTGGTTGTTCCCTCATGCGAACTGGCCGTAGCCCGGGTGCACGGTCGGGGCCCAAGTTCTCGGGCTGGTATGTTGACGTTGTCAACGGTTCGGCCGGAGCCGGGTTTGCGAGAGCAGCCCCCGAGCCTCCGCACAGGGCGAGAGGGCGATCAGGGACAGACTCGGCTTTTTTACATACGCCCCTACGTCGCCTTTCCGCAAGGAGGAGGGGGGGAGAGCGCCATGTTACCCTCGATGGGCACCGAACATGGTGTCTCCGGTGAGCTGCAAGCGGGTAATCCGAGTGGACGTCCGTGCCCCGTTCGTTAGGGGTCGGCTAGGGGCCCAGAGGCACGCCCAAAAGTACCTGCGGGTGATCTGCCGGACCCGGTCCCCTGGCGACGGGGTCCGAGGGCTCGATGCCTCCCTCCGATGGGATTCCGTTACAAGATCGCTCCCGCTGGTCTCGGAAATGTCCTAGGGTACCTCGGGAGCGCAGCCCGAGCCTTGGTTATGTATCAAACGTACCCCTGGTCATCCCTCGCTCGGCGTCTGAGGCGACTGTGAACCCTTCGGGGGCCAGCCTTCGAACCCCTGATCAGTAATGGGCGCGGAGCCCGAGTAGCCTGAGGCGGCCGTGGAACCCTTCGGGGGGGCGGCCTTCGAACCTCTGACCAGTAGTGGGTGTAGGGCCCACGCGATCTGAGGCGGCTGTTGAACCCTTCGGGGGGCCAGCCTTCGAACCTCTGATCAGTAGGGGGGCTCGGAGCCCGGTTCCTTCACAGGGAAGGATCCTTTTCGGGGTATCCCCCTTTCCCGGTCCCTGTTGCAAGAGATAGAGAAAGAGGAAAAAAGGAAAAGGATACGAAATCGAACGACGTGGCGTACCTTTTTTGGCGCGGTTATTACGGCGAAGGCGAAGCGTCGCCCGCTTCTCCTGCAAGAAGCGCCGCCTGTCCCGCCGCGGAGTTAATGCGACGGGGCGAGTGGTTGGCGGGGCGGCCGTTGCGCGTGCGCGAGCCGTTCGAGGGACGGATCACGGGCGCGTCGTCTTCACGCCGTGAGAGGGGGTTCTCTTGCTGCCCCCGGATGGGACGTGAGCCTGGCCGACGACGTGACCGCTGCTCCCGCCCGCCTGCTACCGTCATTACTGCCGGCCCACTTTCGGCTGCATTGACCGTCGCGCCATGCTGGCGCTGCTGGGTCGTGCGCTGGGTCGCCTCGAGTCGCGGCATTGGTTCCGCAACCGAAGAGGCGCGGTGGTGGCGCAAGTGGCGGTGCAGTCGCTTGCATGCAGCATCCGGTGCGCCGGTTGCGTGACGCGTGGGCCTGGGCCTCCATGCCGGTGTGTTGGGGAGTCGGAGAAGCGCGTCCACCTGGCGCGGTTGCATGCCGCCTGCATGGCTGCCAGCCCCTTCCGCCCGTTGGTCTGGGCAAAAGTGGGGGGTCGCTTGTAACCGCTGGGCGGTTGTGTGCACCATGCGCGGCGGTTTGGCTTCTTCTGCTCTGAGCCGGTTTGCATGACATGCGGGACCCAGCCCCCGCGCCGCAGGGGAGGGCCTTGGAACGTGTTGGAGAAGACTCAGCCCGTGACGGTTGGGGGCGCACGTAGGGAGAGTTGCCTTTAAAAGGAGGGCGACCCCTTTCGGAAGGCGACCATGTCTTCTCCCTCCCTTATGCATCGCGTCTTTCCACCTTCCAAGCCCCCGGATGGGGGGGTACCCGCCGTCTTTTCGCCTCATCGTTGGAGGAACGCAACTCCGTAGGAGTTGGTACCTTTCAGCCATCGTTCGGCTTCAAGGATTTTCATCATGCAGACCGGCTGCACCCCTCCGCCGGTGGTCACCCAATATGGTGACCTCCAGCTTGATGGTGGGGGAAAGCGAGCCGGGCTGCGGCCTCTCCCCCTCCCTCAGCCTCAAGGATTTTCATCACCAAGGCTGGGGAGGGGAGTGTGCCGAGTTGGGGTCGGCCCCTGCGTGGGCGGTGGCCCGCTCCTTCACTCAGTGATGGGAGGGAGGGGCGGTTGTCGTCCGTGGTGCTGGCAGCTACAGCGTGCCCGGCTTTCGGACGCGAGTGGCTTCGGAGCCGCTCGCGGCGCTGGCGTCTGCCACGGCAGCTGGAAGAGGTTCTTCTGCCGGCGCGATAGCCAAGGCTGGCCACGGACCGACCTCCAACTCTACGGCCTTCTGCCCGTCCTTGCCTTACGAGTTTTGGCATGGGCGGGGGCCTCCTGGCAGCAGCATCCGCCCTGAGGTCAGTGCTGCCGCTGTTCGGCCCCCCGGAGCAGAAGTCGTCGTCGTCGCTGCTGTTGGAGCAGGTGACGGCGCGCCGTTCGGCGGTCTTCTGTTGCTCTGCAGGCCCACCCCTATCGAGTGGGGTTGTTCGTACCTGCGGAGGGGGAACCGGAGTTCCGTTTGTAATGGCACTTTGAATGCCAGGGTTTTTGTTCATCGTGGCTGTCAAGGCCTGAACATGTATGTAATTTTGGCACGGAGCCGTGTTTTTTCCTCATTTTCGAGCACTAAGACTCGCCTGTTGATTATCTGAACCGCTTCACCAAGCATGAGTCGCCCCATGTCAAGGTGACGAGTGAGGTATCTGTATCCTGGAGGCGTAGGAGTCCCTCGGCTCGGTCGGCCTTGTTGTCTGAGGCTCCTCTAGCTTAGTTAAAGGGACCCCTTGGCCGCTCTTCGACGAGCCGAGGCTAGGGGTAGCGATATCAGCGTGAACAGAGGCGGAGTTGGCTTCGAAAATGAAAACCTGGTTGGCTGGAGCCTAGCCGGGTTGTCCGTTAGCGGGACCGATGCCGGAGTTGACCAGCCGAGGCCTCGGGTCGGGCTGGCGCCTTTGGAAGATGGTTAGCCGAGGCCCCAGGGGTAACCGGCCGAGCCGCCTGCTCGGGCCGGATTCCCGGAGAAGTCCCTGGACCGCGTCATCGTCCGAGGCTGGGTCGGACCTCGCTGAAGGTGTCGTCGATGCCGAGGGTGCTATAGCCCCCTTCCAGCGTGAAGACCCGAGCCTGCAGGATCAGATTGTCTTGTAGCGTGTGCCTTCTGCGGCCGCCGAGGCCAGAACACACACCCTTGCTGCGTTGTAAAGCTGCGTTTCTTTTCCTCTTATTTCGAGTATCTGGACTTTTTTGTCGGTAACAGGGATGTTTGTGCGAGCGAGAGTTGCTTCTCGCGGAAGGTGATGAGTGAGGTATCCGTATCCCGGAGGCGTGGGAGTCCCTCGGCTCGGTCGGCCTTGCCGCTTACGCGTACTTTCACCCGTCCATGAGGCCCTGTCACCGACTCAGTCGAGAAGGCTCGAAGGATCGCTTCGGCAGAAGAGCTTCCGAACGTAAAGACTTGTTCGATCCGTGGAATCACTTTATCCGAACGCGAGTTACTTATCGCAGAAGGTGATGAGTGAGGTATCCGTATCCCGGAGGCGTAGGAGTCCCTCGGCTCGGTCAGCCTTGGCTGCTTACGTGTACTCCGTCGTTTTCAGGATCCACTTTTCGAAGTAGTCAGAAAGCACGAAAGACATTCTGGCAGAAGAGATCTTTTTTCGAGGAAAATTTTAACGCAGAGGGGGTTTCCCCCCTTTTAGCCCCCGAGGGAGGGTCGGGCTTTGCCGAGGCGAGGCCGACCCTTCCTTGATGACTAAACTTTGCGTGTGTGCGAGGTATATGAACAACTTGAAAATATCTTAAGGGTAGAAGCGACGTAGCTGTTGGATATTCCAAGCGTTGCCGTAGACCTCGCCTTGACTGTTGGCTAGCTTGTACGTTCCGGGCTTCAGAACTTTGGCGATGACGAATGGCCCCTCCCAGGGGGGCGTGAGCTTGTGCCTCCCTCGGGCGTCTTGCCGCAGCTGAAGCACCAGGTCGCCCACCTGGAGGTCTCGGGGCTGGACCCCTCGGGCGTGGTAGCGTCGCAGGGACTACTGGTACCGCGCCGAGTGTAGTAAGGCCTTGTCCCGAGCCTCTTCCAGCTGGTCCAGCGAGTCTTCTCGGCTAGCTTGGTTGCTTTGACCGTTGTAGGCCCTCGTCCTCGGGGAGCCGTATTCCAGGTCAGTGGGCAAGACGGCCTCGGCCCCATAGACCAGGAAGAACGGCGTGAAACCCGTGGCCCGGCTCGGTGTTGTCCTCAGGCTCCAGACCACCGAGGGGAGTTCCTTCATCCATCGCTTGCCGAACTTGTTGAGGTCGTTGTAAATCCGAGGCTTGAGCCCTTGTAGAATCATGCCGTTGGCACGCTCTACTTGCCCATTCGACATGGGATGAGCCACGGCGGCCCAGTCCACCCGGATGTGGTGATCCTCGCAAAAATCCAAGAATTTTCTGCAGTGAACTGGGTACCGTTGTCGGTGATGATGGAGTTTGGGACCCCGAAGCGATGGATGATGTTGGTGAAGAACGCCACCGCCTGCTCGGACCTGATGCTGTTCAGAGGTCGGACCTCGATCCACTTGGAGAATTTGTCGATGGCGACCAGCAGGTGCGTGTAGCCCCCGGGCGCCTTCTGCAAGGGACCGACGAGGTCCAGACCCCACACAGCAAAGGGCCAGGTGGGTCTGCTTCGCATAGAATTGACACCCTTCGCAGGTGCGGACAATTCTTGTGGCGTCGGCCACCGCCGTAGGTCAGTAGAAGCCTTGCCGAAAAGCATTCCCGACAAGGGCTCGAGGCGCTGCGTGATGGCCGCAAGCCCCCGAGTGTATCTCTCGCAGGAGTTCCTGACCTTCGGCGATGGAAATGCATCGCTGGAGGATGCCCGAGGGGCTCCGGTGGTAGAGCTCCTTCTCATCGCCCAGCAAGACGAACGACTTGGCGCGTCGCGCTACCCGCCGAGCCTCGGCTTGGTCGAGGGGTAGCTCTCCTTGACAGAGATATTGCAGGTACGGGGTCTGCCAATCTCGATCAGGCGTGGCCCCGCTCCGCTCCTCCTCGATGCGCAGCGCCTCGCCCTCGGAGGCCGAGGGTACCTCGGGCTGAACCGAGGGCGCCTCGGGCCGAGCTGAGGGTGCCTCGGGCTGAGCCGAGGGTACCTCGGGCTGGACCGAGGGTGTCTCGGGCCGAGCTGAGGGTGCCTCGAGCTCGGGCGTGTCGTCGATCTTGACGGAGGGTTGATGCAGATCCCGGGAGAAGACGTCTGGGGGAACCGTTGTTCGCCCCGAGGCTATTTTTGCCAGCTCGTCTGCAGTCTCGTTGTAGCGCCGAGCGATGTGGTTAAGCTCGAGCCCGTAGAACTTGTCTTCCAGGCGCCGAACCTCATCGCAGTAGGCCTCCATCTTCGGGTCGCGGCAGTGGGAGTTCTTCATGACTTCGTCGATGACGAGCTGCGAGTCACCGCGGGCGTCGAGGCGTCTGACCCCTAGCTCGATGGCGATCCGCAACCCATTGACCAGAGCCTCGTACTCAGCCACATTGTTGGACGCCGGGAAATGGAGGCGTAGCACGTAGCGTAGGTGTTTCCCGAGGGGCGAGATGAAGAGCAGGCCCACGCCGGCTCCCGTCTTCATCAGCGACCCGTCGAAAAACATGGTCCAGAGCTCCGGCTGGATCGGAGCCGTCGGTAGCTGGGTGTCGACCCATTCAGCTACGAAGTCCGCCAAGACCTGGGACTTGATGGCCTTCCGAGGGGCGAACGAGATTGCCTCGCCCATGATTTCCACCGCCCACCTTGCAATCCTGCCCGAGGCCTCTCGGCACTGGATGATCTCCCCCAGGGGGAAGGATGACACCACAGTTACCGGATGAGACTCGAAGTAGTGCCGCAACTTCCGCCTCGTCAGGATCACTGCATACAGCAACTTCTGCACTTGTGGGTAGCGGATCTTGGCCTCGGACAGTACCTCGCTGACGAAGTAAACCGGCCTCTGAACGGGCAATGCATGCCCCTCTTCTTGCCTCTCGACCACAATCGCGGCGCTAACCACCTGAGTGGTCGCGGCGACGTAGACCAAGAGGGCTTCTCCGTCAGTTGGAGGCACCAAGATAGGCGCCTTTGTGAGGAGCGCCTTCAGGTTCCCGAGAGCTTCCTCGGCCTCAGGGGTCCAAGCGAAGCACTCAGCCTTCCTTAAGAGGCGGTACAGAGGCAGACCTCTTTCGCCGAGGCGTGAGATGAAGCGGCTCAGAGCCGCGAGACATCCCATGACCCTCTGTACGCCTTTTAAGTCCTTGATGGGCCCCATGCTGGTGATAGCTGCGATCTTCTCCGGGTTGGCTTCGATGCCCCGCTCGGAGACGATGAACCCCAAGAGCATGCCCCGGGGCACCCCGAAGACACACTTCTCGGGATTGAGCTTGACGCCTTTCGCTTTGAGACATCGGAATGTCACTTCAAGGTTGGAGAGGAGGTCGGAAGCCTTCCTTGTCTTGACTACGATGTCATCGACGTAGGCCTCGACTGTGCGACCGATGTGTTCGCCGAACACATGGTTCATGCACCGCTGGTACGTCGTGCCCGCATTCCTCAAACCGATCGACATGGTGACATAGCAGTATATGCCGAAGGGCGTGATGAAAGAAGTCGCGAGCTGGTCGGACTCTTTCATCCTGATTTGGTGATACCCTGAGTAGGCATCGAGGAAGGACAGAGTTTCGCACCCAGCAGTGGAATCCACGATTTGATCGATGCGAGGCAGAGGGTAGGGAACCTTCGGACATGCTTTGTTGAGACCAGTGTAGTCTACACACATCCGCCATTTCCCCCCTTTCTTTCTCACAAGCACAGGGTTGGCAAGCCATTCGGGATGGAATACCTCTTTGATGAACCCTGCTGCCATTAGCTTGTGGATCTCCTCGCCTATCACTCTGCGCTTCTCCTCATCGAATCGGCGTAGAGGCTGCTTGACGGGTCGGGCTCCGGCCCGAATATCCAGCGAGTGCTCGGCGACATCCCTCGGTATGCCGGGCATGTCCGAGGGACTCCACGCAAAGACGTCGGCGTTTGCACGGAGAAAGTCGACGAGCACTGCTTCCTATTTGGGGTCGAGCCCGGAACCGATCCGGATCTGCTTGGAGGTGTCGCCACTGGGGTCGAGAGGGACGGCCTTGACCGTCTCCACTGGCTCGAAGTTGCCGGCATGGCGCTTCACGTCGGGCACCTCTTTGGAGAGGCTTTCCAGGTCGGCGATGAGGGCCTCGGACTCGGCGAGGGCCTCGGCGTACTCCACGCACTCCACGTCGCATTCGAACGCGTGTTTGTACGTGGGGCCGACGGTGATGACCCCGTTGGGGCCCGGCATCTTGAGCTTCAGGTAGGTGTAGTTGGGGACGACCATGAACTTCGCGTAGCATGGCCTCCCCAGCACCGCGTGGTAGGTTCCTCGGAACCCGACCACCTCGAACGTCAAAGTCTCCCTTCGGAAGTTGGAGGGCGTTCCGGAGCAGACGGGAAGGTCAAGTCGTCCGAGGGGCTGGACGCGCTTCCCGGGAATGATCCCGTGGAAGGGCGCAGCGCCTGCTCGGACGGAGGACAGATCGACGCGCAGGAGCCTGAGGGTCTCGGCGTAGATGATGTTGAGGCAGCTGCCCCCGTCCATCAGGACCTTGGTGAGCCTGACGTCGCCGACGATGGGGTCAACGACGAGCGGGTATTTCCCCGGGCTCGGCACGTGGTCGGGGTGGTCAGCTTGGTCGAAGGTGATGGGCTTGTCGGACCAGTCTAGGTAGACTGGCGCCGCCACCTTCACCGAGCAGACCTCCCGGCGCTCTTGCTTGCGATGCCGAGCCGAGGCATTCGCCGCATGCCCACCGTAGATCATGAAGCAGTCGCGGACCTCGGGGAACTCTCCTGCTTGGTGATCTTCCTTCTTGTCGTCGTCGCGGGCCCTGCCACCCTCTGTGGGTGGCCTGGCCCTGTGGAAGTGGCGCCGAAGCATGACGCACTCCTCGAGGGTGTGCTTGACGGGCCCCTGATGATAGGGGCACGGCTCCTTGAGCATCTTGTCGAAGAGGTTGGCACCTCCGGGGGGCTTCCGAGGGTTCTTGTACTCGGCGGCGGCGACAAGTTCCGCGTCGGCAGCGTCGCGTTTCGCTTGCGACTTCTTCTTGCCTTTCTTCTTGGCGCCGCGCGGAGTAGACGCCTCGGGAGCATCTTCCGATGGGCGGCCCTGGGGCTGCTTGTCCTTTTGGAAGATAGCTTCAACCGCCTCCTGGCCAGAGGCGAACTTGGTGGCGATGTCCATCAGCTCGCTCGCCCTGGTGGGGGTCTTGCGACCCAACTTGCTCACCAGGTCGCGGCAGGTGGTGCCGGCAAGGAACGCGCCGATGACATCTGAGTCGGTGATGTTGGGCAGCTCGGTACGCTGCTTCGAGAATCGCCGGATGTAGTCCCGGAGAGACTCTCCCGGCTGCTGCCGGCAGCTTCGGAGGTCCCAGGAATTCCCGGGGCGCACGTACGTGCCCTGGAAATTGCCGGCGAAGGCTTGGACCAAGTCATCCTAGTTGGAGATCCGCCTCGGAGGCAGGTGCTCCAACCAGGCGCGAGCAGTGTCGGAGAGGAACAGGGGGAGGTTGCGGATGATGAGGTTGTCGTCGTCCGTTCCACCCAGTTGGCAGGCCATGCGGTAGTCCGCGAGCCACAGTTCCGGTCTCGTTTCCCCCGAGTACTTTGTGATAGTAGTCGGGGGTCAGAACCGGGTCGGGAACGGCGCCCGTCGGATGGCCCGACTGAAGGCCTGCGGACCGGGTGGTTCGGGCGAGGGACTCCGATCCTCCCCGCTGTCGTAGCGTCCCCCACGCCTGGGGTGGTAGCCTCGGCGCACCTTTTCGTCGAGGTGGGCCCGACGGTCGCGACGATGGTGCTCGTTGCCGAGGTGGCCCGGGGCCGCAGGCGCGGTGTTGCGCGTGCGCCCGGTGTAGACCGAGGCTTCCCGCATGAATCGGGAAGTCGCGGCATGAGGTTCCGAGGGGTACCCCTGCCTTCGGGAGGCAGAGCTCTCGGCCCGTCGGACCGCAACGCCTTCCAGGAGATTCCTGAGCTCTCCCTGGATTCGCCGACCCTCGGTGGTTGATGGCTCCGGCATCGCGCGGAGGAGCATCGCTGCGGCGGCCAGGTTCTGACCGACCCCACTGGATGCGGGTGGCGGCCTGACCCTGACGTCGTTGGCGACGCGGTGCTGGAGACCCTGGGGCAGGTGACGTATTTCTCCGGCCAGGGGTTGGCCCGCCCATACCTGCCCAACGTCCCAGCGGATCGGCTCAAGCGCTCCTGCTCCCTCGTCGAGCCTGGCCTGCGCCCCGCGGACTTGCTCGAGCTGTGGGTCGTGACCCCGCGCCGGAACGGGGACCACAGCTAGCTCCCGCGGGATGTCAGCGCGAGGCACCAGCCTAGGGAGATCACCGCCCTCCGGCATGCCGAGATGGTTGCCTTCGGAGGGATCCCCTAGCTCGACGTGGAAACATTCACGGCTTGGGCCGCAGTCCTCGTCGTCGAGGCTGCGGCTTCCGTCGGAACAGTCGGAGAGGCAGTAGTCACATGCGGTCATAAAGTCCCGCATGGCACTGGGGTTGCCAAATCCAGAGAAATCCCAACAGATGCTGGGATCGTCATCTTCCTCGGACCCAGAGGGCCCGTAGGTCGAGACGTCCGTCAATCGGTCCCAAGGCGACCGCATACGAAACCCCAGAGGGGTTGCACTCGCCTCAACGAGAGCACCCGCCAAAGCGAGGTCGCTAGGCGGGTTGAGGCTGAGTCGAAATGACGTAGGATGGGAATCGGTCGGTACCTTTTGGTCGACGAGCAGCGACATAGTCACGTCGGGGACTGATTGCACCGTCGTCTCAGGTACGAGGGCGACGTCCTGCAAGCTCTCCGCGAGCGCGCTGGCGTCGTCCACTTGCTCGGGATTGGCGTGTCGCGGGGGGACGGCGCTCGCCTTCGTCTCAACCTCGAGGTCGACGCCCGACGCGCCCCCCATTGGGGCGCTGGGGACGTCGATTCGCTCGACAGCCGACGAAGCGCGGCCTCCCGCTTGGCCTTGGTTGCCCCGCCTCCTCCTCCGTTGGCGGGGGAGAGGACGGGGCGAGCTCGAATGTTGTTCTTCCACCACGCGGGGAAGATGTCGTCGATTCCGCCGCCGGCGGACGGGTTGTCGGCCGCCATTGTCGTTGTCGCACGGCGGTGGAAGGAGTATCATGTCGTAGCTGCCGTCGAAGGACATGAACTCAAGACTCCCGAAACGGAGCATCGTCCCGGGCCGGAGAGGTTGCTGGAGACTGCCCATCTGGAGCTTGACGGGAAGCTGTTCGTCAACACGCAGCAGGCCCCTACCTGGCGCGCCAACTGTCAGCGTTTCGAGACCGGGGGGTCCCTAAGCCGACGAGTGAGTGTGCCGCGTGCCCCAGCCCAGATGGGTCGAGCTCATGGGCGAGCGCGAAGGGGGGAAGCGAGGTGGCCGGAGACGGGCGTGAGAGAGGTGGAAATCCTGCGGCCTTCATGTTCGTCCCACGCCCAGGTCGGGTGCGCTTGCAGTAGGGGGTTACAAGCGTCCACGCGGGTGAGGGAAGCGAGCGGCCCCAAGAGAGCGCCTGTCCCGTCCTCGTCCCCGCGCGGCCAACCTTCTCTAAGAAGGCCCTGGTCCTTCCTTTTATAGGCGTAAGGAGAGGATCCAGGTGTACAATGGGGGTGTAGCAGAGTGCTACGTGTCTAGCGGGGGAGAGCTAGCGCCCTAAGTACATGCCAATGTGGCAGCCGGAGAGATCTTGGCACCCAGCTGGTGTGGTGTCGTGGCTGTCGGAGGAGCGGCGGAGCCTGGCGGAGGGACAGCTGTCGGAGCGGTTGAGTCCTTGCTGACGTCCTCCTGCTTTCGTAAGAGAGCTGAGAGTCGCCGTTGTCAGAGAGCTTGCGGGGCGCCATCATTGCCTATCTGGCAGAGCTAGCCAGATGGGACATCAGTCTTGTTCTCTGCGGCCCGAGTCGGCTCAGGGTAGAGTGATGATGGCGCTTCCTGCTGACGTGGCTGGCCTGCGCCCTAGGTTGGGCGTCGTGGAGGCTCCTCCGAAGCCGGGGTCGAGTCTGTCTTCCGTGGCCGAGGCCGAGTCCGAGCCCCTGGGTCGGGCGAGGCGGAGGCCAGGGCGGAGTCCGAGCCCTGGGGTCGGGTGAAGCGGAGTTCGTCGTCTTCCGGGACTTAGCCCGAGTCCGAGCCCTGGGTCGGGCGGAGCGGAGTTCACCGTCTTCCGGGACTTAGCCCGAGTCCGAGCCCTGGGGTCGGGCGGAGCGGAGTTCGCCGTCTTCCGGGACTTAGCCCGAGTCCGAGCCCTAGGTCGGGCGGAGCGGAGTTCGCCGTCTTCCGGGGCTTAGCCCAAGTCCGAGCCCTGGGTCGGGCGGAGCGGAGTTCGCCGTCTTCCGGGGCTTAGCCCGAGTCCGAGCCCTGGGTCGGGCGGAGCGGAGTTCGTCGTCTTCCGGGGCTTAGCCCGAGTCCGAGCCCTGGGTCGGGCGGAGCGGAGCTTCCTATGGTGCCTTTGGCAGGGCCTGACTGCCTGTCAGTCTCACTCTGTCAAGTGGCACTGCAGTCGGAGTGGCGCAGGCGCGCTGTCCTTCTATCAGACCGGTCAGTGGAGCGGCGAAGTGACGGCGGTCACTTCGGCTCTGCAGGGGGGCGTGCGTCAGGATAAAGGTGTCAGGCCACCTTTGCGTTAAATGCTCCTGCGACTCAGTCTGTCGGCGCGGCGATTTAGTCAGGGTTGCTTCTTAGCGAAGGCAAGGCCTCGGGCGAGCCGGAGATGTGTCCGCCGTTGGAGGGGGGCCTCGAGCGAGACGGAAATCCCTCGGGGTCGGCTGCCCTTGTCCGAGGCTAGGCTCGGGCAAGGCGTGATCGAGTCGCTCGTATGGACTGATCCCTGACTTAATCGCACCCATCAGGCCTCTGCAGCTTTATGCTGATGGGGGTTACCAGCTGAGAATTAGGCGTCTTGAGGGTACCCCTAATTATGGTCCCCGACAGATAGTGTGGATATCATATTGGGAACTGACTGGTTGACCAAACATCAGGCTGTGATTGATATTGCAGCTAGGGTCATTGAGGTGCACTCACCAATTTGTGGTGAAATTACACTATATCTGCCTGACCAGGGTTGTACCCGTTCTTGTGCCTTCGTCATGGTAAATTCCCCAGTGGAAAAGATCCCAGTGGTCCGTGACTACCCGGATGTTTTTCCGGAGGAATTGCCAGGGATGCCACCTGACCGAGATATTGAGTTCGCCATCGAATTGCAACCCGGGACCGCTCCTATCTCCAAGAGACCCTATAGGATGCCTCCCGCGGAATTGGCAGAATTGAAGAAGCAATTGCAAGAGTTGTTGGACAAGGGGTTTATTCGTCCAAGTACTTCACCATGGGGATGTCCAGCTTTATTTGTGAAGAAAAAGGATGAAAGTTTGAGGATGTGTGTTGACTACCGCCCTCTCAATGCGGTGACTATCAAGAACAAATACCCACTGCCCCGCATTGATGTTCTGTTCGATCAGTTGGTAGGAGCCAAAGTGTTCTCCAAGATAGATCTTCGCTCAGGATACCATCAAATCAAGATCCGTGCCAGCGATATTCCCAAGACGGTCTTCTCAACCAGATATGGGTTGTATGAGTTTCTGGTGATGTCTTTTGGGCTGACCAATGCCCCGGCCTATTTTATGTACCTGATGAACTCAGTGTTCATGCCAGAGTTGGATAAGTTCGTGGTCGTTTTCATTGATGATATTCTAGTTTATTCCAAGAATGAAGCCGAGCACACCAAACATTTGCATACTGTACTTCAGAGACTGCGTGATCATCAGTTGTATGCTAAGTTGTCTAAGTGTGAATTCTGGCTGAAGGAGATTAAATTCTTGGGTCACACAATTTCTCAGGATGGGATATCCGTTGATCCTGAGAAGGTGCAGGAGGTGATGGATTGGAAACCCCCGACTACAGTGAAGCAAATTCGGAGTTTTCTGGGATTGGCAGGGTATTATCGACGATTTATTCCAGATTTCTCCAGGATTGCCAAACCAATGACTGAACTGTTAAAGAAAGGAGTCAAGTATAATTGGAGCCAAAAGTGTGAAGATGCCTTTCACACATTGAGGCAGCATTTGACAACAGCCCCAGTGTTGGCTCAACCGGACAACACCAAGCCATTTGAAGTTTATTGTGATGCTTCTGGTACTGGATTGGGATGTGTCTTGATGCAAGAAAACAGAGTCATTGCTTATGCTTCCCGAGCACTCAGGCCCCATGAGCAGAACTACCCTACACATGATCTAGAATTGGCAGCTGTAGTTCATGCTCTTAAGATATGGAGACACTATTTGATGGGAGCTCGCTGTAACATCTACACCGATCACAAGAGTCTCAAATACATCTTCACTCAGGCTGATCTGAACATGAGGCAGAGAAGATGGTTGGAGTTGATCAAGGACTATGATTTGGAGGTGCATTACCACCCAGGTAAGGCCAATGTTGTGGCAGATGCGTTGAGCAGAAAGGCCCAGTGCAATTGTATGAGCATGGATGTGGGAGTTACCACCCTGTGCGATGAGTTGTGCAAGCTGAACCTGGAAGTTGTTTCTTCGGGTGACCTAAGCTATATCTCGGTGGAGCCCACATTGCAAGAACAGATAGTCAGGGCACAGGTTGAGGATAAGGGTGTTCAGGTTATCAAAGATATGATCAAGCAAAAGGCAGAAAAATACAAGTGTTTCCGTCAGGACAGCAAAGGAATTCTATGGTTTGGAGATCGATTGGTTGTTCCCAAGGACCCTGAGCTCAGAAAGAAGATACTGGATGAAGCTCACCTTTCCAAATTCTCCATGCACCCTGGTAGCAACAAGATGTACCATGATCTCAGATCTTTATATTGGTGGACTAGAATGAAAAGGGAAATTGCCAAGTACATATCCGAGTGTGACACTTGCCAGAGGATAAAGGCTAGTCACTTGAAGGCAGCCGACCCTTTGCAACCCCTTCCCATACCATCTTGGAAATGGGAGGACATTTGCATGGACTTCATAGTGGGATTACCCAATACCTCCAGGCACCATGATTCTATTTGGGTTATCGTGGACAGGTTGACCAAGATCGCTCATTTCTTGCCAGTGCACACCACCCACAAGACAGAAAAGTATGCAGAAATTTATGTTGATCAAATAGTGCGATTGCATGGTATTCCAAAGACCATCATATCTGACAGGGGAGCACTGTTTGTGGCACGCTTTTGGGAGAAATTGCAAGAATCACTTGGGACCCAAGTAATCCGAAGCTCAGCATATCACCCTCAAACAGATGGCCAGACAGAAAGGGTGAATCAGATTTTGGAAGACATGTTGCGAGCATGTGCACTACATTATGGGAAGGATTGGGACAAGTGTCTTTCCTTGGCAGAGTTTTCCTACAATAACAGCTATCAGTCCAGTCTGAAGATGGCACCTTTTGAGGCATTATATGGGAGAAGGTGTAGGACCCCACTGAATTGGTCTCAAGTAGGAGAGAGGGAAATTTTTGGGCCAGATTTGGTACTTGAGGCAGAGGCAAAGGTCAGGATCATCAAGAAGAACCTAGAAGCTGCTCAGGCCAGGCAAAGGAGCTATCATGATAAGAGGCGGAAGCCTCTACAGTTTGAGGTGGGAGATCATGTCTATCTTAAGGTATCACCCACCAAGGGTGTCCAGAGATTCGGGATCAAGGGCAAGTTAGCCCCTCGCTACATTGGACCCTATGAGATCAAGGCGAGTTGTGGACCTGTAGCCTATCAGTTGGAATTACCACCTCACATGTCAGCAGTTCACAATGTGTTCCATGTATCTCAGCTGCGGAAATGTGTTCGCCTACCCACTGAAGTGTTACCGGAACCAGACATTGAGATAGAACCAGACTTGTCCTACCAAGAGTACCCCGTCATGGTATTAGATCAAAAAGAAAGATCAACTCGGGCAAGGTCGGTCAGAATGTATAAAGTTCAGTGGAGTCACCATTCAGCAGAAGAAGCTACATGGGAGACTGAGGATTTTCTACGCTCTCGCTTTCCCGACTTTCTGCCCAAAGGACGGTACGTAACCCCAAAACCCCACCCCCACTTGCCCTTTGAATTCAATTATAAGAAAAACTTAGATAACAAGGATAGTCTAAGTTGTGAATTTAACTTAAGAAGGGCTTCCTTCTGAAGTTGCAAAGAGAATGACATTCGAAGAGCAGTTAATAAGAGAAACTTAAGTGTAAAGGAAAAATAACACCAACCCACCTTCAAGCACCCTCCAAGGGACTCTACCTAAAATCTCGGGACGAGATTCCTTTAAGGGGGGAGGGCTGTAACACCCCAGGTGTTACATGGCTAGAGCACACCTTGGCACTAAGGACTGTGAATTATATGTGGAAGAGGCTTAGGGCAACACATAAGAACTTTGGAGATCATGTGCTAATCAAGTTGCCAATGACCTAAGGAGCATTTCTCTAATCCTTGCTCACTTACTACCTTGGATAAGAGGGGAGAAGAACCCTAGACCTCTCTTAAACCCTATCTCCCAAAACCCTAGATAAGAGGGAAATGAGAGTGAGCAAGTGTGCAAAGCATGAGTAACATTTACCCAAACCTTAAGTAACCTTATAACCAGCAATTAGGGGAGGGAAATATTGCAAAAAGACCCCTGGAGAAACCCCAATTCAAATCTCCAAGTGGAGAGAGAGCTAGAGCTCTCTATTTCCCTCTAAGTCAAATTCTAACCCTAATCCAAAGACCAACCGTGTTCACCTTGAAGATGGCACCAAAACCACTTAGGTTCTATACCAAAAATGTGGTATACCACCTAAGGCACCCCCTGGAAAAAGTGGAAACCGAGACTTTGACGTTTGACAGGTATTGGCATCAGTTTTGTCGCGAGGTGGGCAGTGAGACAAGCCAGATTTGGCGCCCGTCTATCTCCTGATCTAGGGCGTATCCTCCATTGGAACTCACACATGTGAGATAGCCCTAGGTGCCAGGAAGAGGTATGCGCCGGATTCATGGCAAGATTCGCACGTTTGCAATCTCTGGAGACGTTTGAACAATGGAAGAAACACACCTCCATGTGTTCGACGCTTCCTGCCCGCGCCAGAGCACGCTCACGCGCGCCCCCGCATGCCCAGCACCGCGCCTGAGCCAAGCCAGCTCCATGGCCCGCGCCCGCGCCTATAAAGCCCTCCCAGGCTTCGACTGCACTCTTCCGCGCACCCTCAACCCTCACCGAAGTTTAGCTCGCCGCCGTTTGCCCGTGCGCGGCGTGTCCGCGGCCGCCCAATCCCTCTGTCACCATAGACCGGCCAATAGAGCCATTCCCAACTCCGTCCAGCCCTCGGAGAAGACTGTGCACACCTCCGTGAAGCTCCCCGAGCGAGGAATCGGGGTTTGCTTCGCCGGAGAGGCCAGTCCACGCTCGCCGGAGCTCTCAACCCCGCCGGAGTACGTGGACCGGGTAATCCACTCAACCATCCTTCGATTCCTTGTGCACACGGTCACTACGTTACCCCATGAAGCTCACCGTGCCCTTGGATTGAACCAGTTCGCCGTGGTTTGGCCGGTACACTCGCCGCCGACGAGAACACCCGCCTGCGCGCGTGGACCGGGCGATTCCGGCCATCCCCGACGTCAAGCCGTACCTCGACGTGACCGTCAGATTCTCCCCGAGCCAACCCCACCCTTCGCCGGACATCCCTCGTCGCCGGTAAGCCGCGCCACCCTTTTCTTTCCCGCGGTTACTGTTTACATAGGGGGAAGGACTGCGGGTGAGAGGGAAAGAAGGTCAGGGGGTTTTGTGAAATGTCAGAGACACAGGGGAATAGTGGCGCAAGGGTAGAGTTGCGAAGGTTGATTTAGTTTAAACCCAGGGACCTCGGTGTAAACTGCTTTTTCAGAAAACCTTATTAAACCTGATTTTAAATTTGAACAGAAACTTTGAAAATCCATAACTTCTGTTTAGTTCATCCAAATTTGGTCAAACCAATTTTGCCAGACTTTAATTAATGTAACCTACTCAAGAAAAATATAAAACCCCCTATGTACTATAGAAAACTTTAAAGTTATGATTTAATGTTAGTTTTAGCCAAAAGCTCAATAATAGAAAGAAAAATAGTTGTGCTATTTGACTAGGGTTAGAAAAATTTGGAGAAGTTTATATCTACCTACTGACCTGTTTAAAAATTTTAAACCTCTCTGTCCACCCCAATAAGTTAGTCTTTACCCCTTATTTTGCACTATGCTTAGGATTAAGAAAAATAGAAAAGAGGGTATAAATAATGAACCAGAGAGCACCTCTATTTTTGTTAGGATACTTATTCAATATAGTTCACTGGAAAAATCTATCATACCCTGGTTTAGTATAAGATAAGTAGGATACCTTTTATTTTAATAAAATAAGGATAACTTAGAAAAACCCTACAAAAATAACCCCAAGGTAAAAACACCCCACCCTTGGGATAACTAATGTTTTATTAATGAGAACTTAGGAAAAATATGTGTAACACCCCTGGTGTTACTATAACTAAAACTTGAGCATGGCATCATAAGCATTGGCACTGCATATGTGTGACACACCTAGAGTGCATTCACTAGGCAAAAATTTCAAACAAGTTGTATTGTTTTAATGTTTTTGCAAATAGAACCCTGGTTATTAGGCTTAACCCTAAATAGTGGTTAAAGGGGTAAAACTTAACCCAAGTTGAGAAAATCTAAAAGCTTTAGGGTAAAAGTCATAAAATGACCCTAAGAATAAATTTGAATCACTTTTGTACCCCTGGGATACCAGAAACCCTAATTGGAACCCTGGAAAACCCTAAAACCAAACCCTAGGGGCTTATGTGCAAAAGTGATGAACCTTTGGACTAAAATGTAAAAACTACTATGTTTTAGCATCTAAAGCCAATTGGTTCACAAATATGTGAATTTACAAGCCAAACCCTAAGTTTTGGACTTAAATGCAAAATGGACCTCATTTGAGTTCTATACCAAGTCTGAAATTTAGTGTTAAAGGCTCCACTTTGGGGCTTTGTAACTTTCAAATTATAGGGTTTTTGCCCTAGGTCACCACATCAAGATTGTAGCCCAACTATAGGAGTACAACTTTGCTAAAAGGTGTGAGCACAGTTGTTAAGAAAATTTTGGAGATAATCAAGCCTGAAGTCAGGCTGTCAGGCTAGTATTGTCTGAATTTCAGACTAACAGTGGCCTAGACCCAAGTTTGAGAGCCAGTTTGACCTTGATCTAGTGCTCAAATAAGTGTAGCCCCTATAGTCGAATTGTAGTTGGTAAGTAGCACTACAACTTTGATGCAGATACTTGGGTGAGTCGCCAAGTAAAATTTGGAGAAAATCGACCCTCAACTCCGGCTGTCAGGTGCTCTGAATGAGGATTGCCATGGTACAGTAGACCCGAGTGGATCAGGTTGCCAGCGCGGCGGGCTCGTTGCTGGTAAGTCGTCGCCGGTGGTCGATCCGTTGCTGTGATTCGTGCGGACCGTGTGGATAACGCTTGGAGGTCACCGCCGGGGATAAACTTCAGCCATTAAACAACTCCGGCCACCGTACCATCGTTACCGCGGTGGATGTGGATTACCTCGCCGGTGACCACCGCTTCCCGGCCTTATGCCGCGTGTCCAAGCCTTTCCACCGCGTCGTCATGACTCCCTCTACCCGTCCCATCGTCGACGGGGAGATTGCCACGGCGGTGGACACGAATTCACCGCACCTGCGTTCTTCCTTATCTCCGGCCGCCAGCTCTGTCCGGCCAAATTAAGCGCCGCCGTCGAAGCCTCCTATAAATTGAGCCCCTGGGCAGCTGCGCTAAGCCATCCCGAAGCTATAGCACCCGCTCCCACCCTCGATCATCCACCAGCACGCGCGGATTTCCCATTCTCCCCAAATCCGGTCTCCGCCACCGCGAAACCAAGTCCACCATGGCCAGCCGATTCGGGTAAAGCTCGGTCCGATTCAAACCTTGTTTAAGTTTTCTCATAGCTCTGTGATGCTCGCCAAGCCATCAATTTGAATGTAGATGCCCCCAATCGCCGGGAACACGACGCTTTAGCCGCCATGCTCTCGGTCATCGTGGCCAGAGCTCCATAGTTGATGAATAGCCAAATTAAGTTGGGGGAAATGGTTGGGGTAGTGTTAATTTCGTATCCGCTGCTCGGAAAACCCGGCTGTTGCCCTAATCGGCCGGCGTAGATGCTCGCCGGAGCACGGCCGCGCGCGAGCGCCGTCGAGGACTTCAAATTGTGAATAGATAGAAACCGGAGGGTCTTTTTGTGAATCGTCAGTGACTCAGAAAAACAGTAATTGAACCCATCTCCAGTTAGCCAAAACGCCGAGGGCCTCTGCGCAAACTCGCCCCGCGGGCGCGGACGCGCGCGCGATTCCGCGTGGACCTGGGCCGCTAGGCTGAATCCGGCCCAGTTCTGTTTAACCCTTTTCCTTTTCTTTTTCAGGAAAACTTTAGAAATGTGTAGAAAAATGTAGAAAAATGCTAAAATTGTGAAACTAATTTTACTAGGCTTGTTATTTTCCCTAGAATTTAGTAAAAATAAGTTTGTGATTTTTAGTGTAAGTAAGAAATTTTAGGGTATTTAAAGTGGTTAAAAATGTTGGTTATAGATTTTTAGAAAATAATTGGTAAGTCCTAAAATGCCCAAAATTTTTATATGAGTGTTATACAATATTTAGAAGCCTTGGGTAAAGTTTGAATTGATTTGGACCTTGTTTGATCACCAAACCCCAAAACACCCCCCCTGCCCTATGAACTCCTTTACCGACTCCGGAAACCCTAAGTTCCCGGAACTCCGTGAAGGAAAGTTGTATTCAAGACATAAATAATAAGTTTATGTTATCTTTGCATCCTCATGAGCATCCCATGGCATCCATTCTTATACATATGTATGGTTATGATTAGAACGTGAGGAAGAAATCGAAGTTACCGAAGAGGAGACACCACCACCTTCGGAGTCTCAGGCCGGGAGTCATTTCTACTTTGACATCTGTGGATCTGAGCCTGATTCACCTGTGAACGAAGGCAAGCCCCGGTGCATGCCACCCCTTTCCTTGTGTTTTCAAATACTTTTTGCACACTTAAGTCTAGTGAAATGTGCATTAGGTTCATAGGAGTTATTTGAAACCCTTTGATGCATTGCTTTCCTTGATATCCATACCTTTATAGATACTTCTGTGAAGTATCAAAACATGATTTACAAAAATGCTTAGACTTGCTTAGATCTTGTGGATAGGAGTTGTTCTCAATTTAACCATGGAGAGGATGGCTTCTACCTGCAAGAATATTTTCATTTGGAGCAAAAGTGGGATCTTACTGCAAAGCTCCCTGTGATGCTCTTTCATCCTAAGGAACAGACACAATCCTAAGGATGGAACTACTTAAATTGAGACTTGGGGTAGGAACAGGTGATGTTCTACCCAGGTTGGTTAAGGATTAACGCGTATGTAGGCGTGCTGACCGAGGACCCTTTAACTGGTCACATGCCTCGCCATGGGTAAGCCTTGCCTCGGGCAGACTAAGGCCGGAATAAGACAACACGAAATGGGCGTGGAGCGGTGGCGAGAGTAGCGTGTACCCTCCGTGGCAAGAGGCTGGACGGTGGTGTATCTGTGCTCTCGGTTTGCGTGAACCTGATCCGGTCTTAAGAACCCCGGTGGCGGGTTGACATATGCAAGGGTTAAGTGCTACATATGTCGTGTGATTGGAGATCCTCAGCTGAGTATAATCGATTCGGATCGCCGTACCTTCGCGGTTATGAAGACTTGGTCACTTCCCTGCAACCTAAAGTCAGGATGTGAACACGATGGGTAAAAATGATGTTGTCTTGATGTGATGTGAAATTAGACTAGATGCAAATAGAGTCTATTAATACTTAACATGGCGTTAAAAGATTGAAAGTAAGGACTCACTTTAGTAAGCTATTTTTGCAAAGGTATAAGTTGAATTTTTGCTAAAGCCTTTCCTTGACTCCTAATTATCCAGCATACCCTTGAGAGTCTTTTCCTTAGTCGGGTAAGACTTGCTGAGTATTCCATACTCAGGGTTTATCCCTTTGTTGTTTTTAGGTGAGGAAGTGACAAACTTTTGTTGCTTCTGCTCCAAGGTGGTACCAAACAAGGAAAAAGAAGACTGAAGTGCGGGAGGACTCGGTCCTCCACTTAAGATCTTTTGTTTATTAAACTTATCGGGAGGAGTTTGTGCCTCCCCTGGCTTGTATAATATTACTACTCTGCACTCACGTTTAGTCTGGTCTGTAATAACATAACTCAAGCATGCTTTTGAAATAAATGTAAGTTTATGTAACTGCTTCTGCATTTCTTTATCTCCGATGTTCTGTAATGTCTGCAAGACGGGTGAGACGTTCCTGGTAAGGTAAGGAAAGATACCGAACTTGTCAAGTAGTTCAGGGGCACCCACAGGGTTGTCTGAAGTCCGTTGGACAAGGACAACTGTAGGTGGGCCTAATTACTTGGGAGGTTCCGTCACAGCTGGTATCGGAGCGTAGCCCTTCTTGGCAGATATTATGAGGCATCTTCAAAAGAATTTTCGAAAGTCTTACCTAAAAATTCTTTTCTCTTCTTACCTAAGTATTCTGAAGAGTCTATCTTAAAGACCAGATAGGAAGAGTGCAACATATAGAAGGTTGAATCGACTAAGGTTGATTCTGTAATTATACATGCATCATGCTAAGCACTATACTAATAACATTTTCCCCCTTAGAAAGATGCCGCCACGTACCAGGCTAACGGCACGCAAGTCTACGGGACCAATTGGGGTGCCTCGGCATCAATTGGCTCCCCGACATGAAAGCAGCAGCAGTGGAAGTAACGACCCCATCGGAGACCTTGAAGCCCGTGCGAGTCGACTTCAAGCAGCGCTGCAACATAGGACTGATGCTTGGGTCGCCGACGGAGATAGAATCAATGAACTGAGAAGGGACATCCGACACTTGCAGGATCAACTCGCTGATCGAGACTTAGCACTTGACTGGGCCGTACAGTCTCGTTTGCTAATGTGTGCTAAGGAAGCAAGGGCTCAGGCCCGAGTTAAAGAACTTAGCTCGACTGTTGATAACCTGCAGGTTTACTGCAATACGTTGCACGAGGAAGTCCATATACTATACTCACAACTACACCCAAGTGAGCCTGCACAACCTGCTGAGGCGGAAGCCGGACCATCTCACGTTGCGGGACGTGCGCTGGGTGGGGAGTTAGACCTTTTTGAGCCCCCTCCTTCTTTGAGGTTGGTTGATGTCTGGACTCCCACACCTGACGATGAAGCCGCCAAGAGTAATGGCAAGCAGGAATAAAGGTGTAATAGAAGTAGAGTAGTGTATGGTAGGGTATTGTTGGGTGTACTGTTGTATAATAGGTTGAACTTTTGTATAATGGGTATTGTATCCTGTTATGTAATATCGAGTCTGTATCATTACTTTTTATAGTAATGTAAAATGGAAGGTTTTCTCTGGCACATTATGTTTACTTCAAATGTCTTTGCCACAGATGCCGACCAGGACTCGAGGACAGGATGCAGCAGGAACTTCTGGGGGACGGGATGTTACCCCAAACCCACCTCCAGTTCCTCCCACGTTAGCCGAGGCAATTGCCGCCTTGGTGAATGCCACCGCAGACAATACCCGCTTCCTTAGGGAAATGGCGGGTCAGCAACAATTCCAGCAGCAGGCGGGAAGAGGTTTTCAGCAAGGTCCCCGTGAGACCACCTATTTGGATTTCTCTGAAACCCGTCCACCCCTATTCATCAAAGCTGAAGATCCCCTAGAAGCTGACGAGTGGATTCGGGTTATTGAACAAAAGTTTGGTCTTCTCCGTTGCTCAGAAACGCAGAAGCCGTTGTTCGCCGCACAACAACTCCGTGGTCCTGCCAGTACCTGGTGGGGAAATTTTGTGGCTATCCAACCTGTCAACCATCAAGTCACCTGGGATGAGTTTAAAGCAGCCTTCCGTGAACACTACATCCCCGAAGGAGTGCTGCATATGAAACAAGAGGAATTTATGAAGTTACAACAAGGCGGAGATACCGTCACTCAATATCTCAACAAGTTCAATCACCTGTCGCAGTATGCCATCGACCAGGTGAATACGGATTTAAAGAAGAAGAACTGTTTTATGCGGGGACTGAATGATCGGCTACAAAGGAAAATGGCCACATGCATAGATCTCACGTATGGAAAGGCTGTCAGCACGGCCTTATCTGTGGAAGCCAAATACACAAGTTCTGGGAAGAATAAGGGATTCGGTGGTGAGAGGCCTAATCAGGGCCAGGCGAAGAAACCACGGTTTGTGATCCGACCTTCAAGCCAAAATCGCCCTTTTTCTCGTCCACCCTCATTTCCCTTCAAACAGCCAATCATTATCCGCCCCAACAATATCCCCACTACCCCAAAACAGTCGGGTGCCCCAGGCACTCGATTTCCTGCCTTGCCTAGTTCTTCAACTGGGTGTTTTAATTGTGGCAAGTCGGGACATTTTATCAAAGACTGCCCATATCCTAGGCAAAATCAATCTAATGCTCCGCAAGGATCTGGGAAATCAATTCAGCCCAAAGGAAATGTTGTGGGGAAGAATACAAAGAAAACGGGGCGTGTATATTACACTCAAGTGGCTACTACACCGGAAGGAGAGCCGGTGATGATGGGTACGTTTCCCGTGGCCAGTCACCCAGCAATTATTCTTTTTGATTCTGGTGCTTCACATACATTTATTAGCAAGAAGTTTGTGGAACAATATCATATTGCATACCATGAATCAAAGGAGGGATTTAAAATTCATTCACCTGGGGGACACATTTATACTAAAGAAGTGGCCTATGGAGTGCCAATAACAATGGCCGGACGGAACTTTCCTGCTAACATGATTGTTCTGAAGGGCCAGGGTATAGATGTAATCTTGGGTATGAATTGGTTAACCCAACACAAGGCAATCCTCAACACTGAACTCAGAACCGTCAGGTTGAGCTATAACCAAGAAGAGATTCTTTTGACTCTCCCCGCAACCAATCCAGCCAAAGCTTCTGGTAGAGTCTATGAAGCCATTGTACCGGAGATCAAGAACATTCCGGTAGTATGTGAGTTTCCAGATGTATTTCCGGAAGATTTGCCTGGACTGCCCCCTGAAAGAGATGTAGAATTCATAATTGAGCTAAAGCCCGGTACGGCTCCCATCTCCCGAAGATCGTACCGCATGCCCCCTAATGAGTTGGCGGAACTGAAGATTCAATTACAAGATCTACTGAATAAGGGATTCATCCGGCCAAGCTCGTCCCCTTGGGGTTGTCCCGCCATTTTTGTTAAGAAGAAGGATCAAACCTTGAGAATGTGCGTGGATTATCGACCCCTAAATGAGGTCACCATCAAGAATAAGTACCCCCTTCCAAGGATCGACATATTATTTGATCAACTGACTGGGGTGAGGGTATTTTCCAAAATTGATCTCAGGTCGGGCTATCATCAAATCCGTATTCGGCCCGAGGATATACCGAAGACCGCGTTTACTACGCGGTATGGATTGTTTGAATACTTGGTAATGTCTTTCGGGCTCACAAATGCTCCTGCCCACTTCACTTACTTGATGAACTCAATGTT
This sequence comes from Zea mays, assembly GCF_902167145.1. NCBI lineage: Eukaryota > Viridiplantae > Streptophyta > Magnoliopsida > Poales > Poaceae > Zea > Zea mays. Next base: position 33,910,539 of record NC_050099.1, on the reverse strand, counting down.
CATGCCCGAGTTGGACAAATTCGTGGTAGTCTTCATCGACAATATCTTGATATATTCTAAGAATGAAGAGGACCATGCTCAGCATCTACGGATTGTATTGACGCGCCTGAGGGAACACCAGCTATATGCCAAGTTCAGCAAGTGCGCGTTCTGGCTGGAAGAAATTCAATTTTTGGGGCACGTGTTATCGGCTAAAGGAATTGCGGTAGATCCTAGCAAGGTCAAAGATATTCTGGAGTGGAAACCCCCAACAACTGTTCACCAAGTCCGGAGTTTTCTTGGACTAGCTGGGTATTATCGCAGATTCATACCAGATTTTTCTAAGCTTGTGAAGCCAATCACAAGTTTATTAAAGAATGACATTAAGTTCAATTGGTCTTCTAAGTGTAATGAAGCCTTTGAGCAACTGAAGACACTATTGACCACTGCTCCGGTATTAGCTCAACCGGACATCACTAAGCCTTTTGACGTATATTGTGATGCATCTGGCAGTGGGCTCGGCTGTGTACTGATGCAAGAGGGCCGAGTGATTGCGTATGCTTCAAGGCAGTTGCGCCGACATGAGGAGCACTATCCAACTCATGATCTGGAGCTAGCTGCTGTGGTTCATGCCCTAAAGATTTGGCGTCACTATCTGCTGGGTAATATCTGTCACATATATACAGATCATAAAAGTTTGAAGTACATCTTCACCCAGTCAGAGTTAAATATGAGGCAAAGACGATGGCTTGAGCTCATTAAAGACTATGAACTGGAGATCCATTATCACCCAGGCAAGGCCAATGTGGTGGCAGATGCGTTGAGTCGTAAGACTTCCTGCCACTGTCTTATGGCGAAGACCTCCGAGAACACTTTGTGTCAAGAAATGGAAAAGCTAAACCTGGGGATCATCCAACAAGGGACTCTAAATCAGTTAAAGCTTGAGTCAATCATTTTGCAAAGAATAATTGATGCTCAAAAGGATAATCTGGGTATGAAGCACATTCGAGAGAAGATAAAGGCCGGAGTAGCCAAGTGTTTCAAGGAAGACGATCAAGGTGTGATATGGTTTAAAAACCGCATAGTAGTGCCAAAGAACGAAGAACTCCGCCAGCAAATTCTTGATGAGGCACATCTTAGTCGCTATTCTATTCATCCCGGAAGCACTAAGATGTATCAGGACTTAAAGCAACATTATTGGTGGACAAAGATGAAAATTGAAATTGCACGCTATGTGGCTAAGTGTGACACTTGCAGACGTGTCAAGGCCATACACATGAAAACTGCTGGTCCATTACAATCTTTGTCAATCCCAACATGGAAATGGGAAGACATCAGTATGGACTTTATTGTGGGACTGCCCAGGACGGCCAAGGGGTATGATTCTATTTGGGTTATCGTTGATCGACTCACAAAGATTGCCCACTTCTTACCCGTCAGGGCCAAATATACAATAGCCACTTATGCAGCATTATATATCAGCCGTGTTCTCAGTCTGCATGGTATTCCAAAGACCATTGTGTCGGATCTTGGACCTCAATTTGTAGCCAAGTTCTGGGAAGCACTTCATAACTCCTTGGGTACTAAATTACTCCACAGTTCGGCATATCATCCTCAAACTAGTGGGCAGACTGAGAGGGTGAACCAAATACTTGAAGATATGCTGCGGGCATGTGTCCTGGACTTCTCACCAAAATGGGATGAATGTTTGCCCCTAGCGGAGTTTTCATACAATAACAGTTACCAAGAAAGTATTAAGATGGCACCTTTTGAAGCTTTATATGGACGATGGTGTCGAACTCCGCTAAATTGGTCTGAACCTGGAGAAAGATACTTCTTTAGGCCTGATATGGAGAAAGAGGTCGAAGAAAAGGTTCAGAGAATTATTCATAATATGAAGAAAGCTCAGGCTCGACAAAAGAGTTATGCAGACCAACGACGACAACCCTTATGCTTTCTGGTAGACGATTATGTCTACTTAAAGGTTTCACCAATGAAGGGTGTATCGCGTTTCGGGGTAAAAGGGAAACTTGCACCCAGATACATTGGTCCATTCTTGGTGCTTGAGCAATGTGGACCAGTGGCATACCGACTTCAGCTCCCCGAAACCTTGTCTGCTGTGCATAATGTGTTCCACGTGTCACAATTGAAGAAATGTCTTCGGGTTCCTGATCGAACCGTTGAAGTGACTGATGTTGTCCTGGAACCAGATTTAACGTACTCGGAACATCCTATTCGAGTTCTGGATCAAAAGGACAGGGTCACCCGAAGAAAGACTCTCAAATTCTACAAGATACAGTGGAACCAGCATTCTGAAGACGAGGCTACATGGGAAACCCAAGACTTCTTGAATAAGAATTTCCCAGGCTTCCTAACCTCATGTAAATTGTAAAGCCTGTATAGCTGTGTAATAAAGAAGTAACCCCCACATCACCCCTGCCTTGTACCAAAATTAAAGAAATAAAAATGTGATGTGTTTCCTTTACCATTCCCTACCCTAGGATTTTTAATCTCGGGACGAGATTCTTTTATGGGGGGAAGGATGTAACACCCCTGGTGTTACTATAACTAAAACTTGAGCATGGCATCATAAGCATTGGCATTGCATATGTGTGACACACCTAGAGTGCATTCACTAGGCAAAAATTTCAAACAAGTTGTATTGTTTTAATGTTTTTGCAAATAGAACCCTGGTTATTAGGCTTAACCCTAAATAGTGGTTAAAGGGGTAAAACTTAACCCAAGTTGAGAAAATCTAAAAGCTTTAGGGTAAAAGTCATAAAATGACCCTAAGAATAAATTTGAATCACTTTTGTACCCCTGGGATACCAGAAACCCTAATTGGAACCCTGGAAAACCCTAAAACCAAACCCTAGGGGCTTATGTGCAAAAGTGATGAACCTTTGGACTAAAATGTAAAAACTACTATGTTTTAGCATCTAAAGCCAATTGGTTCACAAATATGTGAATTTACAAGCCAAACCCTAAGTTTTGGACTTAAATGCAAAATGGACCTCATTTGAGTTCTATACCAAGTCTGAAATTTAGTGTTAAAGGCTCCACTTTGGGGCTTTGTAACTTTCAAATTATAGGGTTTTTGCCCTAGGTCACCACATCAAGATTGTAGCCCAACTATAGGAGTACAACTTTGCTAAAAGGTGTGAGCACAGTTGTTAAGAAAATTTTGGAGATAATCAAGCCTGAAGTCAGGCTGTCAGGCTAGTATTGTCTGAATTTCAGACTAACAGTGGCCTAGACCCAAGTTTGAGAGCCAGTTTGACCTTGATCCAGTGCTCAAATAAGTGTAGCCCCTATAGTCGAATTGTAGTTGGTAAGTAGCACTACAACTTTGATGCAGATACTTGGGTGAGTCGCCAAGTAAAATTTGGAGAAAATCGACCCTCAACTCCGGCTGTCAGGTGCTCTGAATGAGGATTGCCATGGTACAGTAGACCCGAGTGGATCAGGTTGCCAGCGCGGCGGGCTCATCGCTGGTAAGTCGTCGCCGGTGGTCGATCCATTGCTGTGATTCGTGCGGACCGTGTGGATAACGCTTGGAGGTCACCGCTGGGGATAAACTTCAGCCATTAAACAACTCCGGCCACCGTACCATCGTTACCGCAGCGGATGTGGATTACCTCGCCGGTGACCGCCGCTTCCCGGCCTTATGCCGCGTGTCCAAGCCTTTCCACCGCGTCGCCATGACTCCCTCTACCCGTCCCATCGTCGACGGGGAGATTGCCACGGCGGTGGACACGAATTCACCGCACCTGCGTTCTTCCTTATCTCCGGCCGCCAGCTCTGTCCGGCCAAATTAAGCGCCGCCGTCGAAGCCTCCTATAAATTGAGCCCCTGGGCAGCTGCGCTAAGCCATCCCGAAGCTATAGCACCCGCTCCCACCCTCGATCATCCACCAGCACGCGCGGATTTCCCATTCTCCCCAAATCCGGTCTCCGCCACCGCGAAACCAAGTCCACCGTGGCCAGCCGATTCGGGTAAAGCTCGGTCCGATTCAAACCTTGTTTAAGTTTTCTCATAGCTCTGTGATGCTCGCCAAGCCATCAATTTGAATGTAGATGCCCCCAATCGCCGGGAACACGACGCTTTAGCCGCCATGCTCTCGGTCATCGTGGCCAGAGCTCCATAGTTGATGAATAGCCAAATTAAGTTGGGGGAAATGGTTGGGGTAGTGTTAATTTCGTATCCGCTGCTCGGAAAACCCGGCCGTTGCCCTAATCGGCCGGCGTAGATGCTCGCCGGAGCACGGCCGCGCGCGAGCGCCGTCGAGGACTTCAAATTGTGAATAGATAGAAACCGGAGGGTCTTTTTGTGAATCGTCAGTGACTCAGAAAAACAGTAACTGAACCCATCTCCAGTTAGCCAAAACGCCGAGGGCCTCTGCGCAAACTCGCCCCGCGGGCACGGACGCGCGCGCGATTCCGCGTGGACCTGGGCCGCTGGGCTGAATCCGGCCCAGTTCTGTTTAACCCTTTTCCTTTTCTTTTTCAGGAAAACTTTAGAAATGTGTAGAAAAATGTAGAAAAATGCTAAAATTGTGAAACTAATTTTCCTAGGCTTTTTATTTTCCCTAGAATTTAGTAAAAATAAGTTTGTGATTTTTAGTGTAAGTAAGAAATTTTAGGGTATTTAAAGTGGTTAAAAATGTTGGTTATAGATTTTTAGAAAATAATTGGTAAGTCCTAAAATGCCCAAAATTTTTATATGAGTGTTATACAATATTTAGAAGCCTTGGGTAAAGTTTGAATTGATTTGGACCTTGTTTGATCACCAAACCCCAAAACACCCCCCTGCCCTATGAACTCCTTTACCGACTCCGGAAACCCTAAGTTCCCGGAACTCCGTGAAGGAAAGTTGTATTCAAGACATAAATAATAAGTTTATGTTATCTTTGCATCCTCATGAGCATCCCATGGCATCCATTCTTATACATATGTATGGTTATGATTAGAACGTGAGGAAGAAATCGAAGTTACCGAAGAGGAGACACCACCACCTTCGGAGTCCCAGGCCGGGAGTCATTTCTACTTTGACATCTGTGGATCTGAGCCTGATTCACCTGTGAACGAAGGCAAGCCCCGGTGCATGCCACCTCTTTCCTTGTGTTTTCAAATACTTTTTGCACACTTAAGTCTAGTGAAATGTGCATTAGGTTCATAGGAGTTATTTGAAACCCTTTGATGCATTGCTTTCCTTGATATCCATACCTTTATAGATACTTCTGTGAAGTATCAAAACATGATTTACAAAAATGCTTAGACTTGCTTAGATCTTGTGGATAGGAGTTGTCCTCAATTTAACCATGGAGAGGATGGCTTCTACCTGCAAGAATATTTTCATTTGGAGCAAAAGTGGGATCTTACTGCAAAGCTCCCTGTGATGCTCTTTCATCCTAAGGAACAGACACAATCCTAAGGATGGAACTACTTAAATTGAGACTTGGGGTAGGAACAGGTGATGTTCTACCCAGGTTGGTTAAGGATTAACGCGTATGTAGGCGTGCTGACCGAGGACCCTTTAACTGGTCACATGCCTCGCCATGGGTAAGCCTTGCCTCGGGCAGACTAAGGCCGGAATAAGACAACACGAAATGGGCGTGGAGCGGTGGCGAGAGTAGTGTGTACCCTCTGTGGCAAGAGGCTGGACGGTGGTGTATCTGTGCTCTCAGTTTGCGTGAACCTGATCCGGTCTTAAGAACCCCGGTGGCGGGTTGACATATGCAAGGGTTAAGTGCTACATATGTCGTGTGATTGGAGATCCTCAGCTGAGTATAATCGATTCGGATCGCCGTACCTTCGCGGTTATGAAGACTTGGTCACTTCCCTGCAACCTAAAGTCAGGATGTGAACACGATGGGTAAAAATGATGTTGTCTTGATGTGATGTGAAATTAGACTAGATGCAAATAGAGTCTATTAATACTTAACATGGCGTTAAAAGATTGAAAGTAAGGACTCGCTTTAGTAAGCTATTTTTGCAAAGGTATAAGTTGAATTTTGGCTAAAGCCTTTCCTTGACTCCTAATTATCCAGCATACCCTTGAGAGTCTTTTCCTTAGTCGGGTAAGACTTGCTGAGTATTCCATACTCAGGGTTTATCCCTTTGTTGTTTTTAGGTGAGGAAGTGACAAACTTTTGTTGCTTCTGCTCCAAGGTGGTACCAAACGAGGAAAAAGAAGACTGAAGTGCGGGAGGACTCGATCCTCCACTTAAGATCTTTTGTTTATTAAACTTATCGGGAGGAGTTTGTGCCTCCCCTGGCTTGTATAATATTACTACTCTGCACTCACGTTTAGTCTGGTCTGTAATAACATAACTCAAGCATGCTTTTGAAATAAATGTAAGTTTATGTAACTGCTTTCGCATTTCTTTATCTCTGATGTTCTGTAATGTCTGCAAGACGGGTGAGACGTTCCTGGTAAGGTAAGGAAAGATACCGAACTTGTCAAGTAGTTCAGGGGCACCCACAGGGTTGTCTGAAGTCCGTTGGACAAGGACAACTGTAGGTGGGCCTAATTACTTGGGAGGTTCCGTCACAATATGAAATTTGCTGTTTGACATTTTTCAAATAATAATGTAGTAGAAAAGTGCCTTTTTGACATTAAACTTAAGAAAATCATAACTAAATAACCACCCCTTAGTTTTCTGTGATTTTTAGCACAGAAGCCTATTATTACTATTGGATGCCAGCAAAAATAACCTTTAGGACAAAACCCACCCCTAACTAAGAGATGTAGTGTAAAGTGGCCCATTTTGCATAACCCTTGTTATTTTTGTTTAAAGCCTAGCCTTTGTACTTTAAGCCTCAAATTCTTAAAACAGGCTAGAATAGCAAATGACAACCCACTGTACTTTTTACAGAATTTTTGGAAAATATTAAACCCCTGTCATAGTTCAAACCTACCCTAGAAACCATAAGTAGAAAATGAAAGAAAGGGAAAAGTGGATAATAGAAAATGGTGCCATCCTAAAATCCTTTGTATCTTATCCACTGAAGGGTACAAGAGCAATACAAATTCCCTATATTTATCCTCAACAAAAACCTAAGCCTAAGGGTGATAAGTCTAACCCACTAAAAGCCCCACATAACCAAGAAAACCCTAAGTTACTTCTTGACTTAGTTTCTTTTTAGCATAATGTTATTAAATCCTGCATAATCATGACATACATGTTCATTGCATTCGATAGACTGTAACCTTGCTGACGGAGAGTACATCCTCGTGCCGGAGCAAGGAGCTGCTCAGGAGGTAGCCCCGGAGCCAGCCCCCGAGCCTGCACCAGAGGACCTGTCTGCCACTGCTTTGGAAGGCAAGCCCCGGTTTTATGCATAACCTGTTATTTATGCTATTTTACTTCACTTAATGATTGTAGGATTGATTGTGCACTTAGGTGTAGGAATTGTTTGAAACCCTAGTTGCATGATCTCAGGAATCCTTTTGAGATGAATACTAGTATGATAGGACGAGTAGTTGCTTTATTTAATTAGGATCCCGGTAGAAGACGAGTAATTTTTCTAGCACTCGCGCGAGTTCAGGAAATTGATTGTACCCACTTTCACACTATCATGATACTAGTTGGTGGACAACAATCCATGGGGATTGGTTGTTTACGAGATGGAAAATGGAATAAGGATTAACGTGCGGATACCTGTGTCAAGCGTTTGAACATACTAAACACATACCGAGAAATATGGTAAATCGGTAAGCCTAGTACCTGAGTGAACCTGCCCGCAGACATATCCCCTCACGCGACCTGAGACGAGGTCTCCCATTCCGGTTATGGTGGGTACAAGTGCGGTCACTGCACGACGGCCAGTCGGGGTCAGTGAGGCATTGTACGCCAAGGCGGTGAGCCCTGATCTGTTGCCAGTGAATCGATGGGGACGGTTGATGTGTGTGGGGACGGAGTGCCCCTACATGTCGTGTGTTTAGGTTTACCTTGCAAGGATAAAAACTCGATTCGAATCGCCTGCTTCTCGCAGCTAATGAGACTGCTTGATCCATTGTAATGCATTGAGTAACAAGTGGAAATATGATGAGTTGATATAAGATGTTGATTGCTAATAATGCTTGCTACCATGTATGAATAGATAGTCCACTTTTAGCCTTAAGAGAGTCACACTTAATTTTGACCAAGTTAAAATCTTGATTTAGAAACTCAGCTAGTGCTTTTGGCAACCAAACCCCACAGCCAAACAGCTGCATGTCTAGAGGTAGAGGAGTAGACTCCTCACACCGGGTAAGTCTAGCTGAGTATTAGTATACTCAGCCTTGCTTGTGGCATAATTTTTTACAGGTTCTCTGGAGGAAATGGTTGCTGGAATAACTTGGTCGTCCACCTTGCCACCGGGTTGGACTGTCGAGTGGGACCCTGCCTCGGCTGAGGAGGAGCATGAGGAGTGATGGGACAGGCTTCCCCATCTCTCTATTTATTTACCGTTAGTTTATTTCCGCTGCACTTCGAACAATGATGGTTACTTTTGCAAAAACTCCGATGATGGTGATGATGTAATAATTTAATACTCTGACATGTATGGTTTATGCTTTATTGTATTTGCTCTGTGACTCACCATCGAGTGAGATTGTGGTACTTGATCCTGTCAGTGGCCGTGTCGGACTAGATCCGAGGGATTGACGGGTTATTCCCATTTAAGTGTGGTCTAGCCTCTAAGGCGGGGCTTAGGCACTTAAGTTGGAATAATTCGGGCAGTTCCGCCACAGCTAGCATGGTGGGACACCTTCAGCGAGGCCGTCAAAGATGCTACCTGGGCAGAATTCGAAACAGCCTTCCGTGAGCACCATGTACCCCAGGGGATCGTTCAACTCAAAGAAGATGAGTTCCGGGAACTAACTCAAGGTGGAAGAACTGTCAGTGAGTATATGCACAAGTTCACAGAATTGGCCCGTTACGCGCCTGACGATGTCAGCACCGAGTCCAGGAAGATGGCCCGTTTTCTGAAAGGGCTAAGACCCGAGCTTAAGACCATCCTCGCCAGCCAAGACTTCCTCAACTTCTCTCACCTCTCCAACAAATCCATCCAAGTGGAAAGGGCAAAAGAGGAAGAAAAAGGGCACCTCAAGAGGAAATTCCAACTTCTCCGAGCTCAGCAGCAAGATCATCACCAGAGAACTCGACCCTTTGGGCTCCCACCCAGGGGACCAAGCTTCAATAGACCAGCTGGACCCATCCAAGGTAGAAGCCGTTTCAAAATGGAAACAGCCATCCAACGTCAGTGAAGTACGAAGCTTTCTGGGAATGGCAGGGTATTACCGCCGATTTATCAAAGGATTCTCCAGCATAGCAAAACCTATGACCGAACTTCTCAAAAAGGACAATAAGTTTGTGTGGACTCCAAAATGTGAGGGAAGTTTCCAGATCATCAAGGATAAGCTTACGACCGCACCCGTTTTGTCACTACCAGATATACACCAGGATTTCGTCATCTTCTGTGATGCTTCAAGGCAAGGTTTAGGGTGTCTTAATGCAAAAAGAGAAAGTTATTGCCCATGCATCCCGTTACTCAAGCCACATGAGCAGAACTACCCCACCCATGACTTGGAATTGGCAGCCATAGCACACGCCCTAAAAATATGGAGGCACTATCTGATTGGGAACAAATGCCACATCTTCACTGATCACAAGAGTCTGAGGTACATCTTCACTCAGCCAGACCTCAACCTCCGTCAAAGAAGATGGCTTGAATTGATCAAGGACTATGACCTCGAGATCCATTACCACCCCGGGAAGGCCAATGTGGTAGCAGACGCCCTCAGCCGAAAACCTTTCGGGATAAAGGGGATCAACTTTTTAGAAGATTGGAAGGAGGAATCAGCTCAGCTAAATGCATGTCTGGGGGACAACGGTAGCCTGGAAGTCAAGCCAATGCTAGAAGATCTCATATGCAAGGCTCAACGCCTGGACACAGAGACAGCCAGACTTATGGAAAGAGCTCGCAAGGAGCAACTTCCGGATCTTAGGACAGATGAACAAGGAGTTCTTTGGTTCAAGAACCGTCTGTGTGTACCAATGGGAGAGGCACGGGAAGTCCTGCTCAATGAAGCCCACAACTCAGCTTACTCCATCCACCCAGGAACCACCAAGATGTACCTGGACCTCAAAGCCAGATACTGGTGGAAAGGGATGAAGAAGGAGATACCACAGTATGTGGCCTTGTGTGACACCTGTCAGCGAACAAAGGCCGAACACCAGAAGCCTGCAGGCCTACTGCAACCCCTCCCAGTGCCTGAATGGAAGTGGGAAGAAATAGGCATGGATTTCGTAACCGGACTGCCCCGAACGCAAAAAGGGAATGATTCTATCTGGGTAATAATCGATCGTCTCACCAAGGTGGCCCACTTCATCCCAGTAAAAACCACTTTTGGAGGAGCCGCCCTTGCCCGGATATATCTTAAGAAGATAGTCAGGCTCCATGGCATTCCGCGAAAGATAGTATCAAACAGAGGGACGCGGTTCACCTCAAAATTTTGGAAAGGCCTTCAGCAAGCAATGGGAACCAAGTTAGATTTCAGCACCGCTTATCACCGCCAGTTAGATGGTCAAACGGAAAGAGTCAACAAGATCCTCGAAGATTTACTAAGAGCCTGTGTGTTAACGTTCGTCAGGGATTGGGAGTCCAGTTTGCCGTACGCCGAATTCTCATACAACAACAGCCATCAGGCCAGCATCAAAATGTCACCGTTCGAAGCATTGTATGGAAGAAAATGCCAGACCCCCCTAATGTGGTCTAATGTAGGGGAAAGGACTCTAGAAGGACCCGACTTTGTTAAAGAAGCCGAAGAGAAAGTTGCCCTGATCCGCAAGAGGTTACTTGAGGCTCAGAGTCGACAGAAAAGTTACGCAGACATCAGACGGAGAGAACTCAGATTTGAGGAAGGAGATTTCGTGTATCTCAAGGTCTCCCTGATGCGTGGTGTCAAAAGGTTCCAAATGAAAGGAAAGCTAGCACCGCGTTTTGTCGGCCCCTACCCTGTCATTAACCGAGTGGGACCCGTAGCATATCGCTTAGAGCTACCAGAATCCATGTCAGACATTCAGAATGTGTTTCATGTGTCCCAGCTCCGCAAATGCCTGCAAGTACCAGAGAACCACATCGAGGCAGAGGCAATTCAGATTCAAAAGGATCTCCAGTACTGAGAGAAGCCAATAAAGATTCTCGACTCAGTAGTCCGAAGGACCCGCAACTCAGAAGTGAGACTCTGTAAGGTTCAGTGGAGCAGAGATGGAGAAGAGGAAGCCACCTGGGAAAGTGAGGACTCTCTAAGGAAGGAATACCCTTACCTTTTCTCGAGCCCCGTCTAAATCTCGAGGGCGAGATTCCTTTAAGTGGGGTAGGTTTGTAACATCCCAAATTCTAACCCAGGTTTGAAACCCTAACCTAACCCCCTCTTCTTTTTATCCATCCCAAAACTCCCTTAGATTCTTCCCATCATATGCATAAACTTTGTTTGATTACGAACACCTCACTTAGATTTTATTTTCCAGCACCTAGATTATCTACTAAATAAATTGTTCAAAACAAAAAGAAACAAAAATGGAAATGGGAATTAGAAAATAAAAAGAAAAAAAGAAAGCTCTCCTCCCCCCTGCTGGGCTGAATCTGGCCCATGCCGCGGCCACCTCCCCTCCCCCTCACGCCTGCGCTTCCCCCTTTCGGCCCAATAGTCGGCCCGTTCCCACGCGCGCAGCTGCTCCGCGCTCCCCTCCCTCTCTCTCGCTGACAAGCCGGCCCCACCTGCCAGCCACTCCCTCTCACGTGCTCCCTCTCGCTGGCAGTCCGGCCCCACCGGTCAGCCGCTTCGTCGTCTTCCTCGCGTACGACGCACCGCCGTCCCCTCCATCGCCGTCCCCTCCATCGCTGTCCCCTTGCCCATCCCCTCGCCGCATAGGAGAGTTCGGCACCGCCCCATCCTCGCCGCTTGACCGCGTCCTTGCCCGGTACCGCCCCCGCCGTGAGGTCTCGTCGTCGCCGCTGTGCGGCATTAATGCCGGCGCTGTGCACCTCACCGGCGCTCGCCGAGCTCCGCCGCTCCCCTTCCCTCGGGCGCCTATAAAAAGTTCGTCACAGGCACCTCCTTCCCCGCACCGGCCTCAGCCACCACCCTCCTCCCCTCGCCCGAGCTCAATTCGCGAAGCGTCGCCGTCTTCTCCCTCTCTGGTGAGCCCTCCCCCCCCTCTTCTCCCTCCCTCTATGTTGGTCCAGCAAGTGATTAGGTTGGCCTACCAGCTTCATCACATTGCCGCGAACTTAGAACACCACTCCCCCACCCCAATCCCTCGCCTGAAGCTCACCGACGGCGATCCTCGCCGTGGAGCTCCGCCACCTCCCCGCGGGCAGCCCCCTCCCGGCCCCCTCTAGCCAAATTGAGCCCACCCCTAGGTTCGCCAGCCCCTCCCCATGCTAAGTCACCTCCCCGTTGTCCAAGAACCAGGCCACCGGCGGCGAATCGCCGCTGAGCCCACCGGCGGCCGGGTTTCTTCCCCTGCGGGCGGCCGGTTCGCCCGCGCCGTCGACCTGTGGCGCCGTTTCCCCCCCTCCGCTCTCGCTGACGTGTGGGCCCCACGGCGACGTCGTCACTTCCGCGCGCCCGCGCCGTCTCCTCGCCTTGGGCCGCAGCTGGGCCGGCGCCCTCGCGCGCGCGTGCGCTGCGCCTGGCTAGGCCGAAAATCCCCCCTGGCCCACCTGTGAAGGAATCCCTTTTCTTTTTCCTTTTTCCAACCTTTTCTCATTTAATTAGTATTTCTCAATATTTTATGCACCAAAAATTATCAAAATGATTTCTAAAGTCACAAGTAATAATAATGTTAGAAAATGACATGCTGCAATTGGAAAACCATTGTTGATGTATTGTTTTATTGACTGTTTTTACTAGAAGAAGCGTGGACCGTTGATCCGGAACCCGTAGCCCCGGAAGAAGGGCCGGAGCCCGATCTCCCAGAAGTAGATCTTTTGTGCCAGGAAAGCTTCGACGAAGGCAAGTCCATCCTTCCCTTGATGCATAAATTACCTATTCTTTCTACCACTACCTAGGCTAGGATTTCAGGGTGGGATATCTGCATTGTGAGCAAAGAGATAGCCTGCATTAACATACATTTTTTGGATGCGAAATGTGGGTTGGGAGAAAGGGGAACATGGTACTTCAAATAAGGTTTCTTTTAAAAAAAAGAGGTGTGCGATGAAGGGTACTCACCCTCATCACCTTGGGAGTGGGATGATCAAGGACTCCCTGGTTTAGGGGATGGCCTAAGGTGTTGACTCAGCTGGTTTAGGCGTGAGCAGAAGGATTGTCCCCGCATATAAGGACCGGTTTGTCATCTTCACTATCTGCACTCTTTAAATAGTACAACCACTCGAGACTGTGTGGGCAGTCACTCAATCCGAACTCGTGCGGTCCGACCCCAGGGTTATGAAGGCTGGGGAGCACCAGGAGGATAAGGAGGGGGAAAGTTTTGTCCGGTTTGGACATGGTGGTGGCTTGACTCCTTCCGGAAAACCGTTAAGGTTAGGACATGAGAGGAAGGAAAGAGATCCGGCATTCGGGTCTCGCGACGGTGAGATCGCTGAAACCGGACTAGTGGGTAAAGTGTACCCCTCTGCGCAAAGTTCAAACCTATTCGAATAGTCCGTGTCCACTGGTATGGACGAGTCTGGTGTGGTATGACAATTAGAGATTTTTCTATAACCTCCGTGAACAGGGAAATGTGTGTAAGTGCTTACTAAGAAAGAAAACAAGGCCACGGGAGCGGGAAGCTCAGTGGTGGTTGAGTATTTTGTTACTTTTAAGTCTTTGGGAAAAACCTTATAGCAACTGCCTTTCTCTAAGAAAATGAAGAGTGACTTCAACTCCACCAAATAAAGCATGTATGGTATAGGTCTCTTTCTCTTTACGGGAGCGGGGTGGGCTTGCGGAATACCTAGTGTATTCACCCAAATTTATTTATGTTTTTCAGCAGCCGAAGACTTCTTTTCTGCTATGCTTGATTGAGTGGGATGTGTCTGCACCCAGTTCTGCCTGTGGCTTGGGCTAGTATATTTTCCTACTGCGCTTCTTATTCTGGCTCTCTAGAGCTTGTACCTCGGTATTGTAATAACCTCTATTTGAACTCTGTACTATTTGAAGTAAGGAATGTGTTTACTAGCCTCCTGGGACTAGTAATTGTATCACATTTGAGTCCCAAAGGATCGGGGCGCTTCATTTATTAGTGAGCACATAGGAAGCATCAAAAGTCTTAAATGAAAAGTTATGATCATTTGATGCAATAGGAGTTTTCTTCTTAGGCATTTTAACATGTGTAGAACGCCTAGAGCTAGAAGCCTCATTCTTGTAAATAAAAGCATGATGAGAATGAGTCCTCTTTGCATGAATTCTCCTAATCTTATCCTCAGGATAACCAGCAGGGTATAAAATGTAACCCTCATTATCTTGAGGCATGAGAGCCTTGCCCTTAACAAAATTAGACAATCTTTTGGGAGGAGCATTAAGCTTGACATTGTCTCCCTGTTGAAAGCCAATGCCATCCTTAATGCCAGGGCGTCTCCCATTATAAAGCATGCTACGAGCAAATTTGAATTTCTCATTTTCTAGTTCATGCTCGGCAATTTTAGCATCTAGTTTAGCTATATGATTATTTTGTTGTTTAATTATAGCAAGGTGATCATGAATAGCATCAACATTAATATCTCTACATCTAGTACAAATAGAAACATGCTCAACGGTAGATGTAGAGGGTTTGCAATTATTTAATTCAACAATCTTAGCATGTAAAATAGCATTCTCATCTCTAAGATTGGAAATAGAAACATTGCAAGCATCTAATTCCTTAGCCTTAGCAACTAATTTTTCATTCACAATCTTAAGGCTAGCAATAAATTCATTCAACATGTCAATCTTAGCAATTAAACTAGCATTATTATTTCTAATATTAACAATTGAATCATCACAAACATTTTATTTCTCAACCTTAGCAATTAATTTGATATTTTCATTTCTAAGGCTAGAAATAGTGTCATGGCAAGTGCTTAGCTCACTAGTCAATTTTTAACATTTTTCAACTTCTAGAGCATAAGCATTTTTAACCTTAACATGCTTTTTGTTTTCCTTAATAAGGAAGTCCTCTTCGCTATCCAAGAGTTCATCCTTCTCATGAATAGCACTAATCAATTCATTCAATTTTTCTTTTTGTTACATGTTAAGATTGGCAAAAAGAGTGAGCAAGTTATCCTCATCATCACTAGAATTATCCTCATCACTTGAAGTTGCATACTTAGTGGAGGATCTAGATTTTACCTTCTTCTTCTTGTCGTCCTTTGCCATGAGGCACTTGTGGCCGACGTTGGGGAAGAGAAGATCCTTGTTGACGGCGATGTTTGCGGCGTCCTCGTCGGAGGAGTCGGTGGAGCTCTCGTCGGAGTCCCACTCCCGGCAAACATGGGCATCGCCGCCATTCTTCTTGTAGTACCTCTTCTTTTCTCTTCTCTTTCCCTTCTTGTCGTCGCCCCTGTCACTATCACTAGACAAAGGGCATTTAGCGATAAAATGACTGTGCTTACCACATTTGTAGCAAACCTTCTTGGAGCGGGGCTTGTAATCCTTCCCCCTCCTTTGCTTGAGGATTTGGCGGAAGCTCTTGATGATGAGCGCCATCTCCTCATTGTCGAGCTTGGAGGCATCGATGGGGACCCTACTTGGTGTAGAGTCTTCTTTCTTCTCCTCCGTTGCCTTGAATGCGACGGGTTGTGCCTCGGGTACGGAGGAGACGCCTTGCTCGATGATTTTTTGAGCCTTTGATCATCAATTCAAAGCTCGCAAATTTTCCTATCACTTCCTCGGGAGACATTAGTTTGTATTTAGGATCACCACGAATTAATTGAACTTGAGTGGGGTTAAGAAATACGAGTGATCAAAGAATAACCTTGACCATTTCATGGTCATCCCACTTGGTGCTCCCGAGGTTGCGCACTTGGTTCACCAAGGTCTTGAGCCGGTTGTACATCGCTTGTGGCTCTTCCCCTTGATGAAGCATGAAGCGACCGAGCTCCCCCTCGATCGTTTCCCTCTTGGTGATCTTGGTCACCTCGTCTCCTTCTTGCGCGGTCTTGAGTACGTCCCAAATCTCTTTGGCACTCTTCAACCCTTGCACCTTATTATACTCCTCTTGACTTAGAGAGGCGAGGAGTATAGTAGTGGCTTGGGAGTTGAAGTGCCGGATTTGGGCTACCTTGTCCGAGTCATAGCCTTCATCCCCCACAGATGGTTCCTGCGCACCAAACTCAACAATGTCCCAAATACTAGCGTGGAGTGAGGTTAGATGGTGCCTCATTTTATCACTCCACATGCAATAATCTTCACCGTCAAAAACCGGTGGTTTGCCTAATGGGACGAAAAGTAAAGGGGTGCGTTTGGAAATGCGAGGATAGCGTAAGGGGATCTTACTAAAATTCTTGCGCTCATGGCGCTTAGAAGTGACGGACGGCGTGTCGGAGCCGGAGGTGGATGGCGATGAAGAGTTGGTCTTGTAGTAGACTACTTTCTTCATCTTCTTTTTCTTCTCGCCGCTCCGACGCGACTTGTCGTGTGAAGGGGATCCCTTCACCTTGTTGCCGGACTCCCCGGATGGACCCTTCCCATGGCTTGTGGCGGGCTTCTCGCCGGTCACCATCTCCTTCTTGGTGTGATCTCCCGACATCACTTCGAGCGGTTAGGCTCTAATGAAGTACCCGGCTCTGATACCAATTGAAAGTCGCCTAGAGGGGGGTGAATAGGCAAATCTGAAATTTACAAACTTAAGCACACACTACAAGCCGGGGTTAGCGTTAGAATTAAATTCGAGTCCGAAAGAGAGGGAAAACAAATCAACAAAGAAATAAAGCGGATGAACATGGTGATTTGTTTTACCGAGGTTCGGTTCTTGCAAACCTACTCCCCGTTGAGGTGGTCACAAAGACTAGGTCTCTTTCAACCCTTTCCCTCTCTCAAACGGTCACCTAGACCGAGTAAGCCTTTCTCTTTAATCAAATGGGACACTAAGTCCACCACAAGGACCACCACAACTTGGTGTCTCTTACTTTGATTACAATTGAGTTGGAAACAAGAATGGAGGAAGAAGAAAAGCAATCCAAGCGTAAGAGCTCAAAAGAACACAAATGCCTTTCTCTCTAGTCACTAATTTGTTTGGAGTGATTCCGGACTTGGGAGAGGATTTGATATCTTTGTTTGTGTCTTGGAATGAAGTCTATAGCTCTTGTATGAGGTTTGATGGCTGAAAACTTGGATGCATTGAAGTGTGGTGGTTGGGGGTATTTATAGCCCCAACCACCAAAAGGACCATTGGTGAGGGCTTCTATCGTATGGCGCACCGGACAGTCTGGTGCGCCACCGGACACTGTCCGGTGCGCCAGCCACGTCACCAGGTCGTTGGGTTCCGACCGTTGGAGCTTCTGACAACTGGGCCACCGGACAGTCCGGTGGTGCACCGGACAGTCACTATTCACTGTCCGGTGCGCCTTCTACGCCTGCTCTGACTTCTGCGCGCGCAGTCGCGCACTGTAGCATTTCACTGTAGCGTTGCAGACGACCGTTGGCGCGGACGACCGTTGCTCCGCTTGGCACACCGGACAGTCCGGCACTACACCGGACAGTCCGGTGAATTATAGCGGAGCGGCCTCCCCGAATTCCCGAAGGTGGCAAGTTCGGAGTGGAACTCCCTGGTGCACCGGACACTGTCCGGTGGCACATCGGACAGTCCGGTGCGCCAGAACAGGACTGCCTTTGGGTTGTCTTTTGCTCTTTTTATTTGAACCCTTTCTTGGACTTTTATTGGTTTGTGTTGAACCTTTGGCACATGTAGAACTCATAATCTAGAGTAAACTAGTTAGTCCAATTAATTTGTGTTGGGCAATTCAACCACCAAAATTCATATAGGAAAAGGTGTAAGCCTATTTCCCTTTCAATCCCACAATAGGTTCAAACTCAGCCACAAGAGCAAAGGGAAACCTATTAGGTCCCATCAAATTAACCTGAATATGTCACAATGATTAACAGGAACATTATTAGGTAAAGAGTGATCAAGGACACAACTTGCCCTATACTTGAGATCCCAGGTACTTCACCAAATTGATCTTCGGGTGACTCGTAACCTCGCTGCTACTCGTAGCAATACATACAGATAGACAATAAGTACTTAAAAATAACAGTACACTAAACATAAGAACAAACAACGTAAGAATATTCTACGTGATGCTACGAGATCGTATGTTCGAGAACACTAAAATCAGAGTTACGGTTCAGAAGATATAGTTCTCGAAAGTTTTAGGTGTTTAAATGATAATAATATCTTCTATGTTATAAATCATGTGAGTAAATAATTAATTCAACTTTAGTACATGGTATAACTTAATTAGTTATCATATTTTAGTTAGATTACAATTATAGATATGTTAACTTGATTTGCAAACTTAATCCACTAAACATAGATTAACCAATATCTAATTATAAAAGTACGCAATACGTTATAAATAATGTTGTTATTGCGTAGGTAATTTTATTATGAAGCTAGGGCAACTGGAACGGAGTAAATCGGAGTTAAAACGTGTAAGCTATGAATTTCTAGAGCTTCCTGGATTATTTCCTCACTTATAATCGTTTTTGGACCTAATTTATTAATAATCCGTGATTAATGGACTGTGGCGCCTAATGTTTAAAAGCTCAGGGTTAAATCTATAAAGTTCAGGACTGATATGCAATTACTTTTCCATGTGTTTGGATGGTGGGTTGTTTTTTAAATAGTATGGGGTCTCTATTGCAAAAAGCACGAGCTGAAGGGGTATCTGTGATCCCTGGTCGTCCAATCAAAACCGAAAGGCCACGATTAAATCACCGTTATTATGAACCGGTACGCGTCCACAGCTATCAGATCCGAGATCTACGGTCGTGATTTAAAATACCCGGCACCCTTTAGATCCACCCGATCGGATCTCAACGGCTCCGATTCACTTGCCCGAATCCAAACGCCACTTCTAATCTCGTCTGTCCATTCAGATCGAGCGGTCCATATCCTCTTTGAACCCGATCTGATCCTCACCATCCCTGCCAGATCCTGCGGTCCACACGCTTCTTCCCCCAACCGAGCATGGCACGGCGGCACCGCCCAGCGCCCACGGTGGCGCCCCGCCGCTGCAAGTCAACCCCACGCCCCGGATTGTCCCGATGATCACAGGTAATCGGAAAGGAAGGCAGTGGAAAGGGTTAACTCGAGGAAGTCCTTACCAAAGATCCCGATGTCAGTATCGCTACCCACCCCATGCGGCGGCACCATGTCACTGGCGCGCGATTACCTGGACTTCGGATGACTACCTCGCACGGGAAGCCCACGCCCATGTTCGTGATGCCTCTGCGTCCTGCTCGTGCCAACCGTTCAGCCCGGAGCGGTGTCGCCGATGAGTTGCCTGTGCGGCGGCGGTGCTGTCCCCTGCCTCAATCCCTTACTGTCTGAGCGGATGGGTGCCTGGTTCCAAGCTCCTACGGATCATGGTAATGGCATCCAGATTATATAGGCCCAGTCTAACAGAAGCAGCCCCACCCAGCGCGGATCACGCTGAGCCGGTGGAGGCGGTCGCGCCCTGCCTGCCAGGAAACAGAATCCCGATCGAGACGGGGAAGGAGGATAGACCAGACAAGCGGGGACCACCCGTCAGCGGCTCAAGGTGGGAAGAGCCAGGCAGAGCGCTATATGACGCGAGGGACCCACATGGCAGTGAATGCGAGCGCATCAGTCCGCATGGGCTGTGTGGGTGAGAAGTGGAAGGGAAGTTGGGCCGGTGTAGTGGAGTACCAGGCGCATGGTGTTGGGAAGGGGAAAAAAGAAAAATGGGTTGTCCGCATGGTTTCGGCCCAGATGGTTCTTTTTCTTTTCTCTGTTTTTTTCTTCTGTTTTCTATTTCAATTCAAAGTAAATTTGAGTAAAATTTGAATTCAAATTAAATTAAAATACAATAAAAGGAATACCAGCATGGGATGCAAATATATAAATTTTATTTGAGTTATTTATTATCTTATTCATCTAAGAAAATGTGCCTAGTTATGAAGAATGAGAAATAACTCACATCAATAATTAAATACTTCTTCATATCATTTCATTAAGGCAATTTTATCCACCAAAAAATAATGTTTACCATAATAAAACATATCTTTTTTGTTTAGATCTTTTAGAGAATATTTCTAGTTATGAAAATTTAACAAAAGGTAACCTTTATAGAATTAAAATCTTGTTTTTAATTTATTAGAAAACATGTTTATTTAAAGTTTGGGAGAATCCTTATAATTCTTCACAATTGAGATTTTATTGTGTTACATTCATAATGTTTTGGGAGTAGGCAGCACTAGCCGTTTTGGGAGTAGACAACAATAGGAATTGTGACAATGTATTCCAAGAATAAGTGATAATGTATTTCAGACTTATATTGACAGATGCACTCAACATTGTGACGGAACCTCCCAAGTAATTAGGCCCACCTACAGTTGTCCTTGTCTAACAGACATCAGACACCCTGTAGATGTTCCTAAATCACTTGGCAAGCTCGGTATCTTTCCTTACCTTTCCAGGAACGTTTCACCCGTCTTGCAGACATTACAGAACATCGGAGATAAAGAAATGTGGAAGCGATTACATACCTTACATTTATTAAAAAGTAAGATCAAGTTGTTTATTATAGACCAGAAATATAAACGAGTGCAGAGTAGTATTATTACATAACTAAGGGAGGCAAAAACTCCTCCCGATAAGTTTTTCACAAAAGTTTTCTATATGGAGGACCAAGTCCTCCCGCATCTTCACTCTTGTTTCTCCTCCTTAGGAACCACCTTGGTACAGAAGCAACAGAAATCTGCTACTTCCTCACCTAAAAACAACGAAGGGATAAACCCTGAGTATGGAATTACTCAGCAAGTCTTACCCGACTAAAGAAAAGACTCTCAAGGGTATGCTGGTTATATGGGAGTCAAGGTAAGGATTTTCAATAATCAAAGACTCTGTTTTGCAGAAATGCTTACTAAAGTGGATCCTTAAAATCCAGTTTTATTTGTCAAGTTAAGTAGAATTACCTGTAACTAGAGTTCTTTCTACCCTAGTTCAATCACTGGTCCTGCACTAGCCAATTTCTTAACAAAAACCCATCATCTTTAGTGGAATGCTACGTGTAGGGCAGTGACCAAGTCTTCATAACCGCGAAGGTACGGCGATCCGAATCGATTATACTCAGCTGAGGATCTCCAATCACACGACATATGTAGCACTTAACCCTTGCATATGTCAACCCGCCACCGGGGTTCTTAAGACCAGATCAGGTTCACGCAAACCGAGAGCACAGATACACCACCGTCCAGCCTCTTGCCACGGAGGGTACACACTACTCTCGCCACCGCTCCACGCCCATTTTGTGTTATCTTATTCTGGCCTTAGTCTGCCCGAGGCAAGGCTTACCCATGACGAGGCATGTGACCAGTTAAAGGGTCCTCGATCATCAAGCCTACATCGAGACGGTCCTTAATCGACTCAGACGGAGACACTACACCGAGACTCTCTTCTCGTGCAAGTCACCCGCCCAGTCTCAGCTTAATCTTTTCAACCCAAAAACTTGGTACCTGGCAGAGGTACATCTTTTCCGATGTTGAATCCATCATGGTCGTGATGGATTCACCATCAAGTTTTATTTTTGAAAACAACCCTCCTACTTTGCCAAACATCTTTTGTAAAACAAATCCTTTTGTTTCTCTAGAGCAATACTAAGCATAATAAAACCTTTTTGTAAAAACAGGGTTTCAAGGAAGGGAATCAAGTTCAAGGAAGGTAATGCAGAAATTATTTAACCAATCAACTCCTATCACCTAATGCAGCAAGCAAGTGAGAAAGATTTTAAAAACATCAAGGGAGGTGGCAAATGCACCGGAGCTTGCCTTCGTTAACAGGTGAGTCTGGCTCGGATCCACAAATATCAAAGTAGAAGTAGTTGCCTGCCTGAGAATCCGAGGGTGGTGGTGTCCTTTCTTCAGTGACTTCCACTTCTTCTTCGCGTTCTAACATAACCATATATATATATATATATAAGAATGAATGCCATGTAATGCTCATGAGAGTGCGAAGATAATAAAGATTTATTATCTAAGTCTTGAATATAACTTTCCTTCACGGAACTCCGAGAACTTAGGGTTTCCGGAGTCGGTAAAGGAGCTCAAAGGGCAGGGGGGTTTGGGTTCTAGTTATCAAACATGGTCCCGATCAATTCAAACTCTACCCAAGGCTTCTAAATAATGTGGGGAGTTCATATAAAAATTTTGAACATTTTTGGGATTACCATTTATCTTTTAAAAATCCAGAATTATTTCATTAAGCTATTTTAAATGCCCTAAAATTCCTTATTTCCTCTAAAAATCACAAATCTATTTTTATTAAATTCTAGGGAAAATAATGAACCTAGGAAAATTGGTTTCACAATTTTAGGATTTTTCTACATTTTATAACAAATTTCCCAAGTTATTCTGAAAAAGAAAAAGAAAAAGACTCAACAGTGTTGGGTCCAAACTGGCCTAAGCGGCCCAAGTCCACGCAGAAGCGTGCTCGTGCCCGCGCCCGCGCTGGCGGTTTTGCAGAACGGCCCTTGCGTTTTTGTCTAACAGCGAACGAGTTCTTTCACTGTTTCTATGTATCACTGACAGTTTGCAGATAAGCCCTTAAGCTTCTATTCCTTCGCAGACCGAGGTCCACGACGACGCTCCGCACGGCAAAGCTCCGACGAGCATCTGCACTGGCCGATTAAGGCGATGACCGGCGCTCCCGAGCGGCAGACATCACATCGGACCTACCCCGAGTGTTTCCCCTAACCTAATTGCACAAATGGTGAGCTATCAAGCTCTGTCCGCGTGAACCGAATGGGTGGCGGACAGTTGATCGTGTTCCCGGTGATTGGTGAGCCCGCAGTTCAAATTGGTGGTTCAGCAAGCATCGTATGCATGTGAGAAAGCTTAAACGAGGAAGTAGGGGACGGGGACTGACCGGAAAAGGGCTGGCGACGGTGAAGCTCGTTTCACGGTGGCGGAAGCTTGAATTGGGGGAAATTGGAAATTGGGACTCACTGGGGGATGATAGCTAACGATTCTTTGTGTCTGGGTTCGCGATAATCTAACGCAGCTAGGGGAGGGCTCAATTTATAGGCGTGCAAGCGGTGGCCGGGAAATTTACGATGGACGCGCGGCGGCCGGAGGTGGAGAAGATACTGGCGCACGTGAATTCGTGGCATCTACCGTGGCAGTTACTCCGACGAGCCACGAAGAGGCACAAGGGTTCACGGCTAAGCAGTGGAGGGGCTGAGCCACGCGGCGCAAGGCCGGGAGGCGGCTGTCGCCGGCGAGCATATCCAAATCCGCCGTGGTGAGTGCAGTACGGCGGCCGGAATTGTTTACTGCCCGGAGTTATCCACGGCGATGATATTTTCGCGACCCCGCAGCGCTATCCAACACCCAGGCACTAATCTCGACGCCGACGACACGAATCACGGCGGAGAGAGCCGTCGGCGGTGAGAGACTGCCGCGCTGGCGCTCTGATCTTCTACAGTACTGTACAATGGCAAACCCCATTCAGACAGCCTGTCAGCCAAACTTGGAGCATCATTTTCTCTTAATTTCTAATGTCAACACAAGTCAAGCTCTGCAGCAAAAGTGTAGAGCAATATGCCCTCTACAACTTTGTAATATGATGATGCCACAAAAACCCATTGGATCATGCTTGAATTTAAGCTTGAAGTTGATGGCATCAATCTGTCACTCTGATTTTCAGACTTATTCAACCTAACAGCCTGACTTTAGGCATGATTATCTCTAAATTTCTCACAAGAACATGGCTTGCACTCTTAAGCAAACTTGTTATCCATTGATTGCTCTACAATTTTGATGTGGTGACCTAGGGCAAACACCCTATACTTTGAAAGTTACAAGGCTCCAAAGTTGAGCCCATATCACTGAAAATCAGACTTAAGCATTTGAGAAAAAGTGTGGCTCTTTTGCACTTAAGTCCAAATCTCAGGGTTTAGATTGCAAATCTTCATGATTGTAAACCATATGACTTAAGATACCTTACTTTGATAGTTTTTGCACTTTAGTCTAAAAGTGGACTAATTTTGCACATAGGTCCCTAGGGTTTGGTTTTAGGGTTTTCCAGGGTTCCAATTAGGGTTTTTGGTATCCCAGGGGTATAAATGTGATTCAAGTTTATGTTTGGGAACATTTTATGACTATTCCCCTAAAGCCTTTAGGTTTTCTCAATTTGGGTTAGGTCTTACCCCTGTAATCCCTATTTAGGGTTAAGTTCCCTAACCAGGGTTCTATTTGCAAAACACTAAAACAATACAACTTGTTTGAAATTTTTGCCTAGTGAATGCACTCTAGGTGTATCAAACATATGCAATGCTAATGCTTATGATGCCATGCTCAAGTTTTAGTTATAGTAACACCAGGGGTGTTACATCCTTCCCCCCATAAAAGAATCTCGTCCCGAGATTAAAAGTCCTAGGGTAAGTAATGGAAAAGGAAACGTGACATACTTTTATTTCCTTATTTCTGGTACAAGGCAGGGGTGGTTTGGGGAATTTACTCCTTTATTACAACAGCTATACAGGCTTTACAATTTACAAGAGGCTAAAAAGTCTGGGAAATTCTTATCTAAAAAGTCTTGAGTTTCCCATGTAGCCTCATCTTCGGAATGCTGGTTCCACTGTATCTTATAAAACTTGAGAGTTTTTGAGAGCACCTAGAGGGGGGGTGAATAGGTGATCCTGTAAAACTTGAAACTTAAGCCACAAAACTTGGTTAAGTGTTAGCACAATAATCACCAAGTGACTAGAGAGAAGATCTTGCACAATACGATAACCACAAAGAGTTCAACACAGAGATGACACAGTGGTTTATCCCGTGGTTCGGCCAAGTACAAAACTTGCCTACTCCACGTTGTGGCGTCCTGACGGACGAGAGTTGCACTCAACTCCTCTCAAGTGATCCAATGATCAACTTGAATACCACGGTGTTTTGCTTTTCTTTTCTTATCCCGTTCGCGAGGAATCTCCACAACTTGGAGCCTCTCGCCCTTACACTTTTGATGTTCACAAAGAATCACGGAGTAAGGGAGGGATGAGCAACTCACACAAGATACAAAGATCACAGCAAATACGCACACACAAGACCCAGACTTGAGCTCAAAAAGACTAGCACACTAGAACAGGGCTCAAATCACTAGAATGTCGAACAAGTGCGCAAGAGTGAAGTGTGAGTGATCAAGAATGCTCAAAGGATGCTTGGTGTTCTCCTCCATGTGCCTAGGGGTCCCTTTTATAGCCCCAAGGCAGCTAGGAGCCGTTGAGAGCAATCTGAGAAGGCAATCCTTGCCTTCTGTCGCGTGGCGCACCGGACAGTCCGGTGCACACCGGACACTGTTCGGTGCCCGATTTCTTTCCTTAACTGGCGCAGCCGACCGTTGGCAGACAGAGAGCCGTTGGCGCACCGGACATGTCCGGTGCACACCGGACAGTCCGGTGCCCCCTTCTATCCGTTGGCTCGGCCACGTGTCCCGCGCAGATCGCGCGGCCGACCGTTGGCCCGGCCGACCGTTGGCTCACCGGACAGTCCGGTGCACACCGGACAGTCCGGTGAATTATAGTCGTACGTCGCCGGTGAATTCCCGAGAGCGGCCACTTCGCTCGAACCAGCCTGGCGCACCGGACACTGTCCGGTGCACCACCGGACAGTCCGGTGCTCCCAGACTAAGCAGATTCTTGGCTGCTCGAGCCAAGACATTTCCAATTGGATTTTTCCTGTTTCCAGCACTTAGACACAATACATTAGTCCATAAAACAATGTACTAAGTCTGAGAAACATACCTTTATCCTTGGTTTGTACTTTGTCCACCATTTTACATTTTAGCACTTGTGTTAGACACTAAATCACCAAAATACTTAGAAATGGCCCAAGGGCACATTTCCCTTTCAATCTCCCCCTTTTTGGTGATTTATGCCAACACAATATAAAGCAAGTAGAACAAATACAAACTTACTTCAAATAAGAACTCAAATCGTTTTGATTCAAATTTGACATATATGGATCACTCTTTGCCACCACTTGGTTTGTTTTTGCAAATCAACCTCAAATTTCTATCTCTAAGTCAAACACACATGTTAAGACATAAAGAGAGTCATTCCAAGAGAAATTGATTCAAGATTTCAAAAACTCCCCTTTTTCCCATAATCAACATTTCTCCCCACAAGAAGCCCAACTTTTGACAAGAGAGACAATAAAAGAGTTTTGACAAACCAAAAGCTCTATTCTACTATTTTCAAAATCTCTCAAGTGGTAGCTGATCCATTTATCACTTTGGCCTTTATTTTCTCCCCCTTTGGCATCAAGCACCAAAACGGGATCAATCTTGGCCCTTAAACCCCATTGCCTCACCAAAATCTTTAATAAGAATACAAAGGCAATAAGAGTACATGAGATGAACTTGGAATAAGTTACCCTCTCATCGGAGTGCAGTGGAAGTCTTTCATGGTCCAAGTCCACCTTTTCCCTTTCAAACCTCCTTTGAGACTAAAACAAGCAAACTCAAGCACATGGTCAGTCTCAAAGGGTCAAGTTGTAACATATCTCCCCCTAAACATGTGCATCACTTTGCAACGGACTTGTGAGGTCCAGGGAGTGTTTGTACAACTTGAGCACCATAAGTAAGCAACGAAATGCATAAGGAACATGATTAAAGGCATAAACACATGTATGCTATAAATCAATCCAGGTTCCACGAATCTAAGACATTTAGCTCACTTCGCAACCTGCAAAAGGTCTTCTCATCTAGAGGCTTGGTAAAGATATCGGCTAGCTGGTTCTCGGTGCTAACATGAAACACTTCGATATCTCCCTTTTGCTGGTGGTCTCTCAAAAAGTGATGCCGGATGTCAATGTGCTTTGTGTGGCTGTGTTCAACAGGATTTTCCGCCATGCGGATAGCACTCTCATTATCACATAGAAGTGGGACTTTGCTCAGATTGTAGCCAAAGTCCCTGAGGGTTTGCCTCATCCAAAGTAGTTGCGCGCAACACTGTCCTGCGGCTACATACTCGGCCTCAGCGGTGGATAGGGCAACAGAGGTTTGTTTCTTAGAATTCCATGACACCAGGGACCTTCCTAAGAATTGGCACGTCCCCGATGTACTCTTCCTATCGACCTTATATCCAGCATAATCGGAATCGGAATATCCAATCAAGTCAAAGGTAGACCCCTTTGGATACCAGAGCCCGAAGCAAGGCGTAGCAACTAAATATCTAAGGATTCGCTTCACCGCCACTAGGTGACACTCCTTAGGATCGGATTGAAATCTAGCACACATGCATACACTAAGCATAATATCCGGTCTACTTGCACATAAATAAAGTAACGACCCTATCATTGACCGGTATGCCTTTTGATTAACGGACTTACCTCCTTTGTTGAGGTCGGTGTGTCCGTCGGTCCCCATCGGAGTCTTTGCGGGCTTGGCGTCCTTCATCCCAAACCGCTTCAGCAAGTCTTGCGTGTACTTCGTTTGAGAGATGAAGGTGCCATCCTTGAGTTGCTTCACTTGGAACCCAAGGAAGTAGTTCAACTCGCCCATCATCAACATCTCGAATTTTTGCGTCATCACCCTGCTAAACTCTTCACAAGACTTTTTATTAGTAGAACCAAATATTATGTCATCGACATAAATTTGGCACACAAAAAGATCACCGTCACAAGTCTTAGTGAAAAGAGTTGGATCGGCTTTCCCAACCTTGAAAGCATTAGCAATTAGAAAGTCTCTAAGGCATTCATACCATGCTCTTGGGGCTTGCTTAAGTCCATAGAGCGCCTTAGAGAGCTTACACACATGGTCGGGGTACCGTTCATCCTCGAAGCCAGGGGGTTGCTCTACGTACACCTCCTCCTTGATTGGCCCGTTGAGGAAAGCGCTCTTCACATCCATTTGGAACAACCTGAAAGAATGGTGAGCGGCATATGCTAGCAAAATACGAATGGACTCTAGCCTAGCCATAGGAGCAAAAGTCTCCTCAAAGTCCAAACCTGCGACTTGGGCATAACCTTTTGCCACAAGTCGAGCCTTGTTCCTCGTCACCACTCCGTGCTCGTCTTGTTTGTTGCGGAACACCCACTTGGTTCCCACAACATTTTGCTTAGGACAAGGCACCAGTGTCCAAACTTCATTCCTCTTGAAGTTGTTGAGCTCCTCTTGCATGGCCAACACCCAGTCTGGATCTAGCAAGGCCTCCTCTACCCTGAAAGGCTCAATAGAAGAGACAAAGGAGTAATGCTCACAAAAATTAACTAATCGAGACCGAGTAGTTACTCCCTTGCTTATGTCACCCAAAATCTGGTCGACGGGATGATCCCTTTGAATCATCGCTCGGACTTGAGTCGGAGGTGTCGGTTGTGCTTCTTCCTCCATTACTTGATCATCTTGTGCTCCCCCTTGATCATACGCCTCCTTTTGATGAACCTGTTCATCTTCTTGAGTTGGGGGATGCACCATTGTTGAGGAAGAAGGTTGATCTTGTTCTTGTGGTCGTACATCACCAATCGCCATGGTTCGTATAGCGGCCGTCGGAACATCTTCTTCATCTACATCATCAAGATCAACAACTTGCTCTCTTGGAGAGCCATTAGTCTCATCAAATACAACGTCGCTAGAGACTTCAACCAAACCCGATGATTTGTTGAAGACCCTATACGCCTTTGTATTTGAGTCATAACCTAACAAAAAACCTTCTACAGCTTTGGGAGCAAACTTAGAATTTCTACCCTTCTTCACTAGAATGTAGCATTTGCTCCCAAATACACGAAAGTAAGATACATTAGGTTTGTTACCGGTTAGAAGCTCATACGACGTCTTCTTGAGGAGGCGGTGAAGGTAGACCCTGTTGATGGCGTGGCAAGCCGTATTCACGGCTTCCGACAAAAAACGCTCGGGGGTCTTGAACTCTCCAAGCATCGTCCTCGCCATATCGATTAGCGTCCTGTTCTTCCTCTCTACCACACCATTTTGCTGTGGTGTGTACGGAGCGGAGAACTCGTGCTTA
This sequence comes from Zea mays, assembly GCF_902167145.1. Lineage (NCBI taxonomy): Eukaryota > Viridiplantae > Streptophyta > Magnoliopsida > Poales > Poaceae > Zea > Zea mays. The sequence continues at coordinate 33,881,389 of NC_050099.1, read as the reverse complement.
ATCCCTTCCTCCTCAAGGTACTCCTCCACTTGAAGGTTCTTGAACTCGGACCCGTTGTCGCTCCTTATCTTCTTCACCTTGAGCTCAAACTCGTTTTGAGCTCTCCTTAGGAAGCGCTTGAGAGTTCCTTGGGTCTCAGACTTATCCTGCAAAAAGAATACCCAAGTGAAGCGAGAAAAGTCATCCACAATAACTAAACCATACTTACTTCCCCCTATGCTTAGATAGGCGACGGATCCGAAGAGGTCCATATGTAACAGCTCCAGGGGTCTTGATGTGGTCATCACATTCTTGCTGTGATGTGCTCCTCCCACTTGTTTACCTGCTTGACATGCTGCACAAGGTCTATCTTTTTCGAATTGCACGTTAGTTAAACCTATCACATGTTCTCCCTTTAAAAGCTTGTGAAGGTTCTTCATCCCCACATGTGCTAAGCGGCGATGCCACAGCCAGCCCATGCTAGTCTTAGCAATTAAGCATGCATCTAGACCGGCCTCTTCTTTTGCAAAATCAACTAAGTAAAGTTTGTCGTCTAATACACCCTTAAAAGCTAGTGAACCATCACTTCTTCTAAAGACAGACACATCTATATTAGTGAATAGACAGTTATAACCCATATTGCACAATTGACTAACAGATAGTAAATTATATCCAAGTGACTCAACTAAAAACACATTAGAGATAGAGTGCTCATTTGAAATAGCAATTTTACCTAATCCTTTTACCTTGCCTTGATTCTCATCACCGAATATTATTGAATCTTGGGAATCCTTGTTTTTGACGTAGGAGGTGAACATCTTCTTCTCCCCGTCATATGGTTTGTGCATCCGCTGTCGATAATCCAGCTTGAACCCCCGGATGCATAAACCTGCAAGGCAAATTTAGGCTTGGGACTTAGGTACCCAACTCTTGTTGGGTCCTACAAGGTTAGTCACAATTGTCTTAGGGACCCAAATGCAAGTCTTATCACCCTTGCATTTTGCCCCTAATTTCCTAGCAACTATCTTCCTATCCTTTCTACAAATAGCAAAGGAAGCATTTAAAGCATGATAAATTGTAGAAGGACTATCCATTACTTTCCTAGCAGCATGAACAACATTCTTTCTAGGCACATGATGAACATAACTCCTAGACATATCTCTATCATGCATATAAGAAGAACTAGAAGTAAACATAGCATAAGAATCAAAGGCATGTGCATCAAAAGCATTGTAAGCATTACAACTCCTATGAGACTGTCTTCTATCATTGTACATAAAAGCATGGTTCTTTTTAGTACTACTTGCCATAGGAGCCTTCCCTTTCTCCTTGGCGGAGATGGGAGCCTTATGGTTTGTTAAGTTCTTGGCTTCCCTTTTGAAGCCAAGCCCATCCTTAATTGAGGGGTGTCTACCAACCGTGTAGGCATCCCTAGCAAATTTTAGTTTATCAAACTCATTTTTGCTAGCCTTAAGTTGGGCATTAAGACTAGCCATTTCATCATTTAACTTTTCAATAGAAGCTATGTGTTCACTACAAGCATCAATATCAAAATCTTTACATCTATTGCAAATAACAACATTTTCTACACAAGTTGTTGATTTACTAGCTATTTCTAACTTAGCATTCAAATCATCATTAATGCTCCTTAAGCTAGAAATTGTCTCATGGCAAGAAGATAATTCACAAGAAAGCATTTCATTTCTCTTAACTTCTAAGGCATGAGATTTTTGTGCTTCTACAAATTTGTCATGTTCTTCATACGACAAGTCCTCTTGTTTTTCTAAAAGCCTATTCTTATCATTCAAGGCATCAATTAATTCATTAATTTTATCTACCTTGGTTCTATCTAGGCCCTTAAATAAACATGAATAATCTATTTCATCCTCATCACTAGATTCGTCCTCACTTGAAGAAGCATAAGTAGAGTTTCGAGTACATACCTTCTTCTCCCTTGCCATAAGGCATGTGTGACGCTCGTTGGGGAAGAGGGATGACTTGTTGAAGGCGGTGGCGGCGAGTCCTTCATTGTCGGAGTCGGAAGAGGAGCAATCCGAATCCCACTCCTTGCCTAGATGCGCCTCACCCTTTGCCTTCTTATAGTTCCTCTTCTTCTCCCTCTTGTTCCCTTGATCCTGATCACTATCATTGTCGGGACAATTAGCAATAAAATGACCAAGCTTACCACATTTGAAGCATGAGCGCTTCCCCTTTGTCTTGGTCTTGCTTGGCTGCCCCTTGCGACCTTTTAGCGCCGTCTTGAATCTCTTGATGATGAGAGCCATCTCTTCATCATTAAGTCCGGCCGCCTCAATTTGTGCCACCTTGCTAGGTAGCGTCTCCTTGCTTCTTGTTGCCTTGAGAGCAAGAGGTTGAGGCTCATTGATTGGACCATTCAATGCGTCGTCCACGTATCTTGCTTCCTTGATCATCATTCGCCCGCTCACGAACTTTCCAAGTATCTCCTCGGGCATCATCTTGGTGTACCTAGGATTCTCACGAATGTTGTTTACAAGATGAGGATCAAGGACAGTAAAAGACCTTAGCATTAGGCGGACGACGTCGTGGTCCGTCCATCGTGTGCTTCCATAGCTTCTTATCTTGTTGACAAGGGTCTTTAGCCGGTTGTACGTTTGAGTTGGCTCTTCTCCCCTTATCATGGCGAATCTCCCGAGTTCGCCTTCCACCAACTCCATCTTGGTGAGCATTGTGACATCATTCCCCTCATGAGAGATCTTGAGGGTGTCCCAAATTTGCTTGGCGTTATCCAAGCCGCTCACTTTGTGGTATTCATCCCTGCACAAGGAAGCTAGAAGAACAGTAGTAGCTTGTGCATTTTTATGAATTTGCTCATTAATGAACATGGGAGTATCCGTACTATCAAAGTGCATTCCACTCTCTACAATCTCCCATATGCTAGGATGGAGAGAGAACAAGTGACTACGCATTTTGTGACTCCAAAATCCGTAGTCCTCTCCATCAAAATGAGGAGGTTTACCAAGTGGAATAGATAATAAATGAGCATTTGTACTTTGAGGAATACGAGAATAATCAAAAGAAAAGTTCGAATTAACCGGTTTCCTTCTCTCGCAGTCGTTGTCGTCGTTGTCCTTTTGGGAAGAAGTGGACTCATCGCTGTCGTCGTAGTAGACGATCTCCTTGATGCGTCTTGTCTTCTTCTTCTTCCCATCTTTGCGTCTGTGGCCCGAGCCCGAGTCGGTAGGCTTGTCATCCTTCGGCTCGTTGACGAAGGACTCCTTCTCCTTGTCGTTGATCACGATTCCCTTCCCCTTAGGATCCATCTCTTCGGGCGGTTAGTCCCTTTCTTGAAGAGAACGGCTCTGATACCAATTGAGAGCACCTAGGGGGGGTGAATAGGTGATCCTGTAAAACTTGAAACTTAAGCCACAAAACTTGGTTAAGTGTTAGCACAATAATCACCAAGTGGCTAGAGAGAAGATCTTGCACAATACGATAACCACAAAGAGTTCAACACAGAGATGACACAGTGGTTTATCCCGTGGTTCGGCCAAGTACAAAACTTGCCTACTCCATGTTGTGGCGTCCCGACGGACGAGAGTTGCACTCAACTCCTCTCAAGTGATCCAATGATCAACTTGAATACCACGGTGTTTTGCTTTTTTTTTTCTTATCCCGTTCGCGAGGAATCTCCACAACTTGGAGCCTCTCGCCCTTACACTTTTGATGTTCACAAAGAATCACGGAGTAAGGGAGGGATGAGCAACTCACACAAGATACAAAGATCACAGCAAATACGCACACACAAGACCCAGACTTGAGCTCAAAAAGACTAGCACACTAGAACAGGGCTCAAATCACTAGAATGTCGAACAAGTGCGCAAGAGTGAAGTGTGAGTGATCAAGAATGCTCAAAGGATGCTTGGTGTTCTCCTCCATGCGCCTAGGGGTCCCTTTTATAGCCCCAAGGCAGCTAGGAGCCGTTGAGAGCAATCTGAGAAGGCAATCCTTGCCTTCTGTCGCGTGGCGCACCGGATAGTCCGGTGCACACCGGACACTGTTCGGTGCTCGATTTCTTTCCTTAACTGGCGCAGCCGACCGTTGGCAGACAGAGAGCCGTTGGCGCACTGGACATGTCCGATGCACACCGGACAGTCCGGTGCCCCCTTCTATCCGTTGGCTCGGCCACGTGTCCCGCGCAGATCGCGCGGCCGACCGTTGGCTCACCGGACAGTCCGGTGCACACCGGACAGTCCGGTGAATTATAGCCGTACGTCGCCGGTGAATTCCCGAGAGCGGCCACTTCGCTCGAACCAGCCTGGCGCACCGGACACTGTCCGGTGCACCACCGGACAGTCCGGTGCTCCCAGACTGAGCAGATTCTTGGCTGCTCGAGCCAAGACATTTCCAATTGGATTTTCCTGTTTCCAGCACTTAGACACAATACATTAGTCCATAAAACAATGTACTAAGTCTGAGAAACATACCTTTATCCTTGGTTTGTACTTTGTCCACCATTTTACATTTTAGCACTTGTGTTAGACACTAAATCACGAAAATACTTAGAAATGGCCCAAGGGCACATTTCCCTTTCAGTTTTTCTCCGGGTAACCCTGTCCTTTTGATCCAAGACTCGAATAGGGTGCTCAGAGTATGTCAAGTCCGGTTCAAGGACAACATCTGTCACTTCAACGGTTCGATCAGGAACCCGAAGACACTTCTTCAATTGTGACACGTGGAACACATTATGCACAGCAGACAATGTTTCGGGTAGTTGGAGTCGGTATGCCACTGGCCCATATCTTTCCAGAATAAGAAAAGGACCAATATATCGTGGTGCAAGCTTCCCTTTAACCCCAAAACGCGATACTCCCTTCATTGGTGAGACCTTCAGGTAGACATAGTCTCCTTCCAGGAAATATAAGGGCATTCGTCGTTTGTCTGCATAACTCTTCTGACGAGCTTGTGCTTTCTTCATATTATGAATAATTTTCTGAACCTTATCCTCGGCCTCCTTCACCATATCCGGCCTAAAGAAGCACCTTTCCCCAGGTTCAGACCAATTTAGCGGAGTACGACATCGTCGTCCATATAAAGCTTCGATGGGTGCCATCTTGATACTTTCTTGATAGCTATTATTATATGAAAACTCTGCCAAGGGAAAACATTCATCCCATTCCTGTGAGAAGTCCAGAACACATGCCCGCAGCATATCTTCAAGTATCTGGTTCACTCTCTCAGTTTGTCCACTGGTTTGAGGATGATAGGCCGAACTGTGGAGCAGTTTAGTACCCAGGGATCTATGAAGTTCTTCCCAGAATTTGGATACAAATTGTGGTCCACGATCCGACACTATAGTCTTTGGAACACCATGCAAACTGAGAATACAGGCAATGTATAACTCCGCATAGGTAATGACATGATATTTTACTTTGACAGGGAGGAAGTGGGCGATCTTGGTAAGTCGATCAATGATAACCCAAATAGCGTCATACCCTTTTGCGGTCCTGGGTAATCCCACAATGAAGTCCATACTTATGTCTTCCCATTTCCATGTCGGTATTGGTAGTGACTGTAATGGACCAGCAACTTTCAAATGTATGGCTTTGACACGTCTACAGGTGTCACATCTCGCCACATAGCGTGCAATTTTGATCTTCATCTTTGTTCACCAGTAATGTTGCTTCAAGTCTTGGTACATCTTAGTGCTTCCAGGATGAATAGAATAGCGGCTAAGATGTGCTTCATCAAGAATTTGCTGGCGGAGCTCTTCATTCTTTGGCACCACTATGCGGTTATTAAACCATACAATGCCCTGATCATCTTCTTTGAAACATTTGGCTTTTCCAGTCCTTAACTTCTCACGAATGTGTTTCATACCCTCATTATCTTTTTGGGCATCAATTATCCTTTGCAAGAGGACTGACTCAAGCTTTAGCTGATTCAAAGTTCCTTGTTGGACCATTCCCAGGTTTAGCTTCTCCATCTCTTGACATAAAGTGTTGTCAGAGGTCTTCATTGTTAAACAATGGCAGGAAACCTTGCGGCTTAGTGCATCTGCCACAACATTGGCTTTACCTGGGTGATAATGAATTTCCAGTTCATAGTCCTTAATAAGCTCAAGCCATCGTCTCTGCCTCATATTCAATTCTGACTGGGTGAAGATGTACTTCAAGCTTTTATGATCTGTATAGATATGACAGATATTTCCCAGCAGATAGTGACGCCAAATTTTCAGGGCATGAACAACAGCAGCTAGCTCCAGATCATGAGTTGGGTAATGCTCCTCATGTCGGCGCAACTGCCGTGAAGCATACGCAATTACTCGGCCCTCTTGCATTAGTACACAGCCGAGTCCACTGCCAGATGCATCACAATATACATCAAAAGGCTTGGTGATGTTCGGTTGAGCCAATACTGGAGCAGTGGTTAACAATGTCTTCAATTGTTCAAAGGCTTCATCACACTTCGAAGACCAATTGAATTTAACATCATTTTTCAATAAACTTGTGATTGGCTTCACAAGCTTAGAAAAGTCTGGTATAAATCTGCGATAATATCCAGCCAGTCCAAGGAAACTTCGGACCTGATGAACAGTGGTCGGGGGTTTCCACTCCAAAATGTCCTTGACTTTGCTGGGGTCTACCGCAATCCCTCTGGCAGACAGTACATGTCCCAGAAATTGAATTTCCTCCAGCCAAAACGCGCATTTGCTGAACTTGGCATACAACTGATGTTCCCTCAGGCGCGTTAACACGATCCGTAAATGTTGGGCGTGCTCCTCTTCATTCTTGGAATATATCAAAATGTCATCAATGAAGACCACCACAAACTTGTCTAGCTCGAGCATAAATACCGAGTTCATCAAATATGTGAAGTGGGCCAGAGCATTTGTTAACCCAAAAGACATTACCAGATATTCAAACAGCCCATACCGCGTAGTGAACGCGGTCTTTGGTATATCTTCAAGCTGAATACGGATCTGGTGATAGCCTGATCGGAGATCAATCTTTGAAAATACCCTTGCTCCAGTCAGTTGATCAAATAGAATGTCAATCCTTGGAAGAGGGTACTTGTTTTTGATGGTGACCTCATTCAAGGGTCGATAATCCACACACATTCGTAAGGTTTGATCCTTCTTTTTGACGAATATGGCTGGACAACCCCATGGCGATGAGCTTGGCCGGATGAATCCTTTCTCCAGGAGATCTTGTAATTGAATCTTCAACTCTGCCAACTCATTAGGAGGCATACGGTACGATCTTCGAGAAATGGGAGCCGTACCGGGCTTCAACTCTATTACAAACTCTACATCCCGTTCAGGTGGCAATCCCGGCAAATCCTCGGGAAAGACATCAGGGAACTCACATACTACCGGGATATCCTTGATTTCCGGTACCATAACTTCATAAACTCTGCTAGTGGTTTTGTTTGGAATAGGGATGGGCAAAAGAATTTCTTCTTGATTATGACTCAACCTGATGGTTCTTTGATCAGTATTGAGTGTTGCTTTATGCTTGGCCAACCAATTGATACCCAAAATAACATCTATGTCTTGGCCTTTCAAGACGATCATATTGGTAGGAAAGTCCCGTCCGGCCAATGATACGGGCACTTGATAGGCCACTTCTCTAGTAAAGATTTGTCCCCCAGGTGAGTGTATTTTAAATCCCTCTTTTGATTCATGGCATGCAATGTGATGTTGCTCCACAAATTTCTTGCTAATGAACGTATGCGAAACACCAGAATCAAAAAGAATAATTGCAGGGTGACTGGCCACGAGAAACGTACCCATCATCACCGGTTCACCTTCCGGTGTAGTGGCCACTTGAGTATAGTATACGCGTCCCGTCTTCTTGAAATTTTTGCCCTTAACATTTCCCTTGCTTTGTGAGGAATTCCCCGATCCTTGCTGATTATTTGCTTGATTCTGCCTGGGATATGGACAATCCTTGATGAAATGTCTAGACTTGCCACAGTTGAAACATCCGGTTGAAGAGCTGGGCAAAGCAGGGAATCGAGTGCCTGGGGCACCCGGCTGACTTGGGGCAGTGGGGGCTTTATTGGGACGAATAATTATCGGCTGCTTGAAAGGGAAGGATGGTGCACGTGGAGGAGTCTGGTTAGAAGGCCGGAGAATAAATCGTTGCCTTTTTGCCTGGCCCTGATTAGACTTTTCACCACCAAATCCCTTGTTCTTTCCGGAACCTGCATATTTTGCTTCAACAGATAGGGCTGTGCTGACAGCCTTTCCATACGTGAGATCTATGCAGGTGGCCATTTTTCTCTGCAATCGATCATTTAATCCTCTCATAAAGCAATTTTTCTTTTTCAGATCAGTGTTCACCTGATCGATTGCATATTGTGATAGATGATTGAACTTGTTGAGATACTGATTGACAGTATCTCCTCCTTGTTTTAGCTTCATGAACTCTTCTTGCTTCATATGCAGAACACCTTCGAGTATATAATGCTCACGGAATGCCACTTTGAATTCCTCCCAGGTTACTTGATGATTGGCCGGCTGAACGGCCACAAAATTACCCCACCAAGTGCTGGCAGGGCCGCGTAGTTGTTGCGCTGCGAACAAAGGCTTTTGTGTCTCTGAACAGCGCAGAAGACCAAATTTTTGCTCAATAACCCGTATCCATTCATCGGCTTCCAGTGGATCTTCAGCTTTCACAAATAGTGGTGGACGGGTTTCCGAGAAGTCCAGATAAGAAGTTTCGCGGGGGCCTTGTTGATAGCCCCGCCCACCAGGTTGCTGGAACTGTTGGCCCGCCATTTCTCTCAGAAAGCGGGTATTGTCAGCAGTTGCGTTCACTAAGGCAGCAATTGCCTCAGCCAATGTGGGAGGAACAGGAGGTGGATTGGGTGTGGATTCCCCTCCCCGGGAGGTACCAGCTCCGTCCTGAGCTCGAGTCTTGGAAGGCATCTGTGGCAACAACATTTGAAAACAATATGATATGCCAAAGAAAAAGCCATTCCATTTTACATTACCAAAAGTAATGTTACAGACTCAAGACTCTTACAACAAGATACAATACCTAGTATACAATAGCATTACCTATTATACACCAGTACAACCTACAATACACTACACTAATTCTACTATACCACTAGTCCTGCTTCCCATTGCTCTTGACGGCCTCGTCGTCGGGTGTGGGAGTCCATACGTCGACCAGCCTCATGGAAGGAGGGGGCTCAAAAAGGTCTAACTCCCCACCTAGCGCGTGTCCTGCAACACGGGAGGGTCCGGCTTCCGCCTCAACAGGGTGCGCAGGTGCACTAGGGTGTAATTGCGAATACAGTACATGGACTTCCTCATGTAACGTATTGCAATAGACCTACAGGTCGTCGACAGCTGAGCTAAGTTCCTTGATTCGGGCTTGAGCCCTTGCTTCCTTAGCACAAGCCAGCAAACGGGACTGTACTGCCCAGTCGAGTGCTAAGTCCCGATCAGCAAGCTGATCCCGCAGGTGGCGGATGTCTCTTCTTAGTTCATTTATTCTATCTCTGTCCGCAACCCAAGCGTTGGTCCTGTGTTGCAACTCCGCTTGAAGTCGACTTACTCGGGCTTCAAGATCTCCTATTGGATCATTGCTCCAGCTGCTACTGTTCTCATGTCGAGGGGCCAGTTGATGTCGGGGCACACCGATTGGTCCAGTTGACTTGCGCGCTGTTTTCCTGGTACGCGGCGGCATCTTTCTAAGGGGGAAAACTTTATTAGTATAATTCTTAGCATGATGCATGTGTAAGTACAGAATCAACCTTAGTTGATTCAACCTTCTATACATTGCACTCTTCCTATCTGGTCTTTAACATAGACTCTTCAGAATACATAGGTAAGAAGAGAAGAGAATTTCTAGGTAAGACTTTTAGAAAATCCTTTTGAAGATGCCTCATAATATCTACAAAGAAGGGCTACGCTCCGATACCAGCTGTGACGGAACCTCCCAAGTAATTAGGCCCACCTACAGTTGTCCTTGTCTAACAGACATCAGACACCCTGTAGATGTTCCTAAATCACTTGACAAGCTCGGTATCTTTCCTTACCTTTCCAGGAACGTTTCACCCGTCTTGCAGACATTACAGAACATCGGAGATAAAGAAATGCGGAAGCGATTACATAACTTACATTTATTAAAAAGTAAGATCAAGTTGTTTATTACAGACCAGAAATATAAACGAGTGCAGAGTAGTATTATTACATAACTAAGGGAGGCAAAAACTCCCCCCGATAAGTTTTTCACAAAAGTTTTCTATATGGAGGACCAAGTCCTCCCGCATCTTCACTCTTGTTTCTCCTCCTTAGGAACCACCTTGGTACAGAAGCAACAGAAATCTGCTACTTCCTCACCTAAAAACAACGAAGGAATAAACCCTGAGTATGGAATTACTCAGCAAGTCTTACCCGACTAAAGAAAAGACTCTCAAGGGTATGCTGGTTATATGGGAGTCAAGGTAAGGCTTTTCAATAATCAAAGACTCTGTTTTGCAGAAATGCTTACTAAAGTGGATCCTTAAAATCCAGTTTTATTTGTCAAGTTAAGTAGAATTACCTGTAACTAGAGTTCTTTCTACCCTAGTTCAATCACTGGTCCTGCACTAGCCAATTTCTTAACAAAAACCCATCATCTTTAGTGGAATGCTACGTGTAGGGCAGTGACCAAGTCTTCATAACCGCGAAGGTACGGCGATCCGAATCGATTATACTCAGCTGAGGATCTCCAATCACACGACATATGTAGCACTTAACCCTTGCATATGTCAACCCGCCACCGGGGTTCTTAAGACCAGATCAGGTTCACGCAAACCGAGAGCACAGATACACCATCGTCCAGCCTCTTGCCACGGAGGGTACACGCTACTCTCGCCACCGCTCCACGCCCATTTCGTGTTATCTTATTCTGGCCTTAGTCTGCCCGAGGCAAGGCTTACCCATGACGAGGCATGTGACCAGTTAAAGGGTCCTCGATCATCAAGCCTACATCGAGACGGTCCTTAATCGACTCAGACGGAGACACTACACCGAGACTCTCTTCTCGTGCAAGTCACCCGCCCGGTCTCAGCTTAATCTTTTCAACCCAAAAACTTGGTACCTGGCAGAGGTACATCTTTTCCGATGTTGAATCCATCACGGCCGTGATGGATTCACCATCAAGTTTTATTTTTGAAAACAACCCTCCCACTTTGCCAAACATCTTTTGTAAAACAAATCCTTTTGTTTCTCTAGAGCAATACTAAGCATAATAAAACCTTTTTGTAAAAACAGGGTTTCAAGGAAGGGAATCAAGTTCAAGGAAGGTAATGCAGAAATTGTTTAACCAATCAACTCCTATCACCTAATGCAGCAAGCAAGTGAGAAAGATTTTAAAAACATCAAGGGAGGTGGCAAATGCACCGGGGCTTGCCTTCGTTAACATGTGAGTCTGGCTCGAATCCACAAATATCAAAGTATAAGCAGTTGCCTGCCTGAGAATCCGAGGGTGGTGGTGTCCTTTCTTCAGTGACTTCCACTTCTTCTTCGCGTTCTAACATAACCATATATATATAAGAATGAATACCATGTAATGCTCATGAGAGTGCGAAGATAATAAAGATTTATTATCTAAGTCTTGAATATAACTTTCCTTCACGGAACTCCGAGAACTTAGGGTTTCCGGAGTCGGTAAAGGAGCTCAAAGGGCAGGGGGGATTTTGGGTTCTAGTTATAAAACATGGTCCCGATCAATTCAAACTCTACCCAAGGCTTCTAAATAATGTGGGGAGTTCATATAAAAATTTTGAACATTTTTGGGATTACTATTTATCTTTTAAAAATCCAGAATTATTTCTTTAAGCTATTTTAAATGCCCTAAAATTCCTTATTTCCTTTAAAAATCACAAAACTATTTTTATTAAATTCTAGGGAAAATAATGAACCTAGGAAAATTGGTTTCACAATTTTAGGATTTTTCTACATTTTATAACAAATTTCCCAAGTTCTTTTGAAAAAGAAAAAGAAAAAGACTCCACAGTGTTGGGTCCAAACTGGCCTAAGCGGCCCAAGTCCACGCAGAAGCGTGCTCGCGCCCGCGCCCGCGCTGGCGGTTTTGCAGAACGTGTCGGTGTTTCGGGTCCGACCGCACACCTGGGGTTGCCCCTCAAGGTGTTTTTAGGAGTAGGATGGTGTCAACGACTGTAGCAAAATGGTTCGTGCCGATCGCACGAGGGACAATAGACAAGATTTGCAGGTTCGGGCCGCTTAGAAGTGCGTAACACCCTACGTCCTGGTGAGTATATGAGCGTGGTTACAAGAAGACTCTCTGGATTGAGGGCGCAGAGAGTTTAAGTGGGTGGTTAGGTAAAATAGGGTCGATCGTTCCGAAGGGGTGCCCCCTAGGCCTTATATACTCGACCGTGGGGCAGTACATGTGACATGATAACAACAAGTAGCTAAAAGATAGTGAACCTCTTGAGTTTATCCCTACGTAACCTTCGCCGACTTATCCTCGCATGGCTCCGTTGCATGGGGGCTTCAGCGCGGGAAAGTCGGGTCTCTATTGCGATTCATTCGTTCGACGTTGTGGGCCGTCCGGGTTTGCACCAGTCCAGTCTCACGTCTTCTCTTCTTTGTTGGTTGTCTTTCCCTAGGCCCACGAAAGAATGACCTTACGAATTATTGGGCCCTTGGGCCTTTCGTGAGGCCTTTTACTTCTTTAGTGGACCCAGGGGATATCTATCCCCCACAAGCCCCCGATCTTTGGGTTGATTTAGAGGTAATCAACTCAAAGATCCAAGGTCCAAAAAATGACTCCCTGCTGTCTTCTCTTGCTCTGATCACTCGTTCGACCAAAGTTTAGTTTTGTGCTTGTGCCTTAGAGGTCGGTATTTTGGATTGTAGGATTCTGGACTTCATTGGGTGCACCGGAGGTGCACCCAATGGGTGTAGCCCCCGACCTTTGAGTAGATTTTAGAAGATAATCTACTCGAAGGTCTTCTCCAAAGATTATCTCCATTCGCGCTCCTGCATCTCGGTTGAGGATTGGTCTTTTCAATCTTGTCCCACGCCTTAGAAGTTGGCGCTATATCGGTTTAGAATGATACTCCATGGGGTGCACCGGAGGTGCACCCAATGGGTGTAGCCCCCGACCTTCAAATGGATTTTTTAAGGATAATCCATTCGAAGGTCTTCCTTTTGAAAAAATTGGCATGAAGCTATTCACATTATGCTTTGGAGGTCAGCATTATGTCATCAAAATTTTGCTGCAGAGGTCAGCATATATTTTGTTTTTAGCAGCCGAGTTTGCAGTCCGTCCATATCTTGCTAGGTAATGCAATTTATTTGCTTCTGCAACTTGATTGGATGTTCTCTGTCTAGTCCTCACATCGCTTCTGTCGGTCATATCTTGTACTTTGCTGGCTATATTTGGCTTTCCTCTGATCCTTACTGATATCTCATTTTTGTCTTGAGGTATTTACTGCATGCCCTGCACGGATGTGACCGTTTTGAAAAATATACTGATAATTCCTGGGCGTCCCCCCCAATGGGTGTGGACAAGGGACGGCTTGGTACGCTGAGTGTTTTAGCTGGCTACTTCTGAGTAGTAATGTGATGGGACGGCTAGTGTAATCATATCCTTTGCGCTGTTGACTGGAGTCCCAATGGGTGTAGTGTTGCATGAAACGGCGTCCGCCGTCTGACGTGTCTTTAGATGGGTGGGAGTGCTTATTGAATGCTTTGCGACTGTTCAGTGACCGCGGTTGGAAGTGAGCGGTTGCCTTTCCTTTCTATAAATAACGCCCTTGCTCCTCTGGTTTTTTCACATCCTTTGTTGTTCTCTGCTTCTTCCCTTTCTTCTCTCCCAAAGCTTCCACCATGGGTAAGAACAACAAGCGCAAGCGTGAGCCGACTCCTCCATCGGAGGAGTTTGGTGACTCGGAATACTCAGAGGAGGAGTTCTCCTCTGAGTCCGAGGGGTCTCCGGCTCCCATCCCCCTGCGTGAGTCGTCTGATGATTCAGACGACTCCCAGGGGCTTGCGGCAGAGGTCTGGACGTACATCCGGGCCGTCGAGCGCTCCGGTCTCGAGGGCTCGGATGAGTCTGAGTTCTCCTTGGACGAGGAGGACTCGGACGGCGGCGAGGACGAAGATGACGACGACGACGACGGCGACGACGACGACGGTGGCGACGGCGATGGTGACGGCAGCAACGGCGGCGGAGGCAGCGGCGGCAAGGGCGACACCAGAGGCGGCAGCAGCACGGGCAGCACCAGAGGCGGCAGCAGCACGGGCAGCACCAGAGGCGGCGGCGGCAAGGGCAGCGGCAGCAAGGCCAGTGGCTAAACGCCACTGGTCCTTAGATATTAGTATAGTGTAGTTAGAATAATGTAGTAGTAATGTAGAGTAGTATAGTGTAGTTTTAGTAGTAGTAGTAATGTAGAGTAGAAGCAGGGAAGTACCAACTCGCGAAGAGTTGGTTTGTAAACTTATTAACTTCCCCTTAATGAAGAACAGTCGTTGACCCCCCTTTTCGATGACTTGCTTTCTTTGTTTGTTGAACTGATTCTTTTGATATAGTAGATGAATAACTTGCGCATCGCATCGATGCTTCCAGAAGTAGCCGCCGAGTAATATTGTAGTTGGTATCGGCGTTTTAGAGGTAACGCCGAGCGATTTAAGGTTGACATCAGTGTTTTTAGAAGTAACACCGAACAATCGAACACGAAACCAACGTTCTGGAGGCAATGCCGAGTCCGTGAAGATCAACATCGGCATTTTAGAAGTAATGCCGAGCGATAGAACACGAGATCAGCGTCTTGGAGGCAACGCCGAGTGGTTGAAGGTCGGCGTCGACATTTTAGAAGTAATGCCGAGCGATAGAACACGGGATCAGCGTTTTGGAGTCAACGCCGAGTGATTTGAAGGTCGGCGTCGGCATTTTAGAAGTAATGTCGAGCGATAGAACACGAGATCAGCGTTTTGGAGTCAACGCCGATCGATTTGAAGGTCGGCGTCGGCATTTTAGAAGTAATGCCGAGCGTTTGAACGCGAGGTCAGCGTTTTAGAGGCAACGCCGAGTGGTTGAAGGTTGACGCCGGCATTTTAGAAGTAACGCCGAGCGATTGAACACGAGGTCAGCGTTTTAGAGGCAACGCCGAGTGATTTGAAGGTCGGCGTCGGCATTTTAGAAGTAAAGCCGAGCGATAGAACACGGGATCAGCGTTTTGGAGTCAACGCCGAGTGATTTGAAGGTCGGCGTCGGCATTTTAGAAGTAATGCCGAGCGATAGAACACGAGATCAGCGTTTTGGAGTCAACGCCGATCGATAGTCAGCCGCACGAGTTATTTTGAGGATAATAACCGAGTGATGAAATGGCACGTCGACTTTTTTGGAAATAACTGTCGGATGTCCACGTGGCATGCTGGGATTTCGGAAATAACCGCCGGGTGATGACTGGGCACTTTTTGAAAGGGTATCTGGCTCAAGAATATCCCATAAGAGTTGCGCTTTTAGCCGCCTTTGCTTTCCGTGCCCTAGTTCTTGCATTCCCGCATCTGAATCTTCTCTGCCACTCGTCTCCTACTCTGCTCGCCAGCGAGAAGCAAGATGGCGCCCAAGAGGAAAACTGCGAACTCGTCTGCTGCGGTGATCCCCGCAATCGACCCCAATAGTCAGTTACCCTTCGCAGGTAACCACATGTCTGTTATTTCTGAAGCTGAGCTTCTCCGTCTCGTCTCCATCGGGGTTCTTCCTCCGCGGGAACTCTGTTCTTGGCGGATTTGCCACGGGACTACTGTCCCAACCGAAGATACCCACGAGTCGGTAGTTTATGCTCCTTTTCTTCTTCGCGGCCTCGGCCTTCCCATCTCTCCTTTTTGCCGTGGCCTTCTTGACTTTTATCATATCAACCTGACCCATTTGAACCCTAATTCCATTCTCCAAATCTCCATTTTCGTTCACCTGTGCGAAGCCTACCTCGGTGTGCTGCCGCATTTCGGTTTATGGAAGTATCTGTATCATTGTCGCCCTGGGATGGCCGGGGGGCAACATCAGCTGGTCGGAGGTGCCAGTTTGGAGATGCGCCGTGGGCGGAAGACCGAGTATCTTGAGATTCCCCTCAAAGATAGCATTAAAGGGTGGTGTCTGGAGTGGTTTATAGTTGACAATTATGGAAATTCTCTCCCCTCCCGGTCGGGAAGATAGCCAGACGTTCGCACTCCGAGTTGGACTGAGTCTCCTACAGATCAGGAAGTGGCCGAGGCAGGCGTGTTGCTTACTGAGGTCGGATTACTGAAAGAGAGAGGTCTGACTGCCGAAGCTGTGGTCACTGATTTTGTTTTCAAGAACATTCAGCCACTGAAAGACAAGGCCTATCCGGCATATCTGTATCGAGGGTTGGCCGACTCAACTCGGGTTACCAATGGGAGAATTCCTTCTGTTGACTTGGTAAGCCGACTTGAAATGATCCTCAGGGGTAAAGTTTCAAATGTTGGTGCTCCAGTGGCATACTCGGCTTGGAACCTGCCTCCTCCCAAAGCTTTCACCCTTTTTGTGTCAAATCCGCCTGTGACTGATAGTAATTTGGGCCTTAGAGTGCGACCCTCTGCTGAGGAAGTCAGTACTTTGGTTGCTTCGCTCGGGGTGATTCCTGATGATGAACGGCAGGTTTATTTTGAAGTGCCTCTGAACCCCAGTGATGCTGACATAAATGACATGCTTGATCTGTTAGCTGAGGATTTGTCCGATGCTGCTCCTGATGGTACCTTGGCAGTGGTGCCCCTTCCAGAGGTTGATACAACTTTGAATGTCCCGAAACCTATCAGCACTCGCCCGAGGCGCCCTAGCCGAACCAGTCAGCCCGAGCCTTCTGCTGATGAGCAAAAGAAAAAGAGAAGACGCCTCCGGCGAGTATCCAGTTTTGATGAGGACGCCGGCACTTTAGCTCCTGCTGCTGAAGAAATGCCTGCAATTGGTCTTACTGACACTGATCCCAATGGGTGTGCCCAAACTGTTGCTAATCCCAATGAGAGTGCTGCTTGCGTTGCCGCTGTGGAGGATGAAGAGGAAGAAGATGAAGCTCCTTTAACTCGGAAAAACAGTCGGCAGTTCATTGCCAGCGGTGGAAGTAGTGGAGTTCCTTCTCCTGCTTTGTCTGCCCTTATTGGTCTGCAAGAGTTGTCCATGGCCAACTTTGATCAAACTCTAGAGGATATGGTCCCAGAGGATTTGCTATCAGAGCCTGTGGATGTTGATGCAACAGAGACTTGTGCTGCCGTGCCCGATGCTGGGTTGAGGTCATCCCGTGCCTCGTCGACCTTAGAGCATGATCTCGAGGGTCGGGATGCTGATCTGGATTGTCCTGGTCCCATGGAAGTAGCCGAAGGCCCGTCAACCTTAGAGGTGGTTACGGCGGAGAGCTTGGACCCCTTGAATAGTGCTGACACGCGCCCAGCCCCCGAGGATGTCGCCGGGGAAGACTTAGCTCGGGTGAAGAGTGTAAGCCACTGCCCAGCCCCCGAGGGTGTTGCCGGGGATGATCCGGCTCAAGTGGGCAGTGCCAACTTTGACCCAGCCCCCGAGGGTGTCCGAGCGAGGTCTCCTTCCTGCACTTCCATGGATGTTCATGCGGGTTCACCTCCACACTCTGGCGGTATGGTGGTGGCCCAAACTCTAGATCAGGGGGTCGCTTTAGAGGGCAGCATCCCCACTGGTCTGGCGTTAGGCTCTGTTGAATGTACTGAGCTCGTTCCTGCTGGTCTGCTGCAAGCTGCTTCGGGTGGTGGTCTGGCACCTGGTTACCAGCTGATTTCTCCTGACTTGGGGATCCCTTCGCTCTTTTCCAACCTCCAGGTGCTGTGCTGTGCTTTAGTTTGATCTTTATGCTGCATGAATTGTTGTCATTATGTTCATCCGCTCTTCTCATCAGGCTTTGGTGGATGGAATGGCCAGCCAGCTGAAGTCGCAGGGTGCTTCCATCCCAGAAGTGGCTTCATCTCTTGAGCGTTGGAATCCGGTGTTGCTTCATCGTCGTGTATCCGAGTTGGAGGCAACTAATGCTGGTTGGTGCCCTTTCTTCTTCTTCCTTGCCTTTGTTCGTGGATTGTTTTACCTTCTGACCTCATTTCGTTTGATTACCTCTTGATAGGAATGACTCGGCGGATTGCAGTTTTTGAGGAAAAACATTCCCAAGATCAAGCTGAAATGGCTCGACGGTGCGCTGACTTCGAGGAGAGGTATTCTCGGAGCCAGACTGAACTGAGTCAGGTCTCCGCAGCTTTGGATGACGCCAACACTCTGAGTTCTTCTCTTCATGCTCAGCTTGACTCTGAAAAGGTAACTTACAAAACCGTGCTTCGCCTTATCATGCTCTTATTACTTGCTTGGATTCTAAAGGAGTTGATTTTTGTTTGCAGGAAGAAAAACGTGTCCTCGCTGCTTCTCGCGACAATCTGGATAGATTGTATCAAGATTCTAGCAATTCCCTGACCATCTTGGAGAGGAGCCACCGTTTTACAATGGAAGAACTGGACAATCAGCGTTGCAAGCTGCAAGAATCTTCGGATGAAGTGACCCGCCTTACGCAGTTGCTATCAGCAAAGGATGCCACCATCAAGGGACTCCGAGCTTCTAAGAAATCCATTGCTCAGGAGTTAGAAGCTGCTCAGCTGGCTACTAGAGTTGCCGAAGAAACTGCTGTCACTTTCAAAGCTCAGCGTGATAAAGCCCTGGACAAGGCTATTCGGGCGGGACGAATCTTGATGAGAAGACCCGGCGTGGTTGTCCCTGAAGACATAAGAGCCGATGTGAATGCTGCCCCCGATTCTTCGAATCGCCCTTCTTCATCAGTCGTTCCTGAGAAAGACATTGGAAAATAAAGAAACATTTCGCGTGCTATGAGCACGTGGTTAGCATGATCAAGTACTCGTTAGGGGTTATCGGCTTATCATTCGAACGACATTATCACTCTCTTATTGTATCCGAATTTATTAATTTGCAAATTTGTGGTAACGCTGCATGATGATTATGAAGTTTGTTTTCGGGACATGGAAGTCATCCCTTGAGTTGCGCAAGCACGAGTAAGCTGCACCAGCTTGAGCCACCACTGACTTTAGCCGATAGCTCCGCTAGTAGGGTATAGTGGTCACCCTGGGTTAAGTAAGCGTGAGCATGTTGCACCGCCTTAAGTCGTTGACGACTTGAGTCGATTGCTCCGTTTGTAGGGCATAGTGGTCACCCCGAGTTAAGTAAGCGTGAGCATGTTGCACCGCCTTAAGTCGTTGCCGACTTAGGTCGATTGCTCCGTTTGTAGGGCATAGTGGTCACCCCGAGTTAAGTAAGCGTGAGCATGTTGCACCGCCTTAAGTCATTGCCGACTTAAGTCGATTGCTCCGTTTGTAGGTCATAGTGGTCACCCCGAGTTAAGTAAGCGTGAGCATGTTGCACCGCCTTAAGTCGTTGCTGACTTAAGTCGATTGCTCCGTTTGTAGGGCATAGTGGTCACCCCGAGTTAAGTAAGCGTGAGCATGTTGCACCGCCTTAAGTCGTTGCCGACTTAAGTCGATTGCTCCGTTTGTAGGGCATAGTGGTCACCCCGAGTTAAGTAAGCGTGAGCATGTTGCACCGCCTTAAGTCGTTGCCGACTTAAGTCGATTGCTCCGTTTGTAGGGCATAGTGGTCACCCTGAGTTAAGTAAGAATGCAAGTCGATCGTAAATGAGCCGAGTATCTTTGAAATCTCTCTTTATTGATGACGTATTTTCATTATACAGAATACATGGTCGCCCCAGCTGTTTTGAAATACAGCTAGGGGTAAAACTTTCGGAGGTGCTCTATGTTCCAGGAATTCCCAACCTCTGTGCCATCCATTTGAGTGAGGCGATATGATCCGGGCCGAGTGACTTCTGCTACTATGAAAGGCCCTTCCCATAGGGGTGATAACTTGTGCCGTCCCTCCCCCGTTAGAATTCGGCGGAGGACGAGGTCTCCTATTGAAAAGAACCGCTGCTGCACAGCTTTGTCGTGATAGCGCCTTAGAGTTTGCTGGTAGCGTGCTGATTGGATTACTGCATTCAGTCGCTCTTCCTCAAGTACATCAACGTCTTCTAGCCTGGTGGCCTCAGCTTCTGCTATGCTTTCGAAGATCAATCTTGGCGCCCCAAACTTGAGATCAGCAGGTAGCACTGCCTCCGACCCATAGACCATAAATAAAGGAGTGTTTCCATGCAGGGCTCGGCTAGGTTGGGTTCTCAGGCTCCAAACAACATAAGGCAGCTCTCTTATCCATTTTCCTGCGAATTTTTCATTCTTATCGAAGACCCTTTTCCTGAGTGCCTCCAATATCATTCCGTTGGCTCGCTCAACCTGCCCGTTGGCTCTTGGATGTGCTACAGATGCGTACTTGATCTGAATGCTCCTTTGCTCGCAGAAGTCAAAAAATTCTGAACTGGTGAAGTTGGATCCCAAGTCAGTGATGATACTGTTTGGTATCCCGAATCTGAATATTATGCTTTGTATGAATTCCACGGCTTTAGCAGAGGTTAAAGAAGCAATAGGCTGGAACTCTATCCATTTAGTGAATTTGTCAATCGCCACCAATACATGGGTATATCCTCCTTGAGCTTTCTTGAAAGGTCCAATCATATCCAGTCCCCAGCACGCGAAAGGCCAAGTTACTGGTATGGTTTGTAGCTGCTGTGCTGGCATGTGCTGTTGCTTTGACAGGTATTGGCAAGCTTCGCATCTCTGAACTAACTCGGCTGCATCGTTCTTCGCCGTCGGCCAATAGAATCCTGACCTAAAAACCTTCCCGACTAGTGTTCTGGATGCTGCATGTACTCCACATTGCCCTGCATGGACTTCCTCCAGAAGTTGCTTCCCGGTGAACGGGAGAACGCACTTCATGAGGATGCCTGACGCGCCCCTCCTGTATAATACCTCCCCAATGAGTGTATAGTGAGCCGATTGTCTTGCAATACGCTCTGCCGAGTTCTTGTCATCTGGTTCTTCTTCATTCTTTATATACTTAATAATCGGCCGTCTCCAGTCATCAGAGTCTGACTCGGGTTGATCTATGACGTTGCACTCTTCTGCTTGATCCATTGAGATACTCGGCTGCAGGATTTCTTGCACGAAGACTCCGGGTGGGACCTGAGTTCGACCGGATCCGAGCTTGGACAATACGTCGGCTGCTGTGTTCCGATCTCTTTCTACATGATGAAATTCCAGACCTTCGAATTTATCTTCCAGCTTTCGGACGGCAGCGCAGTATTTTCCCATTGAATCACTTGAACAATCCCATTCTTTGTTTATCTGGCTGATGACTACCAGAGAATCTCCATATACCATCAATCTTTTGACGCCCAGTGATATGGCGATGTTCAATCCGTGTATCAAGGCTTCGTACTCGGCTGCATTGTTAGAGGCCAGGAATAGCAACTGGAGAGCATACTTGAGGTGTTCGCCTCCAGGTGCAGTGAAGAGAATCCCTGCTCCTGCTCCCTGCAACTTCAGCGAGCCATCAAAATACATTCACCATACTTCTGTCGTCTCTGGATTGTCTGGAACTTGCTGTTCTGTCCACTCTGATACGAAATCAACCAGTGCTTGAGTTTTGATGGCAGTGCAAGGTCGGAACTCGATATCGTGGGATCCCAACTCGCAAGCCCACTTGGCTATTCGGCCAACGGCTTCCTTGTTGTGAAGAATGTCCCCTATTGGAAAACCAGTGACTACTATGACTTTGTGGTCGTCAAAGTAGTGGCGCAGCTTGCGGGCAGTTAGAAGTACTGCATATAATAGCTTCTGAACCTGAGGATATTTTTTCTTCGAGGGACCTAGAACTTCACTGATGAAGTAAACAGGATGTTGTACCGGATAGGCATGCCCTTCTTCTAGTCACTCGACTACCAACGCGGTGCTTACCACGTGAGTCGTGCAAGAGATATACAACAACAAATCTTCAGCTGGTTGAGTCGGCGTAGCTCGCCGGGGTGGTTTCAATACTAGCGGTGTTGTCAAGAATTTTTTCAGTGCGTCTAGAGCTTCTTGTGCTTCTGAAGTCCACTGAAACTTGTCCACTTTCTTGAGTAGCTTGTAAAATGGCAAACCTTTCTCTCCCAGCCTGGATATAAATCTGCTCAGGGCTGCCATACATCCAGTGAGTCGCTGAACCTTCTTTTGTGACCGAGGAGCTTCCATCTTCATGATAGCTTCAATCTTATCTGGATTAGCCTCAATTCCCCGGTGGCTGACGATAAATCCGAGCAACTTCCCTGCTGGTACCCCGAAAACGCATTTTTCAGGATTGAGCTTCCATCTATATCTTCTCAGGCTGTTGAAAACCAGCTGTAAATCCTCGATGAAGTTTTCCGAATTCTCTGTTTTGATCACCACGTCATCTACGTAAGCTTCCACACGCTTGCCCCAGTGATCGGCTAGGCATGTTTGAATGGCTCTCTGATAAGTCGCTCCAGCGTTTTTGAGGCCGAACGGCATGGAGGTATAACAGAAAGCACCAAACGGAGTGATGAACGCCGTTTTTTTCCTCGTCTTCTTTTGCCAAACTAATCTGATGATACCCGGAATAGCAATCTAAGAAAGACAGCACAGAACATCCAACGGTGGAATCCACCACCTGATCTATCCTCGGGAGCCCGAAGGGATCCTTCGGACAGTGTTTGTTGAGATCAGTATAGTCGACGCACATGCGCCAATCCACTTTATTCTTTTTGAGTACAAGAACAGGGTTGGCCAACCACTCGGGGTGTAATACTTCTCTAATAAATCCAGCCGCGACCAAGCGAGCTAACTCGGCACGAATGGCCTCTCTCTTGTCGGGCGTGAAACGACGTAGCTTTTGCCGGATCGGCCTCGCCTGAGGATAGACCTTCAATTTGTGCTCGGCCAGTTCTCTTGGGACTCCCGGCATATCCGCAGGTTGCCACGCGAATACGTCTCGGTTATCTTGCAGGAACTGGACGAGCGCGCTTTCCTATTTGTCATTCAAACTGGAGCTGATGATGGCCGTCTTGCGCTCATCGGCGAACCCCAGGTTGATCCGCTTGGTTTCTTCAACCGGCCGCATAGAGGTTACGGCCTGAGCTTCGTTTGCCGGTACGGCGAGGTCTTCCTCAGGCTTAGAGTTCGCCGGCGTAGAAGGAACCGTTGACGGCTTGGTGGTGAGGGCTGCTTGGATGGCCACTCGGAAACATTCTGCGGCGCCTTGGAAGTCGGCGCGCACAGTTATGATTCCTTGCGGTCCTGGCATCTTCAGTATCATGTATGTATAGTGCGGAATGGCCATGAATTTGGCCAGTCCCGGCCTCCCGATGATGGCGTTGTACCCGCAGTCGAAGTTCGCCACCTCGAACCTCAGGAATTTGGTTCTGTAGTTCTCCGGAGTCCCGAAGGTGACCGGCATGTAAATGTGGCCCAACGGGTATTCCCCTTCCGTCGGCACGATGCCAAAGAAAGGAGTGTCCGACTCATGGAGCTATCTGAGGTGAACCCCCAAGCCTTGGAGCGTACGGGGGAAGGTGACATTGATGCTGCTCCCCCCGTCCACTAGCACCTTCTTTACCCGGCTCTCTCGGATCACCGGATCGACGAGGAGCGGGTATTTGCCTGGATGGTCGAAGTTGAGCCATCGATCCTCCCGAGTGAAAGTGATCGGGTGCTCCGACCACCGGTATGGGGCGGGAGGACTGGTGGTCGCCACCAGTATTTGGCGGTCGTTGAGCTTTTGCTGTCTTTTGTTCTCCTGCGACCCATGTCCGCCGAAGATGACGTTGACCTCCCTGTCAACGCGTGGGAAGGCTCCTCCTCCCCCCTCCTCCTGCTGACGGGGCTGTCGTGGTTCATCTGGTCCTCCCCTCGGCGGAGGAGGCGGTAGAGGTTGGAAGGGTCGGCCGTGCCCGACGGAGTGCTTGAAGTCCCGGCAGTTTCGAAGAGTGTGGCGCATGTCCTTGTGGTACGGGCACTGGGCGTCGAGGATGTCGTCCAGCGTGCGCTCGCCTCCACGAGGTCCTCCTCGGGCGCGAGAGGCGGGTGGTCCGGCGGCGTGTACTTCTTCTCGAGGCCTCTTCTCCCAGCGTTTGTCGGATGGCTGGTTCGCGTCACGTCGTGGTGCTGCCGGTGCAGGCTTTGCTCCTCCGATGAGATCCTGGGCCCGCTCGTCGGCGGTGATGTAGAGGTCGGCTTCCCGGAACAGCTCCTCGGAGGTAGTCGGTGCCTTTTGTAGTATGGCTCGGACGAAAGCCGAGTCATTGGATCCTCTGTAGAAGTCCTCGATCACGGCCGCCTCCGTGACCTCGAGGATACGGTTTCTCATGGTCTGGAACCTTTTGAGGTACGACCGGAGAGTCTCGTCCCCCCGGCGCTTGATGGATTTGAGGTCCCATGGTTGCGCTGGTTTGTCGGATAGGGACTGGAAGTTGGCGGTGAAACGTCGACTGAAGTCTCCCCAGTTGTCGATGCAGTGTCGGGGTAGATGTCGTAGCCACTGCAGCGCGTCTTGCCCAAGGACGATGGGCAGATACGCGGTCATGACGTCTTCAGATGCCCCGGCAGCCCGAGCAGCGGTGGTGTAGACGGCTAGCCAACCCCCTGGATCCTGCTTAGGTTCATATTTGTCGACATTGGATACCTTGAAGTTGGGGGGCCATTGGATGGCCCTAAGGCGCGGAGTAAGAGCGGATACTCCGCACGTGTCTTCCTGTCGTCGGGGACGATGTCTGTCCCGGGGAGGGGAGTGGTGGTGGTGGTTCCTCGACCGTCCCCGGGTGGTACCGCCAGTCGAAGCTGTTGCCGACTCAGTCCTGGTGGCCTGGCTTTGAGTCGGGTAACCGTGATCTCGGTCGTACTCCTCCCAACGGCGAATTTTGTTTTCATGCCGCCGTTCGCGCGAAGCATTGATAGAGCTTCGCGCGTCTCGGCGACTGTTGATGGCATGTCGCAAATCGTTCGGCGGGTGAGCGAGCGGTAGAAGATGGTTGGCTGCCTGAGTGAACAGGCGTCGGTATCCCTCGGCGTCGGGAGTCCGAGGAAGTCCGTCAGCTATCCGAGCTAGAACGCCTCCGACTTCGCTCGGCGTGTTCATAGCTCGGGCGAAGTCGGGGTTCAGGTTGCGCCCGAAAAGCGGATTCTCCCGGCGTTGCCTTGCGTCTTGCTCGGCTTGCTCCTGAGTCCGTCGGCGATCACGTCGTCGAGAGTTCCTTCGTTCCCTGAGGACGCGTTCTTCCGGGGTTTCTCCTATCTCCGAGACCTCGTCTCGCGAGACAGGCTGCTCCGGATCCCGTTCTCCGGCCGCGTGATGTCGTCGAACGTTCCTGCGTCGGTTCCTCCGTCGGCGGGATTCTCGTTGAGGTGGTTCTTCTCCAGATACGGTCGGTTCGTCGTCAGAGACGGCGGGTGACTCCACTCTCCCGATGAAGAGGACGTCGGGGTAGAATGGTGCTGCTGTCGTGGCGACTTTCTTTCCGTTCTCCTTTGAGGCCAGAGGAACGGAAAGAACGACTTGCCTTTCCCTGGTCTCCTTCTTCCTCGCGATCCGTGTCCATTCTTTCGTCGGGGAAGTAGACAGCGGAGTCTTCCGGGTCAGCGAGCTTCCAGCTCCAGCCTTCCCGGAGATAATCTTTTTCCGAAGAACCGGAGGTAGCGTCTTTCCAGCATTTTCGGAGTTTGTTGGAGGAGATTTCTTTTCCGGCAGATCTGCGAGGCGGTGTAGAATTCCCTCTTCATCCGCTACAGATGAGATTGTCCCGAAGCAGAATACAGATCCGGGACGCACGGTGATCTTGCTGTGGAAAGTGACGGCCATTGAGCTAGCTTGGATCGTCGACACACCCCCCTACCTGGCGCGCCAGCTGTCGGTGTTTCGGGTCCGACCGCACACCCGGGGTTGCCCCTCAAGGTGTTTTTAGGAGTAGGACGGTGTCAACGACTGTAGCAAAATGGTTCGTGCCGATCGCACGAGGGACAATGGACAAGATTTGCAGGTTCGGGCCGCTTAGAAGTGCGTAACACCCTACGTCCTGGTGAGTATATGAGCGTGGTTACAAGAAGACTCTCTGGATTGAGGGCGCAGAGAGTTTAAGTGGGTGGTTAGGTAAAATAGGGTCGATCATTCCGAAGGGGTGCCCCCTAGGCCTTATATACTCGACCGTGGGGCAGTACATGTGACATGATAACAACAAGTAGCTAAAAGATAGTGAACCTCTTGAGTTTATCCCTACGTAACCTTCGCCGACTTATCCTCGCATGGCTCCGTTGCATGGGGGCTTCAGCGCGGGAAAGTCGGGTCTCTTTTGCGATTCATTCGTTCGACGTTGTGGGCCGTCCGGGTTTGCACCAGTCCAGTCTCACGTCTTCTCTTCTTTGTTGGTTGTCTTTCCCTAGGCCCACGAAAGAATGACCTTACGAATTATTGGGCCCTTGGGCCTTTCGTGAGGCCTTTTACTTCTTTAGTGGACCCAGGGGATATCTATCCCCCACAGAACGGCCCTTGCGTTTTTGTCTAACAGCGAACGAGTTCTTTCACTGTTTCTATGTATCACTGACAGTTTGCAGATAAGCCCTTAAGCTTCTATTCCTTCGCAGACCGAGGTCCACGACGGTGCTCCGCACGGCAGAGCTCCGGCGAGCATCTGCACTGGCCGATTAAGGCGACGACCGGCGCTCCCGAGCGGCGGACATCACATCGGACCTACCCCGAGTGTTTCCCCTAACCTAATTGCACAAATGGTGAGCTATCAAGCTCTGTCCGCGTGAACCGAATGGGTGGCGGACAGTTGATCGTGTTCCCAGTGATTGGTGAGCCCGCAGTTCAAATTGGTGGTTCAGCAAGCATCGTAGGCATGTGAGAAAGCTTAAACGAGGAAGCAGGGGACGGGGACTGACCGGAAAAGGGCTGGCGACGGTGAAGCTCGTTTCACGGTGGCGGAAGCTTGAATTGGGGGAAATTGGAAATTGGGACTCACTGGGGGATGATAGCTAACGATTCTTCATGTCTGGGTTCGCGATAATCTAACGCAGCTAGGGGAGGGCTCAATTTATAGGCGTCGCAAGCGGTGGCCGGGAATTTTACGATGGACGCGCGGCGGCCGGAGGTAGAGAAGATACTGGCGCACGTGAATTCGTGGCATCTACCGTGGCAGTTACTCCGACGAGCCACGAAGAGGCACAAGGGTTCACGGCTAAGCAGTGGAGGGGCTGAGCCACGCGGCGCAAGGCCGGGAGGCGGCTGTCGCCGGCGAGCATATCCAAATCCGCCGTGGTGAGTGCGGTACGGCGGTCGGAATTGTTTACTGCCCGGAGTTATCCACGGCGACGATATTTTCGCGACCCCGCAACGCTATCCAACACCCAGGCTCTAATCTCGACGCCGGCGACACGAATCACGGCGGAGAGAGCCGTCGGCGGTGAGAGACTGCCGCGCTGGCGCTCTGATCTTCTACAGTACTGTACAATGGCAAACCCCATTCAGACAGCCTGTCAGCCAAACTTGGAGCATCATTTTCTCTTAATTTCTAATGTCAACACAAGTCAAGCTCTGCAGCAAAAGTGTAGAGCAATATGCCCTCTACAACTTTGTAATATGATGATGCCACAAAAACCCATTGGATCATGCTTGAATTTAAGCTTGAAGTTGATGGCATCAATCTGTCAGTCTGATTTTCAGACTTATTCAGCCTGACAGCCTCACTTTAGGCATGATTATCTCTAAATTTCTCACAAGAACATGGCTTGCACTCTTAAGCAAACTTGTTATCCACTGATTGCTCTACAATTTTGAAGTGGTGACCTTGGGCAAACACCCTATACTTTGAAAGTTACAAGGCTCCAAAGTTGAGCCCATATCACTGAAAATCAGACTTAAGCATTTGAGAAAAAGTGTGGCTCTTTTGCACTTAAGTCCAAATCTCAGGGTTTAGATTGCAAATCTTCATGATTGTGAACCATATGACTTAAGATACCTTACTTTGATAGTTTTTGCACTTTAGTCCAAAAGTGAACTAATTTTGCACATAGGTCCCTAGGGTTTGGTTTTAGGGTTTTCCAGGGTTCCAATTAGGGTTTTTGGTATCCCAGGGGTATAAATGTGATTCAAGTTTATGTTTGGGAACATTTTATGACTATTCCCCTAAAGCCTTTAGGTTTTCTCAATTTGGGTTAGGTCTTACCCCTGTAATCCCTATTTAGGGTTAAGTTCCCTAACCAGGGTTCTATTTGCAAAACACTAAAACAATACAACTTGTTTGAAATTTTTGCCTAGTGAATGCACTCTAGGTGTATCAAACATATGCAATGCTAATGCTTATGATGCCATGCTCAAGTTTTAGTTATAGTAACACCAGGGGTGTTACAAACATAAGTGTCGGGGAAATGATCCTTGGGCCCCCCTAGGGCCCACTTGTTAGTAGGAGGACGAAGAAATGGTCCACCCCGGAAGGACCCGCCACAGGATAAACCGGAGGCACCGAGCCAAGTGTTAGGCGAGGTGGAGCCGCAAGGGGGTCGAGCGCATCGAGGAAAGCGACTCGAATGGATTCCACGCTTGACCGAGACTGACCCACCGTGCCACATTAACTACGCCTGGCCCCAAAGCCGCAGAGGGTGAGTGGGTCCACCTTCCACTCATGACCTACAAGATTCTAGGCCTATGGCCCACTCATGGCCTATCGAACCTAGGCCTTAGCATACCGTCCGCCTACAATCTCCACAACACTACAAGCTGTGTCAAGGCCTAGTCTATGACAGCTAGGGGCAGCACAGTTCCAGGACAACAATGATGGCACCAGGACTCCTCTCCACCCACGCCGCTCGTCATAAATGAGCACGATCAGAAATGACCGAACAATCAAGACGCATACGGACAACACAGCCTCACCAGGGTGAAAAGTTCAGTTTATCCCGAGTGTAGTAGCTCCTCAAGTAAGCTATTGGCGGTCGACCCCTGCCTTGGCCATAAAAGGAGGAGGTCGGCCACAAGACTGGGAGGCTAGACCAGATAGAAGATGCATACTCGACGAGACCAGAAGACCTAGAGGCCAGAGCCAAGGTCAGAGCCACCATAACGTCCAAGGCTTAGCTACGACTCCAATCCCATACTATTTAGGTCCTCCCACACATAAGAGACCTGGGAGCTCCTCTCTCTCACACACCTGCTTATACCCCTACTACGAGCATTGAGCAACAAGGTACCGGTAGCGCAAGCCATCGAAGACTAGATGTAGGGACGTTCTGCACGAACCAGTATAAATCTTGCGCCCATTGAGCACACCATTCAGACCACGGAACACAAACACACAAATTTACTTGTCAGAGCTAGGTTCGTAACACCGACAAATGGTGTGCCGGGTAGGGGCCTTGCGCATTCTCGACAACCTTTGCAGACTCTGGATGGCTGACCATGGTGTAGTTTGGGCCCCTAGAATGACCATTCATTTCAGGAGTATCGAATTCATTGTCAACAAAAAAGGAATAATGATCAGGGCCACGAAAGCCTAATCACCCTCGATGGAGGTCTTGAACAACATTGCTAGGGGCCTCGGAGGCCTCAAGCTCGGCTCCCATCACGGAAGCGACGGACGACAGTGCGCGTTGGGATCTACTCATGTCAAGTTCTTGGAAATGACGGACCCCATTAGGTATTGTTCCATGACCTCCTACTATTGGGGTGAGAACACGTACATAGCTCTCTGTCCTAAGGAGCAGGTCGCGGCTCGACTTAGGAGTGCTTTACAACCGGTACCCCGGGAGATCGCTCTCCGCTTGCAAGAAGCCCTAAGGGAACCCCTGCTAGCGTAACGGTACACGCAGTGGACTCCGCTCCACCACAACTCGACCTACCGTGGCAGAAGTTGAAGCTCGAATCAAGTCCTTCCCAAAGCAGCCAGTGCCCCCCAGAAGGCGAGCGACACCATGATAACTATCGTGATGGCCACGACGGGATGTTGGACGGATGTGCGCCGTATCATCGAACGTCTGCCATGTCGCGACGAAAGCAGACCCCTTGAGAACACCCAGAGGGGGGTTGAATACGTGATCCTGCAAAAATAGCTTAAAACAACACAAACTTGGTCTAAAAATTAGAGTTGATGCAAATTAAATCAAGTTTGAGTGAAGAGAAAGAGAGATAAGTTCCTTTCACTTTATTGCTCTATCAAGATATGATTTAGACTTAGAGTAATACCACAAGTGAGAAGAGGTAACTTAGAATAAAGAAAATTGCAATAAAGTTAATGGCACAAGAGACACGACGACTTTTCCCGTGGTTTGATCAAGCGTAATATGCTTGCCTAGTCCATGTTGTGGTGTCCCAATGGATGAGGGTTACACTCAACCCCTCTCAAGTAATCCAAAGATCAAACTTGAGTACCACAGTTCTTCCTTATATCTCAATATCCCAGTTGTGAGGAATCTCCACAAATGTGGAACCTCTCATGACCTTACATAATGATCACAATCAAAACTTAGAGTAAGAAGGGAGATAGACTACACACACAAAAGCACAACACAACAACACACACAAGAAAGCTAAAGAAATGAGCACAAGAACACAATATCACTAGTACACCTCAGAAACTGGTGCTCGGATCTCACTAGAATCACAGAAATGCATGGATGCAAAGAATCGGAGTGTTAGTGTGCTCTTGGTATGCTTGGGTGCTGGTTGAAGGTGCCTAGGGGTCTCTTTTATATATAGCCCCAAGGAGCCTCGGAGCTATTGCTCCTTCCTTGTAAAAATTGCCAAAATTCTGCACATGACGGGGGCACCGGAACTTGTCTTGTAGCCCGAGTTTGGGGATTTGATTGGACAGTTTCCAAATCGGGGCGGCATCGGACCCATCTAGTGCACCACCAGATCGTCCGGTGATGTCATGTTACTGTTGTAGAAGTTAGCGCCCGTTGAAGTAGCCGTTGTAGAGGTGGTCCGGTGGATCGGACCAGACACTATTCACGGTCCAATGATTTTTAAGGAAAAATCCTGAGAGTGAACAGTTTGGCTAGGTCACACGGGCCTTGTTCGGTGCACCACTGGACCGGTCCAGTGCACCACGGAACCGGTCCGGTGCTCCCCAGACCAGACCTAGTTAGGCTTTTTTTAGCCTAACTCCTTCAAGTTCTTTTGGCTTCTTTTGAGGGGTTTCATACCACTTAGATAAACATAGTTAGCTCAAAACAATTGACTAAGTGTAGGAACCAAACCTTTTTCACTCATTTTCTCCAGGATTTGCAATATGCCCAAAACTAAGTCGAAATATCGCTTTTCTTGCATAAAAGGGTTAGTAGCCAAAGAAAGGTGCAAGAAACATAATATAAGGTATGTACAACTTATTAAATACTTAAACCTCATGTTTTTGTAGTTTTACCCAAAGTTGCACTTTTGGCCTTCATTTCCACTCATTTGGAGTTGCTGCCTTCAATTTGCTTTGGCTAGAACCTATGCTCCTGCTAATATCAAAGTGGTTAGTCCAATGTGGTGTGTTGAGCACTTAATCACCAAAACAGGTAGAAATGATCCAATGACACATTTCCCTTTCACCCCCACGATTCCCCCAAGTGAGCTAGAGCATCGCGACCTGCGGCGCTCCTTAATAAACTCCTTGAGGCTCACACTCCGGGCGAACGGAGGATGCACCTCAAAATCTGGGGTATTCTTGACCTTGCCATGCAGCAGTAAGCCAAGAGTTCCATGTCATGGTGCTGGAATCTTGGAGACAGCCAACATATCGTGTCCGCGGCATCGGAAACCCATGCTTCATCTGGGCAGATGACTGAGTACAAGGAGGAAGACACGGTACGGGTCCCACCTCGTTGGTGCCCAAGGATAGGCGGGAACGAGCGGAGCACCCTTGACCCTGAGCCCTGGAAAAAGGAGCAAGAGGAACTAGGCATCAGTTGTTGGAACAATCAGCGCCGCTGAGGATGTTTTATTCTCGATGAAGACCAAAGTCAGAGCCCCCTCCACGGGGACCTCAAGCCTTTGGCCGTCATATCCTCTGGGCGTCAGTACCTCAGCGGTACAGGGTGCCCACCAACATCGCTAAGTACTCAATGGAATTGAACCCCAATCTTTGGCTAGGAGACTACCGACTGGCGTGTAAGGCGAGAGGAACGAACCACGGTGATTTCATAATCTGGAACCTCCCCCTGTATTTGACGGATTCGGTGTAAGCATGGCTAGAAAACCTGAAGCCTAGATGTATCCGGAGCTAGGCCGACCACGAGAAAAATTTTGTTGGAAATTTCTAGGGCACGTACGTGCACCTAGGCAACCCGTGGTACCTCAAGAACTACCGAAACAAACCGGACAAAACCTTGAGAGACTACACCCGACATTTCTCACGATAGTGCAATGAGCTTACTAACCTCACTAATGCTTATGTTATCAGCGCTTTCATATCTCTGGAGTCACAAGCAAGACCCGTGAACCACAAATGAGCTCCTCGACTGTCACACCCGCGCTTTAAGGGACAAAGCCGGATGCATCTCATACATGCGCCAAAGAAGACAACATATATAATAACAGAGTGTATAGAGATAAATGTCACAATAATATTAGAGTACTTATTACATAGCGGAAGTCTTACAAAATAAATTATAAATATAAAACGAACTAAGGATCGTCCTTGGCACAAAAGTCGACTGGGGGAAACGCCACCTAGATTAAATCAAACTCCTCACTTTGAGGCTCCTCCTGAACCACCTGTTCTTCTCCTGTGGGGGTGTGAGACAGCAAGGGTGAGCTCACACATGTTCATCGCTCAACAAGTTGTGGGGAATAATGTGACATGAACTCACCAAAGGTGGGAGTTCATGTGATGTGTAAGGCTGATCAACAATAGGGGTTAAAGCTGAGCATTGCTTTTAAGTAGTTGGTCAAAATTTTATTAGCAGTTACTAAATGTAAGTAAATACCAAACCTTAATAAAAGTAATAGAACAAAATTAATAATAAATTCCATGCAAATGCAAATGACAAATTGAGTTTAGGTTCCATAATTTAATCATCAGAGAGTCCTGAGCTGCTCATGACCGTGAGCTCGGCTAGTATACCAGTTTTACACTCTGCAGAGGTGGTACCCTTTACCCACAAGTCGTGTATCCCATGTCGCCAGGGTTAGCTAGACCCTTAGACACTACCGAGGTGAATGGCTAGGGATCCAGTACGAGGCCTTTACAAAGTTCCACTAGCTTCCGAAAACCCGCTACAGTTCATGGGAAGAGCACTTGCAAGAATCCCCCGTCTGACCGCCATCGCAGCAAAATCAACCCGAGAACCTCCTTACATGCAATCCCCTACTGCCCTTGCCCCTTTCAGGTAAGGTAGTCTTCCACTAGCTTTCCTAGTTAGTTGGCCAAGGGCGTCCCATTAAACCCTTGTGGTGGCACGTGTTTCTCAAGTTAAGCTCCATGTTACAATTAAAATTTAATGATCTTGACATGAACATAAATAGAATAACACAATAATTGGAACATGGATATAATGAAACATTATCCCAAAACCATGTAAAGCAATAGCAAAACTACCCAAGTGATTCAGGGATAACAAGGTAAATGGATAAACAATCTAGGGTGACCTATTGGGTCCCATCAAAATTAAACCTATGCATGAATAAGTGACATTAAAGAACATTATTGGGTATAAAAGTGGTCAAGGGCACAACTTGCCTTCAATGAGCTCCTGCTCAGCTACTTCTATCTGCTGCTCACCAGGATCCTCAGTCACGGGCTCTTCTACTCGCCACAATACAAACAAGCACAATATATAGAGAAAATTAACATCACACCAAACATATAAACAAAATACATAATAATAATCTACACATTAAAATAAAATCCTAGGAATAGGAATCATAATTTTTGGAGTTATAGATTTTTAGTTATGAATTTCCAAAGGTTTTATGTGCTTAAAATAAGATTAAGTGGGAAATTAATTTTCTTACTGTTTCATGTAAAATCAGAGATTCTAAGTGATAGAGAATAATATTACAGAATTTTAGAAACTAGAATGGGTAAATTTGGACTTCATATGAATTTTCTATGGAATAAACAATTTCTAAAATTAAATAATTGAATTTTCAGAGCTATGACTGGGTGCCAATTAAACAAGAACACAGGGGGTCTGGTGCAAACGTCTCTAAGACACAGCGCGCCACTGCTATGGACGGTGGGTTTTATTCTCTAAAACCAAAAGGGGTCTTCTGCAAAACATGCGCAACGAAGGGGTATGGCGCGATATCGGCCGTCAGATCCGAGACGTGCGCACCAGATTAGATATGGCCGCCCGCGAAGCGGTACGCCGCACGGCCAATCCATTCTGCGATCAACGGCGCAGATCTAATTACTCCGAAATCTCCTCCGATCCATTCGATCAAGTCCGACGGTCAGGATCAAACGCGCGAAGGGGTATACTACAGTTTAATCTTAGCCGCCGATTACGATCCGACGACCCTAATTCTCCCCCAGCCGCGTCAACAGACACCGTGGGTGCCCACGGCGGCGCCCTGACCCGCGGCGGCGGCCATGGTCGGGAAAAGCAATCCGGCGAGTCACGGCCCCAAAACTTCATCCCTAAAGGTGCTACGCGGAGAGAAGATGAAACCTAACTCGCAGAGGGAGCACTCACCAGCACCTGCAGCGTAGGCGCGTCTGTCCACGGCGCCCGGTTGCCCCACGGCGGAGAT
Organism: Zea mays; assembly: GCF_902167145.1. NCBI lineage: Eukaryota > Viridiplantae > Streptophyta > Magnoliopsida > Poales > Poaceae > Zea > Zea mays. The sequence continues at coordinate 33,846,758 of NC_050099.1, read as the reverse complement.
CTACCTCCGGTGAGCAATTGGTGGAAGATAAGCCGCCGATTTCGCCCGAAATTGCCTCGGTCGACTCTACACAGGTTCTGCGCAGGCTTTTCGTCCGAACACAGGCATAGAACACCCACAGAGGTGAGGATCCGCGGTGGCGCAATGCGCCGCTCCCCGCGCACTGACGACTTCGCCCTTCTCCTCGCGATTCTGGTGCTGGCCTTTGGTGTACGTGTGAGAAAAAGGGGAGGCGGGACCCGAAGCTCCATTTTTATGATCGACCGAAGGCCGGCATGGGGTCAGCTAGCTAGGATTCCGCGCGGCGGCAAACTTCTCGGCAACGGCCGTTGCGGGAGGGAAGACTCGGCCAATAGGTGGGGCCCATATGGCGGCGAGAGTACTGCAGTCAGTGGAAGCACGAGTGTGAGACTGACGCCAAGGGCCCACGCGCTAGAACACACCCCCACATGTCGGAGCCAGAGAGCCATGGCGCGCACACGTAAGTGGCCAGCGGGCAGGGCTGCGCAGAGTAAAGGGGAGGTGGGCCAAATTGGGTACTGAGGCCCAGTTAAGCCTCTTTCTCTTTTTCTTTTGTTTTCTGTTTTATTTCATCTTGTTTTCAATTTCCAAATTTGAATTTTGAATTCTTTTAGGAGTCTCACCTTTGGGCAAAATTTACATATTCAAATCCCATTGTAAAAAATGATATATTTTATTATAAATATATTTTTATTACTCATTTCACTCACATATTATTGTTTTATTCTTCTCTTTTCCTAAATCATTGAATTTCCTAAATCATTGAATTGTGCATCATGCTGGGATTTTCTTTTGTGTGCATTTGGTGACAATATAAAAAAATAGTGTGCCAAGAAATATATTAAAGTCTAAAAAGGGAATTTAATATATTTCTTGGCACACTATTTTTTTATATTGTCACCAAATGCACACAAAAGAAAATCCCAGCATGATGCACAATTCAGTAGCTTTTATCTTATTGATTATTTGTTTCTACATAGGGTGTTCACATGTGATGATGCATAAAGGTTCAATCCCACACATATAAGTAGAGGAAATAAAATTTTCTTCTCCTTTTATATTCTCTCATACAAATTGAGTATTACATCGACATCGCAAATAGCCACGCATTGGGGGAAGACGTGGTGGGGGCAATTTTTGACCATCACAAGCAGAGGGATAAGCGTGATAAAGAGCCCAATGGGGGCACCGACGGGTGATGACCCTACAAGAGGAAAAGGATGGACAGGCAGCGGTGCAAGGACATGCTAGTTGCAACAACGTGTCAGAAGGGGAGGAAGCCTCCAAACGAGGAGGCCATCGACCACTTCGAAAAACTGCTCGAGGCCCCGTGCCCAAACCACCACTATCCTGTCTGGCATGCCTACAAAGATTGCAGGCTACTCAAAAAAGTTCCTAAGCAAGGAGGCACCGTCCGGGAAGGGCACTGAGCCCCATAGGAGCGAAAAACAAGAAAGAAAGGGCCCTATTTTCCCCGACAAGACTGAATGTTTCATGATCTTTGAAGGGTCTGACTACCATGCGTCGAAAAGGCACTAGAAGCTCGAACGGCGTGAGGTATTCTAGGTACGATAGGCGGTCCCAACTCTCTTGAATGGTTCGACCACGCCATCACCTTCGATCGCTCCGACCACCCTGAGCACGTTCCGTGGCCCGGGCGGTACCCGCTTATCATAAATCCCATTGTTGGATTAGTATGACTATCAAAAACTAATGGACGGAGGAAGCAGACTCAATATCCTTTACTCTGCCACGCTCGACGCCATGGGCCTTGACTGGGGCTACCTCCGACCGATGGGAGGACCTTTTCATGGTGTCATACTAGGAAGACAAGCGAGACATCGCTCGAACGGGTCGATTTACCCGTCACTTTTGGAACACCGACCAACTTCAGAATAGAGACACTGACTTTTGAAGTAGTGGGTTCTAGGGAACCTACCACGCCATCCTGGGAAAGTTGTGCTGCACAAAATTTATGGTCATCCCCAACTACACCTACCTGAAGCTCAAAATGCCGGGTCTCGTGGGTACAATCACCGTTGGCACCATGACACAATACACATATGAATGCGAGGGCGAATGCTGCGACTTGGCTGAAGGCGCCGCCACCATTGAAGAGTAGACGCTTGATGCAAAAAGAGTGGGTACGACCTTCAAGCCGACAGACAACACGAAGGAGGTGCTCTTAGATCCCAAGGGAACCAACAAGGGAATGATACGAATCAGGACCAAGCTCTCCACTAAATAGGAAAATGCGCTCATCGACTTCCTCCGCACGGAGAAGGATATATTCGCGTGAAGCCCTTCAACGTGAGGGGCATCCCGAGGGAAGTCGTCGAGCACCCTTTGCAGGTCAAGCCCAGATCCAAACCCGTTAAACAATAGTTGCGTCATTTTGATGAAGAGAAGCGTGAAGCCATCGGGGAAGAAGTCGACAAGCTCCTCACGGTCGGGTTCATTAGAGAGATACACCACCCCGAATGGTTGTCCATTTGGTATTAGTTTGGAAAAAGAGTGAGGAATGGAGGATGTGCGTCGATTACACCAGCCAGTGGCGGACCCAAAAATTGGCCAAGCCCCGGGCCGAAGCGACCATAAACTCTAATAGTAGCATATAAAGAAAAATTGTACGCCGAAACAACGTTGTCATAGATGTTAAAGATGACATACAAGTTATGATGTAGCTCCTTCCAAATGTATCATATCAACATCAACATCATTGCTTCTTGCTCGAGAACCTTGAAGGAAATCATATTAAGAACGCAACTTGAAAGGTAATGTTGAATAAATTTAATAATATTAGTAATTGGTAAATAGATGAGAAAGCTCTCTCCACAAAGGCTCAAACTTAATTTCTAGCCATGTGATCTTGTTTATTTGGTCGCAACTTTTTGATCTTTTATTTGGTGATTATGATATTAGATGGTTGTATGGAATATCTTGTTCCGTACTCCCTCCGATCTTTTTTATTTGACGTTTGCTAGTGTAAAATTGAACTATCATGTGTCAAATAAAAGAAAATTGAACTATCATGTGTTGCCCGAGGCCTTGCTATAGCCTAGTATGTAAATCTACAGGGCACATGTAGGTGGTCGTAGCCTGCTCTTGCTTGCATGTGTGTTATCTTGTGCTTGCGAAGCTTGCACTGTGCCGGATGGATATACATACATATAACTATGACTCAGTGAGACCAGAGGATAGAGGGCAGACCGGCAGAGGCTAGAGGGTAGACCGACAAAGGCGGCGCGACAAATACAGGCTTGCAGCTCTTCAGCATAATTCAGTCAGACTCAGACACGAGCTCTTCTAAAAAAATTTGGGCCTACGCCCCAGGCCGTGGCCCAGGCAGCCATAGGCCTAGGTCTGCCCCTGACACCAGCCTGAACAAGGTCTAGTCGAAAGATCCATTTCCCCTCCTGCGCATTGACTAGGTGGTTGACTCTACCTCGGGGTGCGAGGTGCTAAGCTTCCTAGATGCCTATTCAGGCTACTACTAGATTGTGATGAAGGAATCCGATCAATTGGCCACTTCTTTCATCACCCCTTTTGGCTCATACTATTTGAAAGGGAAATATGGTCAAACCTTTTCCTATACGAATTTTGGTTGTTGAATTGCCCAACACAAATAATTGAACTAACTAGTTTGCTCTAGATTACAAGTTTTACAGGTGCTAAAGGTTCAACACAAACCAATAAAAAGTCCAAGAAAGGGTTCAAATAAAAAAGAGCAAAAGACAACCCAAAGGCAGCCCTGGTCTGGCGCACCGGACAGTGTCCGGTGCACCAGGGAGTTCCACCCCGAACTTGCCACCTTCGGGAATTCGGGGAGGTCGCTCCGCTATAATTCACCGGACTGTCCGGTGTAGCACCGGACTATTCGATGTGCCAAGTGGAGCAACGGTCATCCGCGCCAACGGTCGTCTGCAGAGGAACAGTATAATGCTACAGTGCGCGTCTGCGCGTAGAAGTCAGAGCAGGCGTCAGATGGCGCACCGGACAGTGAACAGGACCTGTCCGGTGCACCATCGGACTGTCCGGTGGCCCCGTTGTCAGAAGCTCCAACGGTCGGAACTCAATGCCCTGGTGATGTGGCTGGCGCACCGGACTGTCCGGTGCGCCATACGACAAAAGCCCTCACCAACGGTTCTTTTGGTGGTTGGGGCTATAAATACCCCAACCACTACACTACAATGCATACAAGTTTTCAGCCCTCAAACCTCATACAAGAGCTCTAGACTTCATTCCAAGACACAAACAAAGAGATCAAATCCTCTCCCAAGTCCGGAATCACTCCAAACAAATTAGTGACTAGAGAGAGAGACTTTTGTGTTCTTTTGAGCTCTTGCGTTTGGATCACTTTTCTTCTTCCTCTATTCTTGTGTTTAGCTCACTTGTAATCAAAGCAAGATACACCAATTGTGTGGTGGTCCTTGTGGGGACTTAGTGTCCCGTTTGATTGAGAAGAGAAGCTCACTCGGTCTAGGTGACTGTTTGAGAGAGGGAAAGGGTTGAAAGAGACACGGTCTTTGTGACCACCTCAACGGGGAGTAGGTTTGCAAGAACCGAACCTCGGTAAAACAAATCACCGTGTCATCCGCTCTTATTTGCTTGTGATTTGTTTTCACCCTCTCTTTCAGACCCTATTATATTTCTAACGCTAACCCCAGCTTGTAGTTGTGCTTAAACTTTATAAATTTCAGATTTGCCTATTCACCCCCCCCCTCTAGGCGACTTTCAATTGGTATCAAAGCCCGGTACTTTATTAGAGCCTAACCGCTCGAAGTGATGTCGGGAGCATCCGCCATGAGGGAGATCGGGACCGGTGACAAGTCCGCAAGCTCGGGGAGAACACATTCAAGGGAGTCCACCCACAAGCACAAGGAGGAATCCTCTTCCTCCATCAAGTCCCAACGGAAGGGTGACAAGAAGAAGAAGATGAAGAAGGTGGTCTACTACGAGACTGACTCTTCGTCACCCTCCACCTCCGGCTCGGAATCGACATCCGCCACTTCTAAGCGCCATGAGCGCAAGAAGTACAGTAAGATGCCCCTTCGCTATCCTCGTATTTCAAAACGCACTCCATTACTTTCCGTCCCATTAGGCAAACCACCTATGTTTGATGGTGAAGATTATTCTATGTGGAGTGATAAAATGAGGCATCACCTAACCTCACTCCACAAAATCATATGGGATATTGTTGAGTATGGAGCGCAGGTACCAAAGAAGGGGGACAAGGATTATGATTCGGAGGAGGTCGAACAAATCCAACACTTCAACTCCCAAGCCACTACTATTCTCCTCGCCTCTCTAAGTCGAGAGGAGTATAATAAGGTGCAAGGGTTGAAGAGTGCCAAAGAGATTTGGGACGTGCTCAAGACCGAGCACGAAGGAGATGAGGTGACCAAGATCACCAAGCGGGAAACGATCGAGGGGGAGCTCGGTCGATTCATGCTTCACCAAGGGGAGGAGCCATAAGCGATGTACAACCGGCTCAAGACCTTGGTGAACCAAGTGCGCAACCTCGGGAGCACCAAATGGGATGACCATGAGATGGTCAAGATTATTCTTAGATCACTCGTTTTTCTTAACCCTACACAAGTTCAATTAATTCGTGGTGATCCAAGGTATAAACTAATGTCTTCCGAGGAAGTAATAGGAAAATTTGTGAGCTTTGAATTGATGATCAAAGGCTCCAAGAAAATCATCGAGCAAGGCGCCACCTCAACACCCAAGGTGCAACCCGTCGCATTCAATGCGACGGAAGAAGAAAAGAAGGACTCTACACCAAGTAGGACCCCCATCGATGCCTCTAAGCTCGACAACGAGGAAATGACGCTCATCATCAAGAGCTTTCGCCAAATCCTCAAGCAAAGGAGGGGGAAAGATTACAAGCCCCGCTCCAAGAAGGTTTGCTACAAATGTGGTAAGCCCGGTCATTTCATTGCAAAATGTCCATTATCTAGTGATAGTGACAGGGGCGACGACAAGAAGGGAAAGAGGAGAGAAAAGAAGAAGTTCTACAAGAAGAAGGGCGGTGATGCCCATGTTTGCCGGGAGTGGGACTCCGACGAGAGCTCCACCGACTCCTCCGACGACGAGGACGCCGCCAACATTGCCATCAACAAAGGCCTCCTCTTCCCAAACATCGGCCACAAGTGTCTCATGGCAAAGGACGACAAGAAGAAGAAGGTAAAATCTAGATCCCCCACTAAGTATGCAACATCTAGTGATGAGGCTAGCTCTAGTGATGATGAGGATGATTTATTTATACTTTTTGCCAACCTAAACATGCAACAAAAGGAGAAATTAAATAAATTGATTAGTGCTATTCATGATAAGGATGAACTCTTGGATAGCCAAGAGGACTTTCTAATTAAAGAAAACAAAAAGCATGTTAAGGTTAAAAATGCTTATGCTCTAGAGGTTGAAAAATGTAAAAAATTAACTAGTGAGCTATGCACTTGCCATGATATCATTTCCAACCTTAGAAATGAGAACGCTAAATTAATTGCTAAGGTTGAGAAGTTAGATAGTTGTGATGATTCAATTGTTAGTCTTAGAAATGATAATGCTAATTTAATTGCTAAGATTGGCAAATTGAATGCATCTCTCTCTAGCCTTAAAATTGAGAATGAAAAATTAATTGCTAAGGCTAAAGATTTAAATGTTTGCAATGTTTCCATTTCCAATCTTAGAGATGAGAATGCTATTTTACATGCTAAGATTGTTGAATTAAATACTTGCAAACCCTCTATATCTACCGTTGAGCATGTTACTATTTGCACTAGATGTAGAGATATTAATATTGATGTTATTCATGATCACATTGCTATGATTAAACAACAAAATGATCATATAGCAAAATTAGATGCTAAAATTGCCGAGCATGAATTAGAGAATGAAAATTTTAAATTTGCTAGTAGTATGCTTTATAGTGGGAGACGCTCTGACATTAAGGATGTCATTGGCTTCCAACAGGGAGGCAATGTCAAACTCAATGCCCCTAAGAAATTGTCCAACTTTGTTAAGGGCAAGGCTCCCACGGTTTAGGATAACGAGGGTTACATTTTATACCCTGCCGGTTATCCCAAACACAAAATTAGGAGAATTCACTATAGGAAGTCTCACTCTGGCCCTAATCATGCTTTTATGTATAAGAGTGAGGCATCTAGCTCTAGGCAATCAACCCATGTTATATTGCCTAAGAAGAAAACTCCTATTGCAATATATGAACCTAATATTTCATTTAAGACTTTTGATGCATCATATGTGCTCACTAACAAATCAGGCAAAGTAGTTGCCAAATATGTTGGGGGCAAACACAAGGGGTCAAAGACTTGTGTTTGGGTACCCAAGGTGCTTGTTTCTAATGTCAAAGGACCCAAGACCGTTTGGGTACCTAAGAACAAGGCCTAAATTTGTTTTGTAGATTTATGCATTCGGGGGCTCAAGTTGGATAATTGATAGTGGGTGCACAAACCACATGACTGGGGAGAAAAGGATGTTCTCCTCCTATGAGAAAAACAATGATCCCCAAAGAGCTATCACATTCGGGGATGGAAATCAAGGTTTGGTCAAAGGATTGGGTAAAATTGTTGTATCTCCTGACCATTCTATTTCCAATGTTTTTCTTGTAGACTCTTTAGATTACAATTTGCTTTCCGTTTCTCAATTATGTAAAATGGGTTACAACTATCTTTTTACAGATTTAGGTGTTACTGTCTTTAGAAGAAGTGATGATTCAGTAGCATTTAAGGGAGTGTTAGAGGGTCAGCTATACTTAGTCAATTTTAATAGAGCTGAACTCGACACTTACTTAATTGCTAAGACTAACATGGGTTGGCTTTGGCACCCCCGACTAGCCCATGTTGGGATGAAGAATCTTCATAAGCTTCTAATGGGAGAGCACATTTTGGGACTAACCAATGGTTCATTTTGAGAAAGACAGGGTTTGTAGCGCATGTCAAGCAGGAAAGCAAGTTGGTGTTCATCATCCACACAAGAACATCATGTCGACCGATAGGTCGCTTGAATTACTCCACATGGATCTATTCGACCCGATTGCTTACATAAGCATCAGCGGGAGTAAGTATTGTCTTGTAATTGTGGATGATTATTCTCGCTTCACTTGGGTATTCTTTTTGCAGTAAAAATCACAAACCCAAGAGACCTTAAAGGGATTCTTGAGACAGGCTCAAAATGAGTTCGGCTTAAGGATAAAAAAGATTAGAAGCGACAACGGAACGGAGTTCAAGAACTCACAAATAGAAGGCTTCCTTGAGGATGAGGGCATCAAGCATGAGTTCTCTTCTCCCTACACGCCACAACAAAATGGTGTAGTGGAGAGGAAGAATAGGACTCTACTTGACATGGCGAGGACCATGCTTGATGAGTATAAGACTTCGGACCGGTTTTGGGCGGAAGCAATCAACACCGCTTGCTACGCCATCAACCGTCTCTATCTTCACTGAATCTTCAAGAAGACATCATATAAACTCCTAACCAGTAAAAAGCCCAATGTTTCATATTTTAGAGTCTTTGGTAGCAAATGCTTTATTCTTGTTAAAAGAGGTAGAAAATCTAAATTTGCTCCTAAGGCTGTAGAAGGCTTTTTACTTGGTTATGATTCAAACACAAAGGCATATAGAGTCTTTAACAAGTCCACTGGACTAGTTGAAGTTTCTTGTGACATTGTGTTTGATGAGACTAACGGCTCTCAAGTAGAGCAAGTTGATCTTGATGAGCTAGATGATGAAGAGGCTCCATGCGTCGCACTAAGGAACATGTCCATTGGGGATGTGTGTCCTAAGGAATCCGAAGAGCCTCCACATGCACAAGATCAACCATCATCTTCCTCAATGCAAGTATCTCCACCAACCCAAGATGAGGATCAAGCTCAAGAGGATGAAAATGAAGATCAAGAAGATGAGCCACCTCAAGAGGAGGGCAATAATCAAGGGGGAGATACCAATGATCAAGACAAGGAAGATGATGAGGATCCAAGACCGCCACACCCAAGATTCCATCAAGCAATACAAAGAGATCACCCCATGAACTCCATCCTTGGCGATATTCATAAGGGGGTAACTACTCGATCTCGTGTTGCTCATTTTTGTGAACATTACTCCTTTGTGTCTTCTATTGAGCCATACAGGGTAGAAGATGCATTAAGGGATTCGAATTGGGTGTTGGTGATGCAAGAGGAGCTCAACAACTTCATGAGGAATGAGGTATGACATCTTGTTCCACGTCCTAACCAAAATGTTGTAGGAACCAAGTGGGTCTTCCGCAACAAACAAGATGAGCATGGTGTGGTGACAAGGAACAAAGCCCGACTTGTAGCCAAGGGTTATTCGCAAGTCGAAGGTTTGGATTTCGGTGAAACCTATGCACCCGTAGCTAGGCTTGAGTCAATTCGCATATTACTTGCCTATGCTACTTACCATGGCTTTAAGCTCTATCAAATGGACGTGAAAAGTGCCTTCCTCAATGGACCAATCAAGGAGGAGGTCTATGTTGAGCAACCTCCTAGCTTTGAAGATAGTAAGTACCCTAACCATGTCTATAAACTCTCTAAGGCGCTTTATGGGCTCAAGCAAGCCCCAAGAGCATGGTATGAATGCCTAAGAGATTTTCTGACCGCTAATGGCTTCAAAGTCGGAAAAGCCAATCCTACTCTCTTTACTAAAACTATTGCAAATGATTTGTTTGTATGCCAGATTTATGTTGATGATATCATATTTGGTTCTACTAACAAATCTACTTATGAAGAGTTTAGTAGGATAATGGTTCAAAAATTTGAGATGTCTATGATGGGGGAGTTGAAGTATTTTCTAGGATTTCAAGTTAAGCAACTCCAAGAGGGCACCTTCATCAGCCAAACCAAGTACATTCAAGACATACTCACCAAGTTTGGGATGAAGGATGCCAATCCCATCAAGACACCCATGGGAACCAATGGGCATCTCAACCTCGACACGGGAGGTAAATCCGTAGATCAAAAGGTATACAGGTCGATGATATGATCTCTTCTTTATTTATGTGCATCTCGACCGGATATTATGTTTTCCGTATGCATGTGTGCAAGATTCCAAGCCAATCCTAAGGAAGTTCACCTTAGGGCCATGAAACGAATCTTGAGATATTTAGTTTATACTCCTAAGTTTGGCCTTTGGTACCCCAAGGGATCCACATTTGATTTAATTGGATATTCAGATGCTGATTGGGCAGGGTGTAAGATTGATAGAAAGAGCACATCAGGGACTTGCCAATTCTTGAGAAGATCTCTGGTGTCTTGGGCTTCAAAGAAACAAAATTCCGTAGCTCTTTCTACCGCCAAAGCCGAGTATATTGCCGCAGGACATTGTTGCACACAATTGCTTTAGATGAGGCAAACCCTTAGGGACTATGGTTACAAATTAACCAAAGTTCCTCTCCTATGTGATAATGAGAGTGCAATCCGCATGGCGGATAATCCCGTTGAGCACAGCCGCACTAAACATGTAGCCATTCGGTATCACTTTTTGAGGGATCACCAACAACAGGGAGATATCGAGATTGACTATATTAACACCAAAGAACAATTAGCTGATATCTTTACCAAGCCACTAGATGAGAAAACTTTTACCAAACTTAGGCATGAGCTAAATATTCTTGATTATAGGAACTTTGTTTGATTCCTTGCACACTTAGCTCATTTATATACCTTTGATCATATCTCTTTCATGTGCTATGACTAATATGGTTTTCAAGTGTATTACATGCTAAGTCATAGATTGAAAGGGAAATGGAGTCTTCGGCGAAGACAAAGGCTTCCACTCCACTCCATCGATTTATTCATCCTTCGCCGTCACTCCGCACCGCTCTCCAATTTAGTATAATCTTCACTCATATTCCATTTACCAAAGGGGGAGAAAGTTTGACAAAGGGCTTATATTTCACTCACAAGTATCTGTTTTTGGCGATTCATGCCAAAGGGGGAGAAAGTATTAGCCCAAAGCAAAAGGACCGCACCACCACCAATTTCAAAAATTTGTAGTCTTTCAATTTGTATTAAAGAAGTGTTTTTTTAAAGATTTTCAAATTGGTATCTTATTTTTGATATAATTTCAAATTGGTATAATCTCTTCAAAATTAATATCTAAAACCCTCTTGAACACTAAGAGGAGAATTTCTTTGAGGGGGAGTTTTGTTTAGTCAAAGGAAAAGCATTTGAAACAGGGGGAGAAAATTTCATATCTTGAAAATGCTTCTCAAAATCTTATTCATATACCTTTGACTATTTGCAAAAGACTTTGAAAATAATTTCCAAAACATTTGCAAAACAAAACAAGTGGTGCAAGCGTGGTCCAAAATTTTAAATAAGAAGAAAACCATCCATGCATATCTTATGAAATGAATATTGGTTTAATTCCAAGTAACCTTTGCACTTACATTATGCAAACTAGTTCAATTCTGCACTTTTATATTTGCTTTGGTTTGTGTTGGCATCAATCACCAAAAAGGGGGAGATTGAAAGGAAAATAGGTCAAACCTTTTCCTATATGAATTTTGGTGGTTGAATTGCCCAACACAAATAATTGAACTAACTAGTTTGCTCTAGATTACAAGTTTTACAGGTGCCAAAGGTTCAACACAAACCAATAAAAAGTCCAAGAAATGGTTCAAATAAAAAAGAGCAAAAGACAACCCAAAGGCAGCCCTGGTCTGGCGCACCGGACTATCCGGTGTGCCACCGGACAGTGTCCGGTGCACCAGGGAGTTCCACTCCGAACTTGCCACCTTCGGGAATTCGAGGAGGCCGCTCTGCTATAATTCACCGGACTGTCCGGTGTGCCAAGCAGAGCAATGGTCATCCGCGCCAACGGTCGTCTATAGAGGAACAGTATAACGCTACAGTGCGCGCCTGCGCGCGCAGAAGTCAGATCAGGCGTCAGATAGCGCACTGGACAGTGAACAGGACCTGTCCGGTGCACCACCGGACTGTCCGGTGGCCCGGTTGTCAGAAGCTCCAACGGTCGGAACCCAATGGCCTGGTGACGTGGCTAGTGCACTGGACAGTGTCCGGTGGCGCACCGGACTGTCCGGTGCGCCATACGACAGAAGCCCTCACCAACGGTTCTTTTGGTGGTTGGGGCTATAAATACCCCCCAACCACCACACTTCAATGCATCCAAGTTTTCAGCCATCCCACCTCATACAAGAGCTCTAGACTTCATTCCAAGACACAAACAAAGAGATCAAATCATCTCCCAAGTCCGGAATCACTCCAAACAAATTAGTGACTAGAGAGAGAGACTTTTGTGTTCTTTTGAGCTCTTGCGCTTGGATCGCTTTTCTTCTTCCTCTATTCTTGTGTGTAACTCACTTGTAATCAAAGCAAGAGACACCAATTGTGTGGTGGTCCTTGTGGGGACTTCGTGTCCCGTTTGATTGAGAAGGGAAGCTCACTCGGTCTAGGTGACCGTTTGAGAGAGGGAAAGGGTTGAAAGAGACCCGGTCTTTGTGACCACCTCAACGGGGAGTAGGTTTGCAAGAACCGAACCTCAGTAAAACAAATCACTGTGTCATCTGCTCCTATTTGCTTGTGATTTATTTTCACCCTCTCTTTTGGACCCTATTATATTTCTAATGCTAACCTGGGCTTGTAGTTGTGCTTAAACTTTATAAATTTCAGATTTGCCTATTCACCCCCTCTAGGCGACTTTCACTATTATGTGACCATGTTGTTCGGTCTAAAAATGCGTGAGCAACATAACAATGGTGTATGGTTAAGTGCTTTGGCGACCACATCGAAAGGATCGTGGATGTATACGTCAACGACATTATGGTCAAGACCGGGTGGTCCAAAGGCCTCATATTCGACCTCAGGTCGACATTTGACAGGTTGAAGGTGAAAAACATCAAGTTAAATCACGAAAAGTATGTCTTTGGTGTTCCGAGGGGCATGTTGTTGAGTTTCTTGGTCTCTGAATAGGGTATTGAGGCGAACCCTGAGAAGGTCATCGCCATATCAAACATGGGACCAATAGGAGACCTTAAGGGTGTACAACGGGTCAAAGGGTGCTTAGCCTCCCTTAGCCGCTTCATTTCGTGCCTCAGAGAGCGGGTATTACCACTCTATAAGTTGCTGCAAAAGACCGACTACTTCGAGTGGACAGCGGAGGCATAGACGACCCTTGACAGTCTCAAGGAACTCTTGATCAAAGGTACCGTTCTCGTCCCACCGGAGGGTGGAGAGCTGCTCTTGCTCTACATAGCGACCACCGCCTAGGTGGTCAATTTGGTACTCGTCATCAAAAGACAGGGAAGGATGCGCACGCCCGCTCCAGTGCCCCATCTACTTCATAAACAAGGTCTTGACCCGCGCAAAGGTCCGATACCCTCAAAGGTCTGATACCCTCAGATGCAAAAGCTTTTGTAAGCCATCCTCATCAATAAGTGGAAGCTAAAACACTACTTTTAATCGCACCTCATCACCATCGTAACAACGTTTCCCCTAGGGGAGGTGATCCATAACCCAGAGGCTGCTGAGAGAATCGCTAAATGGGCCCTCGAGCTAATGGGGTAGAGGATTTCATATGCTCTGTGAACGACGTTCAAGTCGCAAGTCCTCGCCGACTTCGTCGTGGAATGGATCGAGACCTAGATGGAGGCGACGTCGGTGAACGACAGATCATGGGTCATGTACTTTGATGGCTCGCTAATGAAAGTGGGGGACGATGTCGGTCTAGTCTTTGTCTCTCCCTCAGGAGAACAATTGCAGTACACCGTCCGACTCCATTTCCAAGCCTCCAACAACATGGCGGAATACGAAGCCCACGTAAATGGCCTACACATCACCATAGATCTAGGCATTCAGTGCCTTGATATCCGGGGAGACTCCTAGCTGGTCATGGGACAAGTGATTAAGAACTCGGAATGTCATGACCCCAAGATGGGGCATACTGCCGAGAGGTGTGATGGCTCGAAGACAAATTGAATGGCCTCGAACTAAACCACGTTCTCCGGAAGGATAACAAAGCGGCGGATGCCCTCACAAAGATGGATTCCGGACGAGCGACTATTGCACCAGGGGTTTTCGTTACCGACCTCTCTGAGTCGACTGCTCGTTACGATCAGACCTGCCTTGAGGATGAGTAGTCTTCAGGCATTGACCCATCGATCCACGAGCTCGTTTCCATCGTCAAGGGCAGGGACGACCAGATAGACCCCACAGGTTACAGGAGGACACCATACTGTGATTACCTGACCAACGAGACACCCCAGAGGACGAGACAAAGGCACGAAGACTTCATCGGTGGGCCAAGTCCTTCATTCTCATTGGTGAGGACCTATACAAAAAGGGACATATAGGGATAAAGCAATGGTGCATCCCCATCAAGAAGGGGATACGACTTTTGGAGGATATTCACAGTGGGACCTGCGGGCACCATGCCACTCCACGAAGCCTCATAGGGAACTAGGGCTGGAAAATAAGCTCAAGGCTCGCGAGCCGGCTCGAGCCGGCTCGCGAGCTATGCCAAATTATTTAATATGTAGAATAATGATGAATATTAGCTAATTTTATAGATATCCAGTTTATTCCTTAGCGTTTCATGATATATATATATGACAATTAATAATTTAGATTACTCATAATGATGAATGATATCTATGTATTTCATATTTACATACTAATAATTCACTATATAATGGAACTATATATATCAGGATGTGGCTCGCGAGCCGCCTTCGAGCCGAGCCACGCCTGCCTCCCTAGCTCGTGGAATGACCGAGCCGAGCTCGACTCGGCTCGTTTCCAGCCCTATACGGAACGCCTTCCGGCAAGGGTTCTATTGGCCCACCACGGTGTCTAACGCACACCAGGTGGTACGTACCTGCGAAGGTTGCCAATACTACGCACGACAAACCCATTTGTTAGCGCAAGCGCTCCAAACGATCCCAGTCACCTGGCCATTCGTGGTCTAGGGGCTAGATCTGGTCGAACCCCTCAGAAAGGCGCCTGGGGGCTACACGCACATCCTGGTCACGGTCAACAAATTCACTAAGTGGATCGAAGCTTGGCCTATCATGAGAATCACCTCGGATCAAGTCGTCAAGTTATGAAGTGTTTGGTTTGATGAATGATATAGTCCATCATCTTCTCACTTCTCACTTTTTTGTTTGGTTTGTAGAATGGAGTGAGTTAATCCATCACCACCTCATTCCTCATAGTTAGTTGTTTAGTACTAATATGTGAAATGAAGTCATCCCACCAAATTTGAGGAATGAGTCCATGATGCATCACTTCATTTTTGATAGAGTGATTCATCAAACCAAACACATCATTAGTCACCAACATCAACCATCGATTTGAGGTACCAAACTCAATCATCACGGACCTAGGGAGGTGCCGGGGTGCAACCGCACCGGACCCCCCAAAGACATGGCCCCATCCCCTCAAAATACAGAGGCCCTACTCCACCCTACAGAACCAATTACTAGTCTCCTATTCCTAGAAGTTGGAACGACGCGTCGTCGCGCCGCCTCCAGTCCGCCTGCCTCCTGCCTGGTCTCTTGATCGCCGGGCTGACCGCTGAGGCACTGACGGGCTCCTGCCGCTGCCTCTAGTCCGCTTCTGCTTGCCGCTCCCGCTTGCCGGCGCCCGACGGCCGACGCCCAGCAGTCCAGCACGGCAGCGCGCAGCACCGTCTGACCATCCGTCCGCGGTCCGTCCTTTGCTCCGTGCACCGAAGCTGCGAAGCGCTGCACTGGATAGGAAGCACAAGCACCGAACGAACAGGTAGTAGGTACTAGGTAGATTACTATTTACTAGATTGCTGCTACTAAATGCCTAATAGATAATTAGATATTCCTTGTACCTTTCTTTGTTTTTTCACTAGTTCAATTGATAGATAATTAGACTAATTTAAGGTAAGAGATTAATAATAACCAGACTATTTAGAACATGAATGATCACTCTTATATTATCATTCAATTTGTGATATATATCTTTTTTATTTTTAGTGCTTTGTGTAATCATGTCATCGAGAAGAATCAGAAGATATCCATCTGGTAGTAAAAAAAGAAAAAGGAAAAACATGTGGATGATCTCATAGACTCACATAGAGAAGCTATTGACAAGTAAGTGCTTACACCTCTACTTTATATTTATCATCTTATAATCTTTAAAACATGGAATAGAACTATTGTCTATCAAATATTTAATAATATTATATATATATATATGGGTGGATGGGACCTCCATATTGGATTTCGCCCCAGGCCCCCAAATAGTTCGGAACGGCCCTGGTTTTCGCCCGCCTCAAGCGACACGTTTGGCAATGGCCCAGGAGCTAACCACTGTCCTTTGGAGCCTAAGGACTACCACGAACCGTTCGATCGGGTACACGCCTTACTTCATGGCTTATGGAGCTGAGGTGGTGCACCCCACCGATCTCGAGTATGAGGTCTCAAAGGTAAAGACGTACGTGAAAGAGAGGAACGAGTTGAGACTCTAGGACACACTAGATCAGCTGACAAAGCCCTTAACATAGCACTCCTATGTGTGCGGTGTTAGAGTACTCGTTTATGGTTTTGGGGTTAGCCCCTTGTAATTACAGTTTTACTCCTGTGTAATGGGCCAGGCCTAACAAACTAAGTCTATTAATACAACTACCAACCCTGAGTTAGGATTAGGATTTCCCACAAGGAGGTCACAACCTTGACAGAAATTTGGCAACAGAAACATGAAAACCCGAGTTGAAACTTGGAGGTTCAGTTTCTTTCAAAAAAAACAGGAAGGTTCAAGAGTGGAGTTGCAAGATAGATTTTTTCAAAGATGCACGGTGGAACTGGAATTACTGTTCTATAAAACCTAAACTTTCACCCATTTGCTGAAATATCAAGAAGAGAAGGATGTCCTGTGAGCTTTTCAATTGTTTTGATGTGTGAGGACCAAGGTACACGCAAAATCAGCCACATCTATTATTTCCATCAGTCAACTACAAACAGTGTTACTTTGCAGAAGAATTCACCGTTACTTCCGCATCACGATTTCAGCAGTTTTATGTTCTGAAACTGAATGGTTATTTCAGAACGATTCCGGTCAGTAGACCACATCAAATCTATCCACCATTACAGATGGGTAGCAGAATTTTCAGAAACTATGAGCCAATTCTCATGTCACAGTATCAGGGGCAGCGTTCTTAAATGCTTTTGGTTGCCCAAGAGATGAATTTCAACTTTGTCAGAAGTTCCGCTCTCCTACTCATCTACGGTGTTGGTCCGGATACACTAATGCCGCAGCAGCTGAATTCACAAGAGAACAAAAAAACGAATGAGATAATTAGGCATCATATCATGGGCATTACAGTAGTAAGTATTAATCAACAGTGGACAAAAATAAATAAGAATAGAGAGCTAGCTACAAGATTAACACTACAGGCTAACAAGAAGAAAACTGAATTATCTGAATGGTGATCAGACTATCGGAAGAACTGAATTTGTGAAGTGACCACCATGGTAAGAAATGCAGTCGGACAATCTGTCAAAGGACTGCTAAATCCTATGTGGCACTATGAACACTGCAGACCTGAGAATGAGACTTTTTTCATTCGAATGCTACTTCTATGTACAACATGTTTTAGATTTACCCTAACCAAACGAAGTAAAGCATTCCCTCAAACACAAGTTTACTAAACAAAAGACGACACCCCCCCCCCCCCCCCCCCCCCCAAATTCCAAGAAAAAAAAGGATACTACCGGCAACTATTCAAAATTAAACGACAGAGATTTTCTGAACATCAGGCTATGGAAAACAACAGGCAAGTTGCATTACCTGTTTGTCAGTATGGCAACTATCTTTTACTGACCCCTTTGCATAATAAATTCAGAACTACAGAACCAAACTAGAGCTACGGGCTAGTGTTCAAGTCGCCCTTGCCGTTACACGCTGAACATTGAACATCTCACATGCTGAAACTGTAAGAGCACAAGCTGCACAGATTGTTGAGAAAATTGCAGAGTAGTCACCTGGTGATCCGGTCCTCAAGACGACGATGCTCATGGGGTCTAAGCTGCCAGGCAGGTCGGTGACCATTGGCATTAACCGGCCATGCGAGCCAGGCCGCATGCACAGCGTGAAGGCGAGCATGTCCTCGTTCCAGTCATCCTGCCGTCGCCCCAGCTCGTACCTCAGGTTGACCAAGGAGCTGTCGTAGAAAAAGAACGAGGACCAGTTGTACTGGTTCTGGTCGAAGTTCCCTTCATCGCTTGCCCGTACATGCCGGATCCTCCGCCCCGCCTGTCGAACTATCCCGGGGCCGCGTATCCTGGTGCGCCGCCAAAAGAACAGGCCACGGCGAGCTCCCTGTGTTTAGGAAAAAGGAAATCAAATGGCTAGACAACCAAATTCTTTCGGAATCTATCACAGAAATAGGAAAAAACAATTGCGATCGATCCGGTATGAAATGAAGGCCAAATTATTCAAGTATACATCGTAACAAAGAGCTTGGGCTTTTCGCATACTATGATTCAACGCAGATTTAACGAATGACAGATAAATTCGTAAAGTGAAGTGAAAATGCCTTGTGGATTAATGTCCTCAGGAACTGCTCCCTAAAGCGAACCAGATGCAGAGGCACAAGAACGTTTAAAACTTGTCAGGAAGAATTAACAGGCTCAGTAGTCTTGCATCGGAAGAAACGGATAGTTTCAGATTTGGGCAAGGATAAACGCAAAGATTTCGATGCGGCAATCAGGATTTTGTGAAGGCGAAAATCAAAACCAACGCACCCATGATTGGTGGCCCAAGTAAAGGTAGCGGATCGAGGAGAGTTTTGCATTCCAACGCAATGCAAGGAAGGATAAAGGGTGAAGCCATGCACCTGATGCTGAAGTGTAAGCGGAAGAGGTTGTGGTGACGGGCTCGCTTCGACGGCGTGGACCGCCCACTGTATCATGGTACTGGAAGCGGGATATTGCAGGTTGTAGTCGACGGTGACGCCGATGTTCCAGATTTTGTACCTGCCGTTGGCACGGAGGTTGTGGGCGTAATGGCGCAGGCGGACGTAGTCATCGTCCGGGGCGTGCAGCCTCTCGACGCTCCATATCCACGGGGGGTGGATGTCCAGCACTTGGGGGTCGTCGCGATTGTGCTGGGTGGCGCGCTGGCCAAGGTGGCCGTGCGGCGCCTCGTCCATCGAGGAGGAGAGGTAGCGGCCGTAGGCTGCGTTCTGGAGGAGGACGAAGGTGTCCCCGTCGTTCGGCCACAACGGGGAGACCCAATGCTCCACCCGCCAGACCGCATTCAGGGATGGGACGGGCCCGTTCGGACGAAGGGAGACCCCCACCCAGTCCTCGTCGGCGTGGACGTACCTTCTATTCGCGCGGTTCTGCAGCCGCACGAAGCCACCGTCGGGGAAGAGCTCCATCGCCTGCTGATGGGGAAGATGGCTGCCTGGTTGTTGCGAGGAGGGGATTTGGAAGGGTAGGAGCGGCGAGAGCAGAGCAGATGGTCGTTGGTAGGGCGGTTGGATTTGGGCGGGGCCGCGGCCCGCGGGGTATTTCAAAGCCACGAGATGACGAGAATAAGGAGAAAATCTCTTCACCGACCTCCAAATTTATACCAATCTCTTAAATAACATCAAAATTTATAGCTTCACTTTAATATCATCAAATTTAAATTTTAATCCCTTAAATATCGTTGTTATTTTAAAGTTAACATCGTTAGTTCCATCTAAAACGAATCTCCCTAATGTCATCAAAATCTATACCGACCCCTTTAATGGTACTAGAAATTGGTTCGATCTATTTGGTTTTAAATCAGAATAAAAAATATAGAATTGAAGGAATTTTCTCACTGAAAATATGGCATTGAAGGGATTTTCTCGCTGATATATCTAAAAAACGATCCAAGTGGTCTAGGTTTACATGCCCTAACAACTATACAGTTGTATTATTAAACTTGATCTTATGCGTGAAAAGGAACAAGCAAGGCAGCTTGCTTGAAACTATACTAAACAGAGCTTGGGCAATAGCCAACGGGCAGCCGCTGTACAGACCAGGGCCCGTGTCGTCACAGATTCACGAACGACCATCATTGTCACGACCAATAGAGATGTACATTGTTCATGTATCTAGTGTTGTAGATTGTTCACGTATGGGGTCGCGGTACCTCTTGCTCGTGCCCTACACTTTGCTCTCTTACTATGTGCTCTCGGACAGGACAATTTCCTTATCGGTAGCGTCGTCTCCCAGATTTTTCGGCCCAAGTGCAATACACAAAATGGGACCTATAGCATATAATATATAGTGATGAAGAATAAAGAATAATCAAAATTTAACTCTAATGTGTTTATCTCAGTATTTAGAATAACCACTACAAGAAACTGATAAATGTTCGTGGGTTTTGTTAAGAACGTGGGTACCGACGTTCTTATGGTAGTTAAGTTCGTGGGTTGTTTTTAAGAACGTGGGTACCCACGTTCTTAAATTAAGTTCGTGGGCTCTGGCCAAAACCGTCGAATTTAACGTATTAGGAACGTGGGTACCCACGTTCTTATATTAGGTTCGTCGGCCAACTCGACACCGTCGAACTTAACCAGAAAGACCTAATTCCCTATCCCGCGGCGCCGCGAGTCTCCCTCTCAGCTCACTCGTGCATCTAATCGATTCTGCCACAGGAGCCTTTCCTGGCGGGCGATATCTCCCCCTCTCGTCTCAGCACCTCACGCCGCCGGTGATCGCCGGTGACCACGGGAGCATTACAGCATCGCCGAGCTCCTCCCCGGCACCACGTTCAGACGTCCGTCGAGCGGTCTGTGCCGCCGCGCCGAGGTGCGCCCCTGCTCGCTGTTTAGGTCGAGCGCCCAAGCTCCGCCACGCCCCCGCCTCTGCCCCGCTCTTGTTCGTGCGCTGAGGTGCGCCCCTGCTCCCTGTTTAGGCCGAGTGTTGGATCCTGGGCGGCGAGTCGGGCTTCTGGGCGCGGTCAGCGTAGTGGAGCGAGCGCCGCCAGAGAAAAACCCCAGGTACGAGAAGGTCAAATCCATTTCAATTTTTGAACTTTCTGAACTAGATGGCTGTGAATTGTAACTAGTAGCTGAAACTGAGCCTGGATTTTGTGCTTGTGATCCTGAAAGTATAGCTTGAGTTCTTGAATTTTGAGGGGTCACAGGTGATTGTGGTAGTGGTGACACTGAGGGTACTTCACCACCCCCAGAACTAAAGGAAGCACCACTACATAAGACTTTAAACATCAGATTCACACGTGAACGCACAAGTAAAAAATCTCAGAGGCTGTTCTGAGTAAATTTCAACCAACTTTTCATATTTTGTAACTACTATTTCACACAAATATAATACCCTGAAGTTTCCTAAAGTACCTTTCTTTGGTGTATCTACTTCTGTCTGCATGTGCTCTCGTAGTATATTTTCAGTGGGAACAAGGACTACTGGATCAAAAAGTATCTTGTGCAGGAGAAGATAAAGAAATAAGAACTATGTATGGTTCCATGTAATATATGGGTCATAGACAATAGAGTCTTGCTGGCAATTGGGGAGAAAAGACCATCCATTTTTTTGGATGCACTTTGTTTTCCCCTTTGATTCCAACCATGCTCGTAATTTGGCTTCCATGTCGATCTTGACATTGGGAATTTCTTGTTTGCTTGAACTGGTGAAATTCTCAATATGACATGAACGAGCAGCCAGACTTACTGTGTTGGTTGGCTCATGGTATTCTTCAGGATTCTGAAACAACAAAAACAATTAGCCAAGTCCTAATCCCTATAATCAACCAGCCTAGTCAGGAGTCCACTAAAAGAAAGCACAGACAGCTCATATGGTGTTCTAGTAAGGAGGATCTTGCATATGGTGTTCTTTAAAAGAAAGCACACACAACAGTGAACATTAACGTTAAAAAGTAAAGAATATATTACACATACTAATTTAACTTCTAGTAAGGAGGATCTTGCATATGGTGTTCTTTAAAATAAATTATTCAATTATATTTTCATACCTAATCTTCTCTGGATTATCATTTTCATTCAGATAAAATCAGACCTAGCTTCAATCAAATGTCTATCAGAAGACTAGAAGAGCAGCATTGCTACAAGGGTCCTCGCTTACCTTGCAAGGTCATCTCCCTCTTCTTTTACGGATTGCTTGTTTCCTCTAAGTATCCTATGCAAGTAGCCGCACTAATGGTGATGGTGTCAAGGGCAAAGCGCTTGGACTCATGACATCTCATATCTCTTTATTGATTAGAAAATTAGGGGCCCTGTGCCGTCGTGCCACATGCACTGGGCAAATGACGGGCCTGCTTACCGGCTCGGTTACTCCTGTGGGCTAGACAAAATACTCATGGCTCGTCAGCTCACTCAGTTCGTAGTCAGTTCGGCTCGACTCGACTCCGCTCGTTTCAATTCTGTCACAAACTGACACTATACCACAACACCAAATTAGTGTCTGACGACCGTCGCTATAAATAGAGAAATAACATCAAATTGTTAGTCGGTATACATGGCCACAGATGGTGAGTCGGCATATGTCTATATTCCAACTGAGTGTTAGTCGTTATATTTATATGTGAATAGTGTTGCTTTGTTAGTCGACAATTCATACCTATAGCATCGCGCTGTCATTCGCCATAAAAACGTGTGCAATTTATTGGGCCTGTTGGCGCGCAAAAATGATGACCCAAATACCAGCCGACCAAAACCCTATCTTCCTTTCCCGAGCCGTCACCGCCCAAAACATCTATTTCGACGTGAACGTTGTGTGACGTCGATTCCGAAAGGATCACAATTTTGATGTTGTATCAATCTCGCGTATTTATTTCGCGAAATATCGAGTCTTGTATCCGTTTAAAACTTATGGGTTTAGAGAACATGAATTTGGAATCCCGACCCACTCTTGCGATTTTGGCCCAAGTAAATATTATTTGGACTCGAAATATTTATTTCGCGAAATATCGAGTCTTGCATCTTAGCTCGGTTTGTTAACGAGCCAGCTTGAGCCGAGCTTGAGCCAGCTCCTTAGCTCGAATGAGCTAGCATTTGTCAGCAAAACAAAGCATGCACTTGTGTTTCTCTAGCCCTAGCTCTAACAAGCAAATAAATTTTTGAGAGTCATTTACCTATTTGTATAATGAATAGCATATACGCGTGACATACAAAATTTTGTTTCTCCAATAGATAATGCATATGCAAATTTATGCATTGGAGGAGAGCAACTCCAAAAGACTCTTTATATTCTTCATAATTGATATGAACATAGATTTACACAAATTTTTAAAATTTCAGTCCGAAATTTTTAAAACCTAGAAAACTATGTGGTTATTCGTTTTATATCGATTCGATCTATTCAGTTTTTTATATTTTTTCAAAATTATTAGGAAGCAAATAGATCGAACTAATATATCGGAGTAATTTTGGGGTTTCAAAAAGTATGGAGTGAACTTTGGTCTATATTTTTTTTATTCTGAAATTTTTAAAATACAAATAAATCAAACCAATTTCTAGTGGCATTGAAGGGATCGGTATATATTTTGATGACATTGGAGGTTTTGCTTTAAATGGAACTAACGAAGTTAGTTTCAAACTGACGGTGATGACATTTAAGGGATTAAAATTTAAAATTAATGGCATTGAAGGGAAGCTATAAATTATGATGACACTGAAGACATTGAAATAGTTTGGATGGCATTGAAGAGATTTTTTTAATAAGAAAGCCCTTGTATGTCATCATGTGTGATTCCGAGCTCTCAATACGAGCAGGCCTCGGACTTGGCCATCATCCAAAACAAGATTTTGTCAAATTGAATACTGACATAGCGTGCCATGTCAAAGCACACTGATGAAATTTTGAGGTTCTGGTGACACAGAATGCTATATTCGAGGACTCAAGTGACACAACATGCCATGTTTGAGGACCCAATTGACTCCAATGTGACGTGACATGTCACGCTAGCATCTGGTTTGAGCAAATTTGGTTTTAGATGACTGACCAAGTTTAAGGACCTATTTTTAAAAGTTTGGGGACCTAAGTAACACAACACGCCAAATTTAAGGGTCGGTAATGTATTTTACTCTTTATAATGAATAGGCCAAAAATTTTAATGTAACACCAAATTTAGATAGCAAGAAAACTAGCATGACCATATAGGTTCTAACGCGTAAAAATGACATATTCGCCTTGACTGCTACACGAATTTCACAAATGACAGATATTGCTAGCAACGTTACATGGTCTAGTAGTCTATATAGACTCCTGTTCATTCATTAGTTACATGTCATGACTAGAATTAGTTACTACCAAATGGTCAATCTGGTAGATTAGAACATTGGCTCAAATCTAATCTATATTCTAGGTCATCAAACTAAATTCATTACACCAATACCTAAACAATATAGTTTGCAGACATGTAGCTTAAAGATAGATGCTTAACCAGCAAATGAAAGATGCATACAAAAGAGTGGTCTAGTCAGTTACTGTCCACGTGAATGCCCACTAGCTAGTTGTTGACATCAACAAACCAAGTTGCGGAGGCTGAACCATTAAGAGAGGAATGACCTCATCCATGATCAAAAACAGATAAGCATAGGAACTTGCTGGCGCCTCTAAAAAATAGAGCACCATGATCCAGTGGTAACATGCACTATCGGAAACAACTGCTTTGCCGAGTGTCTGAAGCACTCGACAAAGCCTAGAAAACACTCGGCGAAGGCTTTGCCGAGTGTGACACTCGACAAAGAAAGCTCGGTGAATTGTACATCGACAACTACTTCTTTGCCGAGTACTTTTTATCGGGCATGCCGAATGTCACTCGGTACTCGGCAAATAAAAATCATCGTTATGGCGCTAGGTGATGGCGACGGAGCATGTACTGAGCGTCCACCGAGTGACACTCGACAAAAAAGCTCCTCGTGGGCCCCCTTACCAGTTCTGTTGCCGAGTGTATTAGGTGGCACTCGACAAAGACTACCTCTTTACCGAGTGCCCGACTGACTAGCACTCGACAGAGGGATCACTCGTGGGCCCTTTTGTCAGTTTCTTTGCCGAGTGCACTAGGAGGCACTCGACAAAGCTTGCTTCTTTGCCGAGTGCCAAAGCCACAACACTCGGCAAAGTGGCTTTACCGATGCCCAGGTGTGCCTTCCTTGATGAGTGTTACACTTAGCAAAGTGACAAGAATACCCTTTTTATTTGTTTTAGCTATTCCATCCAAACAAACAAAAGATATATCACATAAAGTGCTCCTTAAATTAGTCGTACGTGTTAAATAACATAGATAACATTTTTGCATTCACAATTTTTCCATTTTTCGAGTGACTTGCAGTTTAAATCTAAATTATCCGAGGAAATTCAATTAAACGAACAAAATCTAATAGTTATAGCAAACACTTTTATAATTGTGCCAAAATAGAACATATAAGTCTACATAGTGTAGGAACAAACCACACAAATTTTGGTTGGAAAAAGAAAAAAATAAAAATATACTTTGCCAAGTGTCCAAGGTAGGCACTCGACAAAGCATAGTTTGCTGAGTGTCGGGCGTGCGACACTTGGCAAAGTAGCTTCTTTGCCGAGTGCCAAAGTCTGGCGCTCGGCAAAGGTAACAGTCGTCGTAACGACCGTCGGCTATAGACGTTGCGGGTCTACACATAGTGTGTGATAACTTTCACGAAACATTTTCGATTTTTTATCACAGCCTCTACATATGATATCATGACATGTAGAGAAGTTTCATGATTTTCTGACTTTGTTTGTGTTTTATACAATTTTTAAACAACTAGATGGCAAGTTCACGGTCATGTTTTGTGAGCATGGTGCTCGAAAATTCCGATCTGCTCCTTAAATCGACCATAACTTGTGCTAAATAACATGGATATCATTTTTGCATTCACGGTTTTCCATTTTTCGAGTGACTTGTAGTTCAAATCTGAATTATCCGAGGAAATTGAATTAAACAAACAAAATCTAATAGTTATAGCAAACACTTTTATAATTGTGCCAAAATGGAACATGTAAGTCTACATAGTGTAGGAACAAACAACAAAAAGTTTGGTTGAAAAAAGAAAAAAGGAAAATATACTTTGCCGAGTGTCCAAGGTAGGCACTTGGCAAAGCATAGTTTGCCGAGTGTCGGGCGGGCGACACTCGGCAAAGTAGCTTCTTTGCCAACTGCCAAAGCCTGGCGCTCGGCAAAGGTAACAGTCGTCTATGAATCATCTAGGGCCCTTAGTGGTGTTTTGGTAATTAATGACAACTACTTGTGGACTAACATTTCTTGGAGAAATAAGAATGCAGGATTGGACTACAGGAAACAGGAAATCTTGATGAATTATAATCATTGGTTGTGGATCAAGCTCCATTTGTCTTCCTTTAATTCTTTTGGTCTTCACTTAGCTGAGTCCATGGCACTTAGACAAGTATGCTTAGCACATAAAATAATTGACTAAGCGTCTAGAACTTACCTTCATACTTGATCCATCTAGATATACCTTTGCTCAATATTTGTTAGTTCTCACATAGTGTGTTGTGCATTTAATCACCAAAACAATATGGAAATGGCCCAAGGGCACATTTCCCTTTCAAAACTACAAGCAAAATAAGATAAAATTTTTGTAAGGTGAGTATATGTCACACCCAATTTTGAAAGGTAAATCGAATGTGAACCATGTACGTGCCAGGATCAGAAATTCACGTACACAATGATTACATAAATGACTCATCATAGCACAATGCTTCAAATAACAATAAAGAATAAGTAATTATATTAAAGACTAGAGTCATTTACATAACATAAATCAAAGTGCACGTAATAGAAATGTAGCCAACGTGAATTAACCCACCACAGGCAGCTGACTGGGGGAGGTCGCTAGCATAACCCACCACATAAATCAATGCTTCCACTAATCCTGGAGATCCGCCTCGACATCTTCTTCTCCTTCTTTACCTGAGCATAGGTTGCACCAAAGGCAACATGGTGTTTGTGAAAGCAAGGATGAGTACACATCAACGTACTCAGCAAATGTCTCGTTTGGCTGAGGTGGACTAGCTTTATGTGGGGTTAGAATCAAAGCAATTGCTTTTAGTTGGTCAAGTATTTATTATTAGTTGAAGCCAAGTTTTAGCAATAATCAACCCGTGAATCATTTCCTCATCGAGGAACATCATTATCATCATCGAACCAAATACAGAAATAGAACCATATTATTTCGAACCATCTGTATCTCTAATCAAAGGAGCTCTCAAAGCCGCTCATAACCGTGAGCACGGCTGATATATCAGTTTCATTCCTCTGCAGAGGTCGCACACTTCACCCATGAGCCATGATTCTCAATCTGCCCGGGGATCATGACTCTCCATTGATCACTTCCAAGGTGAACTGGCAGGGTCTCACTACGAAGTCTTTACAAAGATTCCCTTAAGATGTAGCCGCCCGTTAGGTTTCCTAAATGTACTACACTCCTCCCCAAGGAGCAAACCACCCTCGGCAGAGCGAGCCACATACACCGAGCCCCATTGACGGCACGACGACGAAGCAAACTACACATCAGTTCCTCTAATTAATTAGCTAAGGGCGTCTCATACCACCCTCATGGCTGCACTGTTTTCCCGGGTGGTCATCCAATGAACAGGTTCTTACGAAGAAGCACTCGAGAAGCCACCCGAACCTCCTTTAGTATCACAAGCTCATAATCATAATCAAAATGTAAAGCATCGTATCATAATTGTATCTCATCATGTTCATTGAGTAAAATAGAGCAATAGCATAAAGCTAACCAAAATAACCCAAAAGGTAGCAAGGACAAGGTAAATAGAAAGCTAGTCAATCCTTAGGTCAGAGGAATTATAATGTGAATAGGACATAGGTAGGTCAGAGGACACTTGCCTTCACTAAACAGATGCTCAGGGTCTTGTGTCACGTAGAACTCGTAGAGCTTGATCACTTGGTCGTCGAAGCATGACCGTCGATTCCTCGAAGCTCGGAAACGGATCGCGTTCTATTAGCGACATGCAGCGAATACGAACAGACACAAGCAAACAAACATATACATGCATAAGAACATTACACCATACGAAGGAAAACAATATAAAGCATGCAACACGGAATAAAGCTTGCTTCTACGGTCGCGCCAGAAAAAGAAACGTGATAGTCGGAGCACGGTCGAGAAGTTATTGCATTTACACTAAATAAGTATTAACTATAACATTTAATTCGACATTATCAAATATAAATTATATCTACTATTTAGTTTTGATTAATCTGCTACACTATCAGCTGACACTTAAATAAGTAATTTAATTAAAACGAGAGATTCTAATCGAGTCGAATTTACGACGTGCGAAACAACACGATAGCGTGCAAATGACGCGCGGACACGCGCGACACAACACGCGGACGAGACATGAAACAGTGCGCGCGACCAGTGCGAACGACGCGCAAATCAACACGTGACCATGAGCACATCAGGCGCGAACAGCGTGTAGACAGTGCGACGACGCGTGATACTCACTAACAAATAACACGATTATACTAAACAAGTATTAAATAAAAAGTGTTTAAGTTGGTATTCATCAAATCAACATTTATATCTATAAAAGCGCAAGTTAGAAACTATAAACTAGTCTTAATCAGAAGTTCATTTTAAATAAGTATCGAATGAGTAACTAATTAAATAATTAAAACTTGTGACATAATAAAATACGTTACTAATACAAAATCAACTTTGTTACGAAGTTGACACGGCTGAAACGAGTAGAAATGGGTTTACGACGCATTAGATATTGAATAAATGACCATTTGCGGCTAACAAATGACGCGACATACGAATACTACTAAATTGTGATTAGACGCGAAAAACTATATTTCTAAGTTAATATTAATTAGCGTAAATTGTCTACGAGAGTTTTTTTAAAGAAATATCCCATCCAATTTTAATCCAAATTGTGACTCGAACGGAAAACATATTATAAACTCGATATCTATCGGTTGTTACGTAGAATCCGTGGCGACTAACTAATTAATTCAGAATGAACGCAATATGCAGAAGCAATAATCAACATCCCGTCGAACATAAATCAAAATACTTTGAATGAGCACAATACATTCATTCAAAGCGTATGACTAAGATTACAAATTTGTTTTCGATTGAACAATTATTTTATTAGTCGACAATTGAACAAGAATTACTTATTTAACTAGAGCAGTTAACACGAAACAATTTAATAACGCGTGCGACAACGCATGAAATAGCGTGCGCCACACGCACAAACGATGCACGACAACACGTGCGAACAGCACGCGCGACACGCGCAAATGATGCGTGACGAAGCGGACAAACAGCACACACGGCACGCGCGAACGACGTGCGACGACACGCGTGAAATTGCGTGCAAAACAGACGCGCTAAACGTGGCGCGAATCACACAATAGCGAGGTTGTGACGGGGCTACGCGCAAGGGGTAGACGAAGGGGTAGATGGGCTCACCTTCCAACGGTGCACGACGAGCTCGATGATGACGAGGCGCGGACGCACGACGATGTGCACGGTGGGGCTCCCTGCTTGATGGCGGCGACTAGGCGATGACTTTGGCGAGGCACAGACATGGCTTGGTGTGGCAGGATGACGATGGTCGTGCAGCGCTCTGCGAGGGCTGCTGCTCGAGGGCGAGGCTGCGCAGCTCCTCCACGCAACGACCAGGCACGCGAGAACGTGTCGACAAGGCGACCGCGCGGGCGCGATGCCCGGTAAACGACTGTGAGTCGTATGAGTAGGGAGGCGGCTCCGGGCGGTGGTCTGCATCGAGCGCTCGCTGGGTCGGAGAAGATGGCCAGAGCGGAGCCAACGTCGGCATGAGGGTAGCGGTAGGCTGGTCACAGCGGTGGAGCGGAGCGAGTGCGTGCTGTGCAGCACGCACGACGCTGGACAGGGAGGGGTAGTTGCCGCGTGCTGCAAGGCTAGGTGATGCGAGATGAGGGAATGACCATGTGGGGGAGTTATGCGGCACCTCTGTGATCGTGGTGGGCGGTTGCCGGCTTGTCGCTTTCTCTTGCGCGTCCACGCAGACGCAGCGGCCCTACGCGAGCGCGACATCGAGGGCATGAATGCTTGTGGCGACTGATGGCTGGTGGCCCCACGACGCAGTGGCAGGACACCCTTGACTAGTAAATAGATTTTATTAAACATTAATAAATAGTCTTAATAGATTTTATGTGACAAGATAATTATCTTCACTTTTAGTAGAACACATAGCCTATATTATTATTAAGAAAACTATATTTAAAGTAAATATATAAACTAACATTTTAATTATAAAAGAACATGAACACTAATTTCTTTATTTTGTTCTTAGGAAAAACTAAGTGATTTATATATAACGTGGACTAAATTCTATGAAATGATTAATCATGCCATATATGTAGTTATAAACAAATTGACTATAGGTTTGATTAATAAATTATGAGAAAGGATAATTGACCTATTAATTATCTTTAGTTCTAAATTAGGAACAAGCGATCTAATCATTAAAATGAAACTATGTTTAACAATATTTAATTTATCATTTTAGTTATGTGGGTGAATTAAGCTATATTAATATTGTTAGAAATTCCTATCTAGCATACACATATTTAATATAAAATACTTGAGTATAATCTAAATCAACTTTTATGGAAAAAGATATATAATTAACTTTTAAAGTTATTGAAAAAACATTTTTTCTACATTTTCTTTTTAAATTCCTATTTAAGAAGACTATACTTAAACAATTATAATGAACATTGTTAAATTATGAAAACATGATATGTATTGAAAAGGCCATTTTAATATTTCATGTATAACAACAGTAAATCAAAAAAAATATGTTAACTATTGGCAACACTAATTAAAATGCTTATCATATAATTATGACACTAATAAAATTATTTCTAATTTATTTGGGTTCCAAAATATACATTTTTTAATAAACTATAACATAGATCTACATAAGTAAAGATAGACTAGGAGGGGTAACTAATAAATTTATAGTTTTTCTCTTTTTTTGGTAAAAATATGTAATCTTTCTTTCCTTTCTTATTTATAAAATTACCATAGATCAATTCTAACAATCATGACTCAACTTAATCTACGAAAATATACAAATTGTTGCTAATACAATTATAAATTATCTAGCACATTATTATGGGCTAATAAAATACATTCTATTTTATTTGGATCATAAATATGTATTCATGATAAGAAAATTCATCGCGGAGTGTATAGGTTATTAAACATAGCTGTTAGGCTACTGGTAATTTTAATGTTTTCTTGTACCTTGACTTCGACGCGCAGGGAAGGGACACCGAGGCAGACTTCGGTGTCGGGCGTCGTCGAATGGCAACGAACAGTGACGAACAGACGACGGAGCGAAGGGAGACGTCGATGAGCAGGCACACAAGGACCTGGACGCAGAGGAGAACATTGGCGAGGTCTTCGACGAACTAGACGTGACTTCGACGGTGCAGGGAAGCAGGCACCGGCGGTGGCTTCTGACGTGGATCTCCAGCTGCGAGCCTGTGAGGTCTCGGTTGCTAGGCACGAAGGCGAGGTTACGGCGATGGCGAGCAAAGGCGTTGGGATCAGGGCATGGTGCGACAACGGTAGGACAAGCAGCGCAGGGCACCAGCGACGACGCGGCCACAGAATCTCAGACGAGGGGCGGACGCCGGCGTCGACGATGAGTGGCAGCACGGCTGTTCTCCGCAGTAGCAGAAGGAGGAGGTCAGGAAGAGAAGGGAGCGGGGGTCCGGCTTGGGGAGGAGAGAGGAATCGACGCAGCATCAATGAAGATGGGAAACTGCTAGGTAGTGGAGGTGGGAAATTAACAGATGGCTATGATACTGGAGAGGAAGGGTCATGGCGGTGACGTGTTCTCCACACGCAGGAGGCGAGAGGACGGGCGGACTGCTCCTTGGCGAAGGTGGGCAGACGAGCAGCGAGACGCGTGCAGTGCAGCGGCGGACACACGTAGACGCGACCACGGCATCGAGCAGGGGAGAGTGAAAGCTGAAACGGTGGGGAAGAAACTCACAACACGGGCCCACCTGCAAGAGACTTAAGAGCGAGGGGAGAGGCAACGTACGGGAGTGGGAGGTCACACAAACATCGAACAAAATTTATGAACTTGTGAGTTTCTAACACGAGTGGGAGACATACCTTATCCTCATAATTGGCTCCAACACCTTGATGTGTGAGGGCTGTTGGAGGCAAAACCAAGGTGGCATCTTCCTTAGAAGTGTTTTGCAGGTTGTTGATTGCACCTTGTGAGAGCATGAGTGATAATTGTTGTGACCACGAGTTGACATTGGAATGAGCATTTCTAATAAATCTCTCTCCTACAACTGCACTGACCTATAAGCAAACACTTCTAGTTGTGTTCTCCAAGAAGCTAATGTTCCATATAAATGCCATTCAAGGAGCTTTGTGACTAAATGTGGAATGAAATTGGTTAGAGTATTAGCTTTGAGCATATTGCATGGCCTTTTAACAATGTGCCGAGCCATGCAACCAAAGAGGATGAAATCTGTGTCACCCATCTCGTCCCCGTATTGAGAAGCAACTTATACCTGAAACATAGGACGAGAATGAATTAGCACGATCAACATAGTAGGTTTATGAGTATATAAAGTGGAAAATTTTAGTTAATGTGTAGGTTATATAGGTAGCTCTACATCATCCACAATTGAGAGCCACATAGCCAGCTGAGATAGCATGTAAGATAGGATGGAGACAAGTAAAGGGAGAATATGCCACCTAACCTTTGGGTGGGCATGCCAATGGTAGCACAATTACAATCAATGCACTTGTAGGAGTCTCCATGAGTTAAAGATGTGTGGGTGCATTTTCTGCATGGGTCGTACCACCACTTGCTGCCAATTTTCTTTATAGTGAAAGTAACCAGGAACTTTATTTTCTACAGAACAAGTGAGGCAAGGCAATGTTATGTAAATGTAGCTTAACTTCATAACAAATTGTTCAAATGAGTATGTTTTCATGGATAACAATAGATCGGAGTTTCAGACATAAATGTTTCACATTAGAGTGCATGATATACTATCATGACATACAAATATTAACCACTGTGAATATCCCAACATATAGTCGATGTGGAAACTTTGTAGCCAATCTTGTTCTCAAAGGGATGGAGATACTTGGTATAAGAGACCTTTTGTTCTTTAGCAATAGAAGTTATATGCTAACTTGAAGTTAGTACCTTGTTCCACTTGTTTGTCTTATGCACACTCCTTGCACTAGTTTGTACAGAGTTTGGAAAAGCCTCTTTTTAGAACAAAGCAAAGATAACTAGCAGTTGCACTTATCTGACTGCTAAAGGAGAGTATTACCTAGCCATGAGGGGTCTTTGCTTTAGGAACATCAGGATTGATGTACCACTTGCAAGGTGAGCTTCTAGATAGACACAGACCATCTATAACATAGAGCATCATTTCTAAACACAATGTCCATGTTGATGGGGAACATGTTCCTGTACATCCCCATCTTTTTCCTGCTGAAGATAAGTTGGCCTTGTTTTATGGCCAACTGTATCTCTTGTTGTAACACTTTGCACTCTGTGGTGTTGTGCATGAAGGCATTATGCCACTTGCAATAGTGCTTTCCTTTTAGTTCATTAGTCGACGAAATCTGATGATCCACCATCACCTTTAGTTGCTTCTCTTTTAGGAGAACCTCAAATATCTGTTTTGTCTTGCACGTGTCAAAGTTGAAGCCAACTAGTGCTTTGGTAGCGGTGACCTAGGGGCAAAGGATGGGTTGTGCCCCTAGGCCTAGTTGACAGCTGCAACCTCAGTCTCATTGGCTGAGTCACCATCCTCCTCTTGAGTTTGGGCATAAGCGATCAACTTTTTGTATCGATCCTGAAAGGCCTCCTGTGGTGCCTCTCGAACGTCGATGCCCACACCAGCAACTCACCAACAAACTCGAAGTCTACCATGATGCAATGCAAGCATCATGAGTAGCATTGTTCTAAATATCTCAGAAATTTTGGATGAAATATCTTGCTAATTCACCCTGTTGCTAGAGGAGCATGATAAGATCTAATATGGTCATGCATATCGCTAGTGCCAGAGTAGAAGTGTACGTGGAAGTGGCCCTCCATCTGCTTCCAAGAGGTTATGGACCTAGGCTAGAGAGGTGTATGCCAGCCGACAGCGGATCCATACAATGATAAATAGAAAAGCCAAACTTTCATGTGCTCGGTCGATGCTACAACTTCGAGATAAGTCGTGTATCGGCTCACATGTTTGACGATGCTCATGTCGTCATTACCAGTGAATTTGGAAACCACTAGTACCTTGAACTTAGGCAGTGGAGGCATTCGATCAAACTCTTTAGGGTATAGTTTGGCATAGGAGATCGTCTTCTACTTGGGAGGATGCCAAAGTAGTCCTTCATGAAGTCTATCAGCTGCTCTTGGGCGCTAGTGGCACTTGTTCCTACAAAAAATGGGGCCTAGCTGCTGTGAGCTAGCCCATCACCATATCTTGCTTGCCACTCGAGAATCTCCTGCTCGTTGGCTTTTCCCTTATTTAGGGAATATGTTGGCCGTTGGGGATGGAATTCTCCCTCTTAGAGTGGCTTGTATCGTATGCTACACACAAATCCCTCTAGAATGCATGTTGTAGGATGATCGTATATGGAGGGGGGCTCATGTGGCATCTCAGGGACGTAGACAAGGTACTCCACCTTGGTGTCTTCGAGAGTAGTGATCTGTGTTGGCCCCATTAGCCGAGTGTATAACTATTTATCTTCCTGGTAAGACCTGTAAATGGGGCATGGGATGGTGTAGTTACCGAGACTAGGATCTACTTGGCCACCTTCGCAATAACTTTCTCTATGGAGTTGGACAACACCTTGAACTGTCACGCCAGAGCATGGTGTATGATGTAGTTCACCTCTTGGTATAAGAAAGCAGTGTGTTCTAGCGATGGTGTCAATAGATCGATCTGCTCTAGCAGTGACTCTATCTAGCCGATGAACCGGACGTTCCTGGAGCGAGTTCAGGTGAAACAGAGGAGGATCTTGTCAAACAGGTCTTTGAGAGCCTTGTCAGAAAAGTTTCACATCTCAGTGCTATTATCATAACAATAAATGTAATCATGCATTGAAAGCGACCAACAAATATAATAAACTTGCCTAAAGCATCCTTGAGTCGATTACTTACTCTAGAGGAGGACTGGCATTACCCATGCTGTTAACCAAATCTAGTACCAGATAGATAGTAAACCATCTATAGGAACATCTTAGATCCAATCTACTACTTATATCATGCTGATAAACCTAGGAACATCTGTCACTAAGAACTACTGACCATGCATGTGAACATGGATCAAGACCTACAAGGCTACAAATAAGTCCAACTAAAGTAAACAATGATACTAAGCATGTAAGTAGGGTGCTAGATGTGTATCAGACTTCTGAGTTGTCGCATGCACATGTGCAGCTAGCATGTCGTGGAATGTAGCAACTGATCAAGAAATACACATGTGGCTACATAAAATCAATCTAATGGCATGAAGCGTAAAGACTTGGATACATTAAAAATACACATGATAACTAGCAGATCTTACTAATAAACAACACTTAGCACAAGATCTACCAAGATAAAGAGGTGGCACCATGCCGCCCTAACATGATCAAAGACCACATCAAGGTAATGTGGCGCTTACTTTGGAAAACCATTGGAAAGGGGTGGCGATGTGCTGAGAGGATGGGAAGCACCCACTGTTGGTAACTAATGACTCTCTATTTATTCATGATCTTATTCTTTATGATATATAGCCTCACGTGCCAAAGTTATAAGCACTCCCAAATGCATCTAATCTGATACTCCCTCCATCCCAAAATATAGTTCTTTATAGCCCTTTTTCTTCCGTCCACATTCAAATGAATGATAATGAATATAGACATACATACAAACTACATTTATAGGGTACGTGGAAGAAATTTTGGATGAAATATCTTGCCAATTCACCCTGTTGCTAGAGGAGCATGATAAGATCTGATATGGTCATCTCGCTAGTGCCAGAGTAGAAGTGTACGTGGAAGTGGCCCTCCATCTGCTTCCAAGAGGTTATGGACCTAGGCTAGAGAGGTGTATGCCAGCCGAAAGCGGGTCCATACAATGATAAATAGAAAAGCCAAACTTTCATGTGCTCGGTCGATGATGCTACAACTTCGAGATAAGCCGTGTATCGGCTCACATGTTTGACGATGCTCATGTCGTCATTACCAGTGAATTTGGAAACCACTAGTACCTTGAACTTAGGCAGTGGAGGCATTCGATCAAACTCTTTAGGGTATAGTTTGGCATAGGAGATCGTCTTCTACTTGGGAGGATGCCAAAGTAGTCCTTCATGAAGTCTGTCAGCTGCTCTTGGGCGCTAGTGGCACTTGTTCCTACAAAAAATGGGGCCTAGCTGCTGTGAGCTAGCCCATCACCATATCTTGCTTGCCACTCGAGAATCTCCTGCTCGTTGGCTTTTCCCTTATTTAGGGAATATGTTGGTCGTTGGGGATGGAATTCTCCCTCTTAGAGTGGCTTGTATCGTATGCTACACACAAATCCCTCTAGAATGCATGTTGTAGGATGATCATATATGGAGGGGGGCTCATGTGGCATCTCAGGGACGTAGACAAGGTACTCCACCTTGGTGTCTTCGAGAGTAGTGATCTGTGTTGGCCCCATTAGCCGAGTGTATAACTATTTATCTTCCTGGTAAGACCTGTAAATGGGGCATGGGATGGTGTAGTTACCGAGACTAGGATCTACTTGGCCACCTTCGCAATAACTTTCTCTATGGCCCCATTAGCTGCTCGTTGGCTTTTCCCTTATTTAGGAAATATGTTGGCCGTTGGGGATGAAATTCTCCCTCTTAGGGCTTCGTTTGGATATATGTGGTTACGGCCCACCGGTAACTCAACCCACACGTGGTTTGGGTTAATACCTGGCAATCACCCAATCCCAGCCGTCACCGTCCAAGTCTGGCCTTTTGTTTAGACCCACGACTCCACTCCGCCAGCTCCCAGCCTCAGATTGAGATAAATGCTGGTACTTATACTCAACTCTATTTTTTATCTTATTTGTAGATTTTCATAAATAAGTACATGTGAATGAAGATTACAAATAAAATAATAAACACTTAACAACAATGATCATATTACTAAAAAATCCGCTAGATAAAAATAAAAGAAAATAAAATCAGAAGATAAGCCATAAAATTAAGAAACTTAAAACACATGTGATATTTAAAATTGAACCAGAGTCATTGATTCAACATACATAGTCCTTACTGCAATATGCATGATTAGATTTGAATCAGCTAATAAGAGAATCCATTAGGTAATAAGAAAAATCTGCAAGATCTCATCTTTAATTTAACAGATTACTTAAAAGTTGCAAATTGCTAAAGTTAAATATCCATCTCTAACAATAGCACAAATTGCAGCTTTCTTTTCTTATGCTGGACGATACTACAAAATCATCCTTCATTACTTTAGCTTCATATATCTGTTGGAAAGAAAACATAAATTAAACTTAACTCTTAATTGAACA
Organism: Zea mays; assembly: GCF_902167145.1. Taxonomy (NCBI): domain Eukaryota; kingdom Viridiplantae; phylum Streptophyta; class Magnoliopsida; order Poales; family Poaceae; genus Zea; species Zea mays. Next base: position 33,809,135 of record NC_050099.1, on the reverse strand, counting down.
CAGGTATCTATTGGAAAGAAAACATAAATTAAACTTAACTACTTGTCGGCGTTTCGACCCCGGGGGTCCTTGGACCGACGAGTAAATTGTCGCCGCGTGTCCCAGCCCTGATGGGTCGGCGCGAGACAGAGCACGAAGGGGGAAAAATGGAGACAGGCAAAAGGGGAAACCCGCGGCCTTCGTGTTGTCCTGCGCCCAGGTCGGGTGCGCTTGCAGTAGGGGGTTACAAGCGTCCACGTGGGAGAGAGCGAGGGACTTTACGCGTCGTCCCGTCCTCCCGCGCGGCCAACCTTCTCGTACGAGAGCCCTGGACCTTCCTTTTATAGGTGTAAGGAGGGGGCCCAGGTGTACAATGGGGGATGTAGCAGTGTGCTAACGTGTCTAGCAGAGAGGAGCTAGAGCCCTAAGTACATGCCGTCGTGGCAGCCGGAGAGGTTTTGGCACCCTGTTAATGTGATGTCGTGGTCGTCGGAGGAGCGCTGGAGCCTTGCGGAAGGACAACTGTCGGGGCTGTCGAGTCCTTGCTGACGTATCCTTGCTTCCGTAAGGGGCTGAGAGCCGCCGTCGTCATGGAGCACACGGGGCGCCATCATTATTTGTTTACCGGGGCGAGCCAGATGGGACGCTGGTCTTGTTCCCTGTAGCCTGAGCTAGCTAGGGGTAGGGTAATGATGGCCCCTCTGCGACGTGGTCGGCCCGAGCCCTAGGTCGGGCGAGGCGGAGGCTCCTCCGAGGTCGAGGTCGAGTCCGAGCCCCGGGTCGGGCGAGGCGGAGACCGTCGTCCGAGGCTAAGGCTGAGTCCGAGCCCTGGGGTCGGGCGAGGCGGAGTTCGTCGTCTTCCGGAGCCGAGGCTGAGTCCGAGCCCTGGGGTCAGGCAAGGCGGAGTTCGTCGTCTTCCGGAGCCGAGGCTGAGTCCGAGCCCTGGGGTCGGGCGAGGCGGAGTTCGTCGTCTTCCGGAGCCGAGGCTGAGTCCGAGCCCTAGGGTCGGGCGAGGCGGAGTTCTTCATCTTCCGGAGCCGAGGCTGAGTCCGAGCCCTGGGGTTGGGCGAGGCGGAACTTCCTATGTCGCCCGAGGCCGGACTTGGCTGCTGTTAGCCTCACTCTGTCGAGTGGCACAGCAGTCGGAGCGGCGCAGGCGACGCTGTCTTCTTGTCAGGTCGGTCAGTGGAGCGGCGAAGTGCCTGCGGTCACTTCGGCTCTGTCGACTGAAGAGCGCGCGTCAGGATGAGGTGTCAGGCCATCCTTGCATTATATGCTCCCACGATTTGGTCGGTTGGTGTGGCGATCTGGCCAAGGTTGCTTCTTGGCGAAGACTGGGCCTCGGGCGAGCCGGAGGTGTGTCCGTTGCTTGAGGGGGCCCTCGAGCGAGACGTGAATCCTCCGGGGTCGACTGCCTTTGCCCGAGGCTGGGCTCGGGCGAGGCGAGATCGTGTTCCTTGGGTGGACTGAGCCTTGACCTTAATCGCACCCATCAGGCCTTTGCTACTTTGTACTGATGGGGGTTACCAGCTGAGATTTAGGAGTCTTGGGGGTACCCCTAATTATGGTCCCCGACAGTAGCCCCCGAGCCTCAAAGGGAGTGTTGATACTCGCTTGGAGGCTTTTGTCGCACTTTTTTGCAAGGGGACCGGCCTTTCTCGGTTGCGTTTCGTTCCGGTGGATGCGCGCGAGCGCACCCGCTGGGTGTAGCCCCCGAGGCCTCGGAGGAGTGGTTTGACTCCTTCGAGGTCTTAGTGCGTTTCGTGATGCTTCGGCCGGTCTAGTTGTTCCCTCATGCGAACTGGCTGTAGCCCGGGTGCACAGTCGAGTCCCAAGTTCTCGGGCTGGTATGTTGACGCTGTCAACGGTTTGGCCGGAGCCGGTTTTGCGAGAGCAGCCCCCGAGCCTCCGCACAGAGCGAGAGGACGGTCAGGGACAGACTCGGCTTTTTTTCATACGCCCCTGCGTCGCCTTTCCGCAAGGAGGAGGGGGGGAAGCGCCATGTTGCCCTCGGAGGGCGCCGAACATGGTGTCTCCAGTGAGTTGCTAACGGGTAATCCGAGTGGACGCCCGTGCCCCATTCGTTAGGGGTCGGCTAGTGGCCCGGAGGCGCGCTCCAAAAGTACCTGCGGGTGATTTGCCGGACCCGATCCCCTTTTGACGGGGTCCGAGGGCTCGATGCCTCCCTCTTGTGGGATTCCATTACAAAATCGTTCCCGTTGGTCTCGGAAATGTCCTAGGGTACCTCGGGAGCGTAGCCCGAGCCTTGGTTATGTATCGAACGTACCCAGGGTCATCCCTCGCTCTGCGTCTGGGGCGGCTGTCGAACCCTTCGGGGGCCAGCCTACGAACCCCTGATCAGTAGTGTGCGCGGAGCCCGAGTGGCCTGAGGCGGCCGTTGAACCCTTCCGAGGGGCCAGCCTTCGAACCTCTGACCAGTAGTGGGCGCGGAGCTCGAGTGCTCTGAGGCGGCTGTTGAACCCTTCCGAGGGGCCAGCCTTCGAACCTCTGATCAGTAGGGGGGCTCGGGGCCCGCTTCCTTCGCGGAGAAGGATCCCTTTCGGAGTATCCCCTTTCCCAGTCCCTATGGCAAGAGAGAGAAAGAGGAAGCGGAAAAGGATACGAAATCGAGTGACGTGGCACACCTTTTTTGACGCGGTCATTATGGCGGAAGTGAAGCGTCGCCTGCTTTGCCTGCCAAAGGTGCTGCCTGTCCTGCCGCAGAGTTAATGCGACGGGACGAGTGGCTCGCGGGGCGGCCGTTGTGCGTGCGCGAGCCGTTCGAGGAACGGAACACGGGCGCGTCGTCTTCACGCTGTGGGAGAGGGTTCTCTCGCTGTCCCAGGAGGGGACGTGAGCTTGCTGACGACTTGACCGCTGCTTCCGCCCGCCTGCCACCTCCATTACTACCGGCCCATTTCTGGCCGTATCGACCGTCGCGCCTTCTCCCGCGGCTGACTGACCCGTGACCGATGTGCTCGGTTGGCACTGTTGGTTCATGCGCTGGGTTGCCTCGAGTCGCGGCACCGGTTCCGCAGTCGAGGAGGCGCGGTAGTGGCGTGAGTGTCGGTGCAGTTTCTTGTACGTAGTAACCGGCGCGCCGGTTACATGACGTGTGGGCCTGGGTCTCCATGCTGGACGCGTCGAAGTCGAAAGGGTGCGCCCCCTTGGTGCGGTTGCATGCCGCCTGCATGGTGGTCCGCCCTTTCACCCGCTGGTCTGGGCGAAAGTGGAGGAATGCTCGTAACCGCTGGGCGGTTGCGTGCACCGCGCGCGGCGGTTTTGGCTCCTTCTGTCCTGGGCTAGCTTGCATGACGCGTGGGACCCAGCCCCCGTATCGTAGGGGGAAGACCTTGGAGCGTGTTGGAGAAGACTCAGTCCGCGACGGCTGAGGACGCAAGTGGGGAGAGTTGCCTTTAAAAGGAGGGTGACCCCCTTGAAAGGCAACCATGTCTTCGCACTCCCCTCATGCATCACGTCCTTCCACCTTCCGAGCCCCCGGATGGGGAGCGCCCGCGGTCTTTCTGCCTTGTCGTCGTTGGAGGAACGCAACTTCGCGGAAGTTGGTACCTTTCAGCCATCGTTCGGCTTCAAGGATTTTCATCAGGAAGCCCGGCCGCATCCCCTCGCCGGTGGTCACCCAAGACGGTGACCACCAGTTCGATGGTGGGGAGAAGCAAGCCGGGCTGCGATCTTGGTCCCGCCCTCAGCTTCAAGGATCTTCATCATCCTGGCTGGGGGGGAGGCCGGGCTGAGCCGGAGCTCTACCTCCCGCGCGGGTTCGTGGGTCACCTTCTCCCTCAGCATTCAAGGGAGAGGGCGCTCACCGGCCTAGCGAGAGGGTCAGACTTCGACAACGCGGGGCTGGTCGGCGGCGAGCGTCGTCAGCTTCAGCGCGTTGGGCTCGCTGGCTCAGCTGGCTCTGGCTCGGCTCCCGGTGCCCCCTCCCGCCGCGAGAGTGGTTGTCGCGCCGCACGCACCGGAGGACCGCCCAAGACGTCGCATGCTGCTAGGGCGGCGTTCATGTTCTGGGGCTGTCCTGCCTTTGCCCCGGTACGGCGCCTCCACGCGGAGGTCGGTGCTTCGCTCGTCCAGGAGGATCCGAGTGGGGATCTGCCGGTGGGCAGATGGCTTCCATCGTCGGCGCTGAGGTGGTGGCGGCTGAAGAAGTCCTCGTCGCCGACGAGATCACCGCCACCATCCGCGCTCCGGGCCTCCGGCTCTTTGGCTTTGATAGCTTGTCCTCGCCCCTCGAGTGGGGACGTGGGCGAGGGCATTGTTGCAGCGGCGTCCGCCCTGAGGCCATCGCTGCTGCAGTTTGGCCACCTAGAGTGGAGGTCGTTGTCGCTGCTGCCGGAGCGGGCGGCGGTGAGCTACCTGGAGCCTTGTTGCCCCGCGGGCCCTCCAATGTGGGGGGTTGTTCGTACCCGCGGGGGCGGAACCGGAGTGCCGTTTGTAATGGCACCTTGAATGCCGGTGTCTGTTCATTGTGGCTGTCGGAGCCTGAACATGTATGTATTTTTGGCATGAAGCCGTGTTTTTTCCTTATTTCGAGCACTAGGACTCGCCTGTCGGCTAACTGAACCGCTTAACCAAGTGTGAGTCGCCTCGTGCGAAGGTGACGAGTGAGGTATCCGTATCCCGGAGGCGTAGGAGTCCCTTGGCTCGGTCGGCCTTGCCCCTCGAGGCTTCTCTTGCTCAGTTAAAGGAAACCCTTGGTCGCTCTTCGACGAGCCAGAGCCGGAGGCAGCGGTGTCAGTGTGGACAGAGGCAGAGTTGGCTCAAAAAGAAAACCTCGTCGGCCGGAGCCTGGCCGGGCCGTCGCCTGGCGGGACCAGCGCCGGAGTCGAGTTGCCGAGGCCATGAGCCGGGCTGGTGTCCTCGGAGGACAGCTGGCTGAGGCTTCGGGGTGGCTGACCGAGCCGTCTGCTCGGGCCGGGTTCCTGGAGGAGACCCTGGCGGCGATGGCCCGGGCGCGGTGCTGATGTCGTCCTTCGGAGTGGAGATCCTCCGACCGCGTTGCCGTCCGAGGCTCGGTCGGACTTCGCCGAAGGTGTAGCTGACGCCGAGGGTACTGGTGCTCCCCCTCCGTTAAGGTCCGAGCCTGCAGGATCGGTTTATCTTGTAGTGTGCGTATGTTTTCTGCGGCCGCCGAGGCCCAAACATACTGTCGTTGTGTTGTAAAGCTGCGTTTCTTTTCCTCTTGTTTCGAATATCAAGACTTATCTGTCGGTAACATAATTGTTTGTCCGAGCGAGAGTTACTTTTCACGAAAGGTGATGAGTGAGGTATCCGTATCCCGGAGGCGTAGGAGTCCCTCGGCTTGATCGGCCTTGCCGTTTATGTGTACTCTTACTCATCCGTAGGATTCTGTTATCGATATAGTCGAGAAGGCCCGAAAAATCGTTTCGGTAGAAGAGTTTCCAAGCATTAAGACTTGTTCGGTCAGCGGAATCGCCTATCCGAGCGTGAGTTACTTATCGCAGAAGGTGATGAGTGAGGTATCTGTATCCTGGAGGCGTAGGAGTCCCTCGGTTCGGTCGGCCTTGGCTGCTTACGTGTACTCCGTCGTTTTCAGGATCCCACTTTCTAAGTAGTCAAAAAGCACGACAGACGTTCTGGCAGAAAGACCTTTTCCGAGGAAAATTTTGACGCAGAGGGGGGGTCCCCCCTTCTAGCCCCCGAGGGAGGGTCGGGCTTTGCCGAGGCAAGGCTGACCCTTCCTTGATGGTTAGACTTTGTATGTAAACGAGGTATATGAATGGCTTGAAAACATCTTAAGGGTAGAAGTGACGTAGCTGTCGGATGTTCCAAGCGTTGCTGTAGACCTCGCCTTGACTGTTGGCCATCTTGTATGTCCCGGGCTTTAGAACCTTGGCGATGACGAACGGCCCTTCCCAGGGAGGCGTGAGCTTGTGCCACCCTCGGGCGTCTTGTCGCAGCCGAAGCACCAAGTCGCCCACCTAGAGATCTCGGGACCGAACCCCTCGGGCGTGGTAGCGTCGCAGGGACTGCTGATACCGCGCTGAGTGTAGTAAGGCCATGTCCCGAGCCTCTTCCAGCTGGTCCAGTGAATCTTCTCGGTCGGTCTGGTTGCTTCGGTCGTCGTATGCCCTCGTCCTCGGGGAACCGTATTCTAAGTCCGTGGGCAAGATGGCCTCGACCCCATAGACTAGAAAGAACGGTGTGAAGCCCGTGGCTTGGCTCGGCGTTGTCCTCAGACTCCAGACCACCGAGGGGAGTTTCTTCATCCATCACCTGCCGAACTTGTTGAGGTCGTTGTAGATCCTCGGCTTGAGTCCTTGCAGAATCATGTCGTTGGCACGTTCTACCTGCCCATTCGTCATGGGGTGAGCCACGGCAGCCCAGTCCACCCAGATGTGGTGATCCTCGCAGAAGTCCAGTAACTTTCTGCCGGTGAACTGGGTGCCGTTGTCGGTGATGATGGAGTTCGGTACCCCAAAGCGATGGATGATGTTGGTGAAGAACGCCACCGCCTGTTCGGACCTGATGCTGTTTAGGGGTCAGACTTCGATCCACTTGGAGAATTTGTTGATGGCGACCAGCAGGTGCGTGTAGCCCCCGGGTGTCTTATGCAAGGGACCGACAAGGTCCAAACCCCACATAGCAAACGACCAGGTGATGGGTATTGTTTGCAGAGCCTGAGCGGGCAGGTGGGTCTGCCTTGCGTAGAATTGACACCCTTGGCAGGTGCGGATAATTCTAGTGGCGTCGGCCACCGCGGTCGGCCAGTAGAAACCTTGTCGGAAAGCGTTTCCAACAAGAGCTCGAGGCGCTGCGTGATGACCGCAAGCCCCCGAGTGTATTTCTTGTAATAACTCCTGACCTTCGGCGATGGATATGCATTGTTGGAGGATGCCTGAGGGGCTACGGTGGTAGAGCTCCTTTCCGTCCCCCAGCAAGACAAACGACTTGGCGCGCCGCGCCAGTCGCCGAGCTTCGGCTCGATCGAGGGGCAGCTCTCCTCGGTGGAGATATTGCAGGTACGGGGTCTGCCAGTCTCGATTAGGCGGGACCCCAATCCGCTCTTCCTCGACGCGCAGTGCCTCACCCTCGAGGACCGAGGGTGCCTCGGGCTGAGCCGAGGGCACCTCGGGCTGGGCCGAGGCCTTCTCGGGCTCGGGCGTGTCGTCGGTCTTGACTGAGGGTTGATGTAGGTCTCGGGAGAAGACGTCCGGGGGAACCGTTGTCCGCGCCGAGGCTATCTTAGCCAGCTCGTCCGCAGTCTCGTTGTATCGTCGGGCGACGTGGTTGAGCTCGAGCCCGTAGAACTTGTCTTCCAGGCGCCGAACCTCGTCGCAGTAGGCTTCCATCTTCGGGTCATGGCAGTGGGAGTTCTTCATGACTTGGTCGATGATGAGCTGCGAGTCACCGCGAGCGTCGAGGCGTCGGACCCCTAGCTCGATGGCGATGCGCAACCCGTTGACCAAAGCCTCGTACTCAGCCACGTTGTTGGACGCCGGGAAATGGAGGCGCAGCACGTAGCGGAGGTGCTTCCCGAGGGGCGAGATGAAGAGCAGGCCCGCGCCTGCCCCTGTTTTCATCAGCGACCCGTCGAAAAACATGGTCCAGAGTTCCGGTTGGATCGTAGCTGCCGGGAGCTGGGTGTCGACCCATTCAGCCACGAAGTCTGCCAAGACTTGGGACTTGATGGCCTTCCGAGGGGCGAACGAGATTGTCTCGCCCATGATCTCCACCGCCCACTTTGCAATCCTACCCGAGGCCTGTCGGCACTGGATGATCTCCCCTAGGGGGAAGGATGACACCACAGTCACTGGATGAGACTCGAAGTAGTGTCGCAACTTCCGCCGCGTCAGAATCACCGCGTACAACAGCTTCTGAATTTGTGGGTAGCGGATCTTGGTCTCGGACAGTACTTCACTGATGAAGTAGACCGGCCTCTGGACGGGCAATGCATGCCATTCTTCTCGTCTCTCAACCACGATCGCGGCGCCGACCACCTGAGTGGTAGCGGCGACGTAGATCAAGAGGGCTTCTCCGGCGGCGGGGGGCACCAAGATGGGCGCGTTCGTAAGGAGCGCCTTCAGGTTTCCGAGGGCTTCCTCGGCCTCTGGGGTCCAAGTGAAGCACTCAGCCTTTCTTAAGAGGCGGTACAGAGGTAGGCCTCTTTCACCGAGGCGCGAGATGAAGCGGCTCAGAGCCGTAAGGCATCCCATGACCCTCTGTACGCTTTTCGAGTCTTTGATGGGCCCCATGTTGATGATGGCCGCGATTTTCTCCGGGTTGGCCTCGATGCCCCGCTCGGAGACGATGAACCCCAAGAGCATGCCTCAGGGGACTCCGAAGACGCACTTCTCGGGATTGAGTTTTACGCCTTTCGCCTTGAGACACCGGAATGTCATTTCAAGGTCGGAAAGGAGGTCAGAGGCTTTCCTCGTCTTGACTACGATGTCATCGACGTAAGCCTCGACCGTTCGACCAATGTGTTCGCCGAACACGTGGTTCATGCACCTTTGGTACGTCGCACCCGCATTCCTCAAACCAAATGGCATAGTAACGTAGCAGTACATGACAAAAGGTGTGATGAAAGAAGTCGCAAGCTGGTCGGACTCTTTCATCCTGATTTGGTGATACCCTGAGTAGGCATCGAGGAAAGACAGGGTTTCGCACCCAGCAGTGGAATCCATGATTTGATCGATGCGAGGCAGAGGATAGAGAACTTTCGGACATGCTTTGTTTAGACTAGTGTAGTCTACACACATCCGCCATTTCCCTCCTTTCTTTCTCACAAGCACAGGGTTGGCAAGCCATTCGGGATGGAATACCTCTTTGATGAACCCTGCAACCATCAGCTTGTGGATCTCCTCGCCTATGGCTCTGCGCTTTTCTTCGTCGAATCGGCGCAGAGGCTGCTTCACGGGCCGGGCTCCAGCTCGGATGTCTAGCGAGTGCTCGGCGACTTCCCTCGGTATGCCGGGCATGTCCGAGGGACTCCACGCGAAGACGTCGGCGTTTGCGCGGAGAAAGTCGATGAGCACTGCTTCCTATTTGGGGTCGAGCTCAGAGCCGATCCGGATCTGCTTGGAGGTGTTGTTGCTGGGGTCAAGAGGGACGGATTTGACCGTCTTTGCTGGCTCGAAGTTGCCGGCATGGCGCTTCACGTCTGGCGCCTCCTTGGAGAGGCTCTCCAGGTCGGTGATGAGGGCCTCGGATTCGGCGAGGGCCTCAGCGTACTCCACGCACTCCACGTCGCATTCGTACGCGTGTCGGTACGTGGGGCCGACGGTGATGACCTCGTTGGGGCCCGACATCTTGAGCTTGAGGTAGGTGTAGTTGGGGACGACCATGAACTTGGCGTAGCACGGCCTTCCCAGCACCGCGTGGTAGGTTCCTCAGAACCCGACCACCTCGAACGTGAGGGTTTCCCTTCTGAAGTTGGAGGGAGTCCCGAAGCAGACGGGTAGATCGAGTTGTCCGAGGGGCTGGATGCGTTTTCCGGGGATGATCCCGTGAAAAGGCGCCGCGCCTACCCGGACCGAAGATAGATCGATCCGCAAGAGCCCGAGGGTCTCGGCGTAGATGATGTTGAGGCTGCTGCCTCCGTCCATGAGGACCTTGGTGAGCCTGACGTTGCCGATGACGGGGTCGACAACGAGCGGATATTTCCCCGGGCTCAGCACGCGGTCGGGGTGGTCGCCCTGGTCGAAGGTGATGGTCTTGTCGGACCAGTCTAGGTAGACTGGCGCTGCCACCTTTACCGAGCAGACCTCCCGACGCTCTTGCTTGTGGTGCCGAGCCGAGGCGTTCGCCACTTGCCCACCGTATATCATGAAGCAGTCGTGGACCTTGTGGAACCCCTCTGCCTCGTGATCCTCCTTCTTGTCGTTGATGTGGGCCCTGCCACCTTCCGCAGGTGGCCCGGCCTTGTGAAAGTGGCGCCGAAGCATGGCGCACTCCTCAAGGGTGTGCTTGACGGGCCCCTGATGATAGGGGCATGGCTCCTTGAGCATCTTGTTGAAGAGATTGGCACCTCCGAGAGGTTTCCGAGGGTTCTTGTACTCAGCGGCGGCGACAAGGTCCGCGTCGGCGGCGTCGCATTTCGCTTGCGACTTCTTCTTGCCTTTCTTCTTGGTGCCGCGCTGAGTGGACGCCTTGGGGACATCTTCCGGCTGGCGGCCCTGGGGCTGCTTGTCCTTCCAGAAGATGGCCTCAACCGCCTCCTGGCCAGAGGCGAATTTGGTGGCGATGTCCATCAGCTCGCTCGCCCTGGTGGGGGTCTTGCGACCCAGCTTGCTCACCAGGTCGCGGCAGGTGGTGCCGGCGAGGAACGCGCCGATGACATCCAAATCGGTGACGTTGGGCAGCTCGGTGTGCTGCTTCGAGAATCGCCGGATGTAGTCCTGGAGAGACTCTCCCGGCTGCTGGCGGCAGCTTCGGAGATCCCAGGAGTTCCCAGGGCGCACGTACGTGCCCTGGAAGTTGCAGGCGAAGGCTTGGACCAGGTCGTCCCAGTTGGAGATCTGCCCCGGAGGCAGGCGCTCCAGCCAGGCTCGAGCGATGTCGGAGAGGAACAGGGGGAGGTTGCGGATGATGAGGTTGTCATCGTCTGTTCCACCCAGTTGGTAGGCCAGCCGGTAGTCCGCGAGCCACAGTTCCGGCCTCGTCTCCCCCGAGTACTTTGTGATAGTAGTCGGGGTTCGGAACCGGGTCGGGAACGGCGCCCGTCGTATGGTCCGACTGAAAGCCTGCGGACCGGGTGGTTCGGGCGAGGGACTCTGGTCCTCCCCGCTGTTGTAGCGTCCCCCACGCCTGGGGTGGTAGCCTCGGCGCACCTTCTCGTCGATGTGGGCTCGACGGTTGCAGTGGTGGTGCTCTTTGCCGAGGCGACCCGGGGCCACAGGCGCTGTGTTGCTCGTGCGCCCGGTGTGGACCAAGGCTTCCCGCATGAATCGGGGAGTCGCGACACGATGCTCCGAGGGGTACCCCTGCCTTCGGGAGGCAGAGCTTTTGGCCCGTCGGACCGCAGCATCCTCCAATAGATTCTTGAGCTCTCCCTGGATACGTCGTCCTGTGGTCGATGGTTCCGGCATCTCGCGGAGAAGTATTGCTGCTGCAGCCAGGTTCTGGCCGACCCCACTGGAAGCCGGTGGCGGCCTTGCCCTGACGTCGTCGGCAATGCGGAGCTGGATGCCCTGGGGCAGATGACACGCTTCTCCGACCGGAGCTTGGTCTGCCCATTCCTGCCCGATGTTCCGCCGGAACGGCTCAAGTGTTCATGTTCCCTCGTCAAGCCTGGCCTGCCTCTCGCAGATTTGCTCGAGCTGTGCGTCCTGACCCCCCGCAGGGACTGGGACCACAGCTAGCTCCCGAAGGATGTCAACGCGAGGCGTAGGCCTAGAGGGATCGCCGTTTTCCGGTATACCAAGACGGTTGCCTTCGCCGGGACCCCCTAGATCGACGTGGAAACATTCACGACTTGGGCCACAGTCCTCATCGCCGAAGCTGCGGCTACCGTCGGAACCATCGGAAAGGCAGTAGTCGCATACGGTCATGAAGTCCCGCATGGCACTGGGGTTGCCGAGCCTGGAGAAATCCCAACAAAAGTCGGGCTCGTCATCTTCCTCGGAACCCGAGGGTCCGTAGGTCGAGACGGCCGTCAGCCGGTCCCAGGGTGACCACATACGGTACCCCGGAGGGTTTGGACATGCCTTTGTGAAAGCGTCCACCAAAGCGGGGTCGCTCGGTGGGTCACATCTGGATATAAAAGGCACGAGATGGGAATCGGTCGGTACCTCTTGGACGACGGGCGGTGACAAAGTCGCGTCAGGGGCAGACTGCACCGTCGTCTCAGGTACGAGGGTGATGCCCAGCAAGTCCTTCGCGAGCGTGCTGGCGTCATTCGTTCGCTTGGAGTTGGCATGTTGCGGGGAAACGACGCTCGTCTTTGTCTCAGACGCGAGGTGGACGCCCGACGTGTCCCCCATTGGGGCGTCGGCACCGTCGACTCGCTTGACAGCCGACGAGGTGCCATCTCCTGCTTGGCCATGGTTGCCCTGCCTCCTCCTTCGTCGGCGGGGGAGGTGACGGGACAAACCGGAATGTTGTTCTTCCGCCACGTGGGGAAGACGTCGTCGATTCCGCCGCCGGCGGGCGGGCTGACGGCCGCCATTGTCACTGCTGCGCGGCGGAGGAAGGAGTATCATGTCGTAGCCGCCGTCGCGGGACATGAACTCAAGACTCCCGAAACGGAGAATCGTCCCGGGTTGGAGAGGTTGCTGGAGACTACCCATCTGGAGCTTGACGGGAAGCTGTTCGTCAACACGCAGCAGGCCCCTACCTGGCACGCCAACTGTCGGCGTTTCGACCCCGGGGGGTCCCTGGACCGACGAGTAAATTGTCATCGCGTGTCCCAGCCCAGATGGGTCGACGCGAGATGGAGCACGAAGGGGGGAAAAGGGAGACAGGCAAAAGGGGAAACTCGCGGCCTTCGTGTTGTCCTGCACCCAGGTCGGGTGCGCTTGCAGTAGGGGGTTACAAGCGTCCGCGTGGGAGAGAGCGAGGGACTTTACGCGTTGTCCCATCCTCCCGCGTGGCCAACCTTCTCGTACGAGAGCCCTGTACCTTCCTTTTATAGGCGTAAGGAGGGGGCCCAGGTGTACAATGGGGGATGTAGCAGTGTGCTAACGTGTCTAGCAGAGAGGAGCTAGAGCCCTAAGTACATGCCGTCATGGCAGCCGGAGAGGTTTTTGCACCCTGTTCATGTGATGTCGTGGCCGTCAGAGGAGCGCTGGAGCCTTGCGGAAGGACAGCTGTCGGGGCTGTCGAGTCCTTGCTGACGTCTCCTTGCTTCCGTAAGGGGCTGAGAGCCGCCGTCGTCATGGAGCACGCGGGGCACCATCATTATTTCTTTACCGGGGCGAGCCAGATGGGATGCCGGTCTTGTTCCCCGTAGCCTGAGCTAGCTAGGGGTAGGGTAATGATGGCCCCCCTGCGACGTGGTCGGCCCGAGCCCTAGGTCGGGCGAGGCGGAGGCTCCTCCGAGGTCGAGGTCGAGTCCGAGCCCTGGGTCGAGTGAGGCGGAGACCGTCGTCCGAGGCCAAGGCTGAGTTCGAGCCCTAGGGTCAGGCGAGGCGGAGTTCGTCGTCTTCCGGAGCCGAGGCTGAGTCCAAGCCCTGGGGTCGGGCGAGGCGGAGTTCGTCGTCTTACGGAGCCGAGGCTGAGTCCGAGCCCTGGGGTCGGGCGAGGCGGAACTTCCTATGTCGCCCGAGGCCAGACTTGGCTGCTGTCAGCCTCACTCTGTCGAGTGGCACAGCAGTCGGAGCGGCGCAGGCGGTCAGTGGAGCGGCGAAGTGACTGCGGTCACTTCGGCTCTATCGACTGAAGAGCGCGCGTCAGGATGAGGTGTCAGGCCATCCTTGCATTAAATGCTCCCGCGATATGGTCGGTTGGCATGGCGATCTGGTCAAGGTTGCTTCTTGGCGAAGACTGGGCCTCGGGCGAGCCGGAGGTGTGTCCGTTGCTTGAGGGGGCCCTCGGGTGAGACGTGAATCCTCCGGGGTCAGCTGCCTTTGCCCGAGGCTGGGCTCGGGCGAGGCGAGATCGTGTCCCTTGGGTGGACTGAGCCTTGACCTTAATCACACCCATCAGGCCTTTGCAGCTTTGTGCTGATGGGGGTTACCAGCTGAGATTTAGGAGTCTTGGGGGTACCCCTAATTATGGTCCCCGACACTACTATTTGCCAAGAATAAAGTGTGTCTAGTGATGTAGAGAGTGCAGACATGTGGAGGATCTGTTGCCAGGCAGGAGTGCATCATGTTTCCTCCTCATGCTTTCTCTTTGGATGCTGTGTATCATTTGAACACAGGTGGCATAGCGCCCTTTGCAAGTTCAGGAGGAAAGAAAGAAAAAACACACACACACAGCCTAGCTGCCACTAGGCGTTAGGTCACCGTCAGTGCTCAAAATAACTGTGAAATTTCTAAACAAACAGACAAAGATTGCAGTTTCTACTGATTTTCATAAGTAATGCTACTTAAGACATCCATATAACTAAATTAAAAACAAGTTAAAAGGGATGAGAAGAGGATCAATACCATATCATGTTCTTGCAATCTTCTTCCTCAACCATTTTATGCGCGTAGCATCTTTGGCAGTCATGAAAATGGCCCGGTTTTGGGCATCCTTAAACACATCATAAGCATCAACCTTCTCATCATCAGAAAACTCTTCCATTCCATCCATAATAGCAATGCATGTTTGAATAGGGAAATCATCCTCATTTGCATTAGTTGTGGCCCTTTCATCCGCCTCAGCTTGTTTTTCTTTCATTTCTAGAAACCCTCCCATCATCTCAACCACATTCCCATCTTGTGTACGCTTGTTAATTCTTGTTCTTGAATTACCAGTACCAACATTTTTTGCCCTTTTGCTCAATGATGCAGGGGCTGGTGGATCAAATACTCTGAGCTCGTCATCTTCATCACAAATGGCTTGTGAGATATTAGCTTGAGAAGGTTGTGTGAAAGCGGCTTGAGAAGGCTGTGTGAAAGTGGCTTCAGAAGGCTGTGTGAAAGTGGCTTCAGAAGGCTGTGTGAAAGTGGCTTCAGAAGGCTATGTGAAAATGGTTTGAGAAGGCTATGCAAAAGCGGCTTGAGAAGGCTGTGGGAAAGCGGCTAGAGAAGGATGTCTAAAAGCGGTTCGAGAAGTCGTGCGAAAGCAGCTAGAGAAGGTTGTGTGAAAGCGATTTGAGAAGGTTGTGTAAGTGTGAAAGCAGCTTGAGAAGGATGTGTAGCAGCACCTTGACAAGGTTGTGTGACAGGAGGTCGAGAAGGCTCAATAGAAGTAAAATTCATGGTTCCCTCAGCAATATTTCCTAAACCAAGAAGCATCGTAAGTTTTTAAGACTTCAATACTAGGATAAAAATATGAGGCTGAATACTAAGATAAAGAAAAACATAGATAACATACCATCATATAGCTCTCCTAAAGCCTCAAATAGTGGGAAAGATTTAGTCCGAAACTTCTTAAGTCTCTCGTTACTCTATACAAATCAAGAAAGTGATTCACTTAAGTTAATAAATTATAACAAAAATAATCAAAATAAAAATTATAACAGAAACAATTAACTTATAGTGGTGAGGTTATTCCAAATGGGTTCTTCTGCTTCTATTCTACACAACCTCTCATCCCATGATACCCCGCTTTGTTGTCTTGCCTCTTTAAGAGCCTTGTAGTCTCTCTTTAACTCTTTCTCTTTATCTTGGATTTGGCATTTTGTAAATGTGACATAAGAGAATTTTTCATGGAATAACTTGACAATTCTATTCCATGCTTCCAATGACCACCCATTTTGGCCCTTATAACAGTCATTGTTGTGGTCTTGAAGAATTTCAACTAAACCCTTTTCTAGTCCACTATTCCAGTTTGCTCTAAGACGACGAACTATTACAAGAAAATAAAGCATGTGATGTTCTCTTCTTGAAAATAAAGCATGTGACAAACAACTATTACAAGAAAATAAGCAAGAATATGTAACAAAATACCTTTTGGTGATGTTCTCTTCTTGCGCTTGTTAGCAGTAGATCTGGGGGATATTTTTTTCATAGTTGCAGCTTGGATCAAGTTCATCCTAGGAGATCCTCTTCCAAACATTCTTGCTGCAAATATAAACATCCTTCAATTGAGACTTACACATATCGAAATATATGAGTTTAAACATCCAAACAATTGAGACTTACATATATCATGAACGATGTTGACTATAATCATTCCACATATTCAATGCAATCATATCTCTAACAGAGTTCCCATTATCCACTTGGCTATTAAGTGACACAACATCATTGCTATAGTAATTGTCTCCTCCAGGAAGATCAACAAAAGTTTCTGGCGATATGTTACTTGTTTGGCTATTCAACCAACCTTCATCCCCGTTGTGCATCCGTATAATATTATGAAACAACATTGCCGCAGCTGCTATTTTCACTTGGTTCCTAATTGGGTGGTGTGTTCCAACTTTTAGAATGGGAAAACGCTTCTTCAAAACTCCTATTGCTCTCTCTATGTGGTTCCGCAATAAAGCATGTCGGTGATTAAACAATTCCTTATAGTTTCTTGGCCGTTGGTGACCATGGCCAAATTCTTTCAAGTGATATCGAACACCACGATACAGTGCAAGGAATGATGGTGTGTTAGTATATCCTCCATCGACAAGATAATAGTTTCCCTCGGGAACATGGAATCCTGCAAGTAGTGCAGACCTTAGAACCCTAGCATCTGTAGCTGACCCCTCCCAACTAGATGATATAAAAGTGAAGTTCAAGTCAAAATCACAAACCAACATTACATTTTGACTTAGTGTGCCTTTTCGATTCCTATAGGGGGCTTGCTTTTCTGCCGAAATGGTAATTGGAACATGTGTTCCATCAATAGCTCCAATGCAATTTTGGAAGTAAGGAAAGAACCGTTCATCCGTGCTAATCTTCCAATGAATTGAAATTCCAGTGGTGGGCTTCACAAATCTATACATGAGAGTTGGGATTACATGGAAAACTGATTGGATGTGTCGATGGATAGTTTCACCGTTATGTTTGAATTCATGTTGTAAATCCTCATAACTAGCATTATGGGACAACATGAAAAGGAACATTCCTAGTTTTTCTTCCACGGTAACACCCCTTGTGTCACGTAGGATGTGTTCTTCTCTAAGAAATGTTGCTATATCTTTGAATATACGAGGCTCCATACGGAATGCGACAAGACAGTTCTTCTCATGCCCTTCAAGAATCTCTTTAAGTCTCTCCTTGCCAGGTAGAATAGAAGCATGCCTTGCTCTTTTCTCTCTCCCTCCATTAGTAATTAGATAAAGATCAGGGAAAAGAAAGAGCATTAACTCCTCATCCTCCTCTTCTCTCCTATTCCTAGTTCGCTTATCCATTTTTCTTATCCTTGGTACAATGCAATCTGATATCATAGCATACAGAAAAAGAATTGGGCTAATAAATTTCATAATATAACAAATCAAAGGTTAAGAGCCATTGTATATGCAAAACTTAATCAAACCTATATATTATTACACAGTAGCTGCTAGCTAGAGCAGAAACAATGATTAAACATGCTGCTTTTTGGAAGAGGATCTTAGCAATTCTTAGCAATGTAATACCATAATATAGTCAATTCATAGTAAGTTGCGCTACTGGAGTACTAGTGCACAATATAATACCATAATATAGTCATCAATAACAAGCTAATAAGTCAAGTTCATGGTAACAAAAAAGAAGAAGAAGAGGAAGAGGTATATAAAATTTATACCGAGTGAAGAGGAAGACAAGGAATTTATAAATAGGCATGAAAACGAGATCGATCATGAATTATTTCTAAAGGTTTCAGTAGCAACGTCAATATTAATATCCTAGCTAGCTTGCTAACAAAAAATAAAAGTATGTAGGAGAGTAGTGTGATGTGTGCAGTTTAGCGTATGAACAACACATTTGGCCGAGGACTCGTGTGGTGTTTCTCTCTTGACGCTGAAGCAACAGAGGATCGATCCCAAATAGCTTTATTATGGAAAATCATGAATATTTTTTTTAAAAAAGCAGCAGAAAATAAGAGGCTGTATTTAAAAAAAGAAAAACGGAAGAGGCTGTGAGTTTTGATCCTGGACTAGAATATAATAAACAGGGACAGATTTAAGGATCGTGTTGTGTCGAGCAAGGGAAATTTGACGTGTGTAATTTCTCCGCATCTTTCTCTCCCTGCGCATATATGCTTTTTCACGCGCTACTGGACAACGACAGGAGGCCGAGCGAGTAGCCCACAACGAAGACGAACAGGAAGGATCTAAGCGAAATAGAAGCATAAGAAGCTAGCTAAGATCTCTTCCCTCAGTCCCTCTCTTTTACGGCCAGGAGGAAGAGAAGCCTAAGAAGCTAGCCAAGATCTAAGCGGAGGTGAGGCAGAACAATGAAAGTACACACAAAGCTGGTCGTCAGACACAATGGCGTATTCTTGCGCCTTGTGGACTGTTGCTTCCGTGGTCGCTTTCCTTGTCATCCGCGTAGCAGAGGCGAGGTACGGCGGCCCTGGGCAGTGGAGGAGGCCTGCCCCTGGTGACCCCAGCACCCGCAAACGCGAGGTCACGGCGGCCCTCGCGCAAATCTCTCACGAGACCACAGGCGGGTGGGCGACGGCGCCGGACGACCAGTACGCGTGGTGCCTGTGCTACAAGGAGGAGATCAGGCCGGCGAGCAACTACTGCGACGCGACGGACGAGCAGTGGCCGTGCTACCCGAGCAAGTCCTACCACGGTCGGGGCTTCAACTACGGGCCGACGAGCTAGGCGCTGGGCTTCGACGACCTGCGCAACCCGGAGCTGGTGGCCAACTGCTCCTAGACCGCGTTCCGGACAGCGCTCTGGTTCTGGATCGAAGACCCGTGGAATCTGGAAGAATGAATATGCTTACCTAAATCCGTCGAAGACCCGTGGAGATGGCACACACACTCGTCTGGATCGAGGATGACGACGTCGATATGGCCAACAGCGAACTTGGAGAAACACAGCTCGTATGGGAAGATGCGGGGTCGGCGGAGTTCGATGGGAAGATGAGGTGGCGGCGCTCGCACGTGAGGAGAGCGACAGTGTGTCTTCCACGCCTCGGGTGGCGATTTTTCTGTCCCCCGGGTATTAGCGTGTATCGGCCCAACATCCACGCCCACACCAGATTCGCTAAATACGTATTTAGGTTGCGCAGGGAACATGATCCCGTTGTGGGCCTAGTTACACGTGATGCGTGTATTGGGCCTCAATCCATGGCCTTACCTTAGTTGCCAAACGAGGCCTAGAGTGGCTTGTATCGTATGCTACACACAAATCCCTCTAAAATGCATGTTGTAGGATGATCGTATATGGAGGGGGGCTCATGTGGCATCTCAGGGACGTAGACAAGGTACTCCACCTTGGTGTCTTCGAGAGTAGTGATCTGTGTTGGCCCCATTAGCCGAGTGTATAACTATTTCTCTTCCTGGTAAGACCTGTAAATGGGGCATGGGATGGTGTAGTTACCGACTATAATCTACTTGGCCACCTTTGCAATAACTTTCTCTAGGGAGTTGGATAACACCTTGAACTGTCACGCCAGAGCATGGTGTATGATGTAGTTCACCTCTTGGTATAAGACAACAATGTGTTCTGACGATGGTGTCAATAGATCGATCTCCTCTAGCAGTGACTCTATCTAGGCGATGAACCGGACGTTCCTGGAGCGAGTTCAGGTGAAACAGGGGAGGATCTTGTCAAACAGGTCTTTGAGAGCCTTGTCAGAAAAGTCTCGCATCTCTGGGCTATTATCATAACAATAAATGTAATCATGCATTGAAAGCGACCAACAAATATAATAAACTTGCCTAAAGCATCCTTGAGTCAATTATTTACTCTGGAGCGATGTAGGCTACATGCATAACCAATGTGGAAGTGGCAGTCTAGAGGAGTTCCGGCATTACCCATGTTGTTAACCAAATCTAGTACCAGATAGATAGTAAACCATCTATAGGAACATCTTAGACCCAATTTACTACTTGTATCATGCTAATAAACCTAGGAACATCTATCACTTAGAACTACTGACCATGCATGTGAACATGGATCAAGACCTCCAAATAAGTCCAACTAAAGTAAACAATGAGACTAAGCATGTAAGTAGGGTGCTAGATGTGTATCGGACTTCTGAGTTGTCGCATGCACATGTGCAGCTAGCATGTCGAGGAATGTAGCAACTGATCAAGAAATACACATGTGGCTATATAAAATCAATCTAATGGCATGAAGCGTAAAGACTTGGATAGATTAAAAATACACATGATAACTAGCAGATCTTACTAATAAACAACACTTAGCACAAGATCTACCAAGATAAAGAGGTGGCACCATGCCGCCCTAACATGATCAAAGACCACATCAAGGCAATGTGGCGCTTACTTTGGAAAACCATTGGAAAGGGGTGGCGATGTGCTGAAACGATGGGAAGCACCCATTGTTGGTGAACTAGTGACTCTTTGTTTATTCATGACCTTATCCTTTATGATATATAGCCTCACGTGCCAAAGTTATAAGCACTCCCAAATGCATCTAATCTGATACTCCCTCCATCCCAAAATACCCTTTTTCTTCCGTCCACATTCAAATGAATGATAATGAATATAGACATACATACAAACTACATTCATAGGGTAATTAATGAATGTATGTATTAGTCTAAAACAAATTATATTTTGGGACGAAGGGAATACTAAAAAAATATATTTCTATATACATGTTTATTTTTCTTATGGTTGAATACTTCGTTTGTGGAGCTCCTTCGCTCAGAACAGTATCCTAGACCCAACTAGGATTTGGTGCCAACACATTTATAAAACAAAATCCTCGCTCGCTAACTCTAACCCTCATTTTCTTCACATGGTTGTTGCTCGCTCACATGACAAACCTGATTTATGTATTTATATCGTAATATATAAACTCAATAAATGATCTCCACGAGTTCCTCACGAGAATTGGGTCCCCGACATGGATGGGGAAGAAAGTTTCCCTATTAAGCATTTCGAGGCTGGGGCAGGAAACCTAGGTTTTGGAGATCCAAGTGAGGACTAGGAGCACTCCCCCGACCCCACCCGCCCCATTGTCATCCGTAGGGTTGGAAGGGATTTTGACTTGTTAGGCATTTAAACTCACTCGATTTCCTCTAATTCATATGGATTGAGATTAAAATGAATAGTGTTGAAGTTGGCAGTACGAAGCTGCGCTGGCCACCTCGTCTCCACACCGAAAAGAAATGGACATGTATGTCAGTGGAAGGAGGCTGAGCGCAACCACCCCCGCGCTCGCGTTGCGAGTCTAGAAGTATAAATGGCTTTAAAGGGAACGTATTCTATACACATGACTCATTGGTGTACATATGCACAAATTAAATTTAGATCCTTTATTTAATAGTCAAGGATTGGATACATTAGTTTTATTTAAGTATACAGTTAGACACGTAGAAGAGGAGTGTTAAAGGATTTTTTAAATATATCAGTCGTTGATTTTGTTGACGCCGATCCGGGCGCCAATCACTGCATTGAGAACCGACGGTGGTGCTCTCTGCACAGGTGTGGACGGTCCGCGGCCAGGAGCCGGACGGTCCACGACCTGGAGCAGGGCTAGGGTTCCCTGCCTGACAGTCCGCGTGTGCGCAGGGGCGACGGAGTTCGCCGACGGCGCCTGAATCTCGCTCCCGGGAGGGACCCCATCGGGGAGGAGAGATCCTAGGTGTTGTCTAGGGTCGGCAGGCCACCCTAGACACCTCTAATCGACGTAGAGCCGAAGAGAAGCGAAGAATTTGGGGATTGAGAAGCTAAACTAGAACTAAACTAAAACTACTCCTAATGCCTAAGATAAAAACGAGAGATAAAGTGATTTTTTATTCGATTGTTGATCATTAATCAGCCGTATTCTTCTATATTTATAGAGGAGGGGGGTTGGACTCGTTACAAACCAATGTCCTGGGCTAATTCCGTGAATTTAGCTAACAACTATAGCAAGAAACTCAGAACCCTAATTGGCTCTGCGCGTGCAGACCGTCCGGACCACTAGTGCGGACCGTCCAGACCATGGACTGTCCGACCGTCTGTTTTGGTTCCCAACATATGCCCCCTGCCTTTTGGCAGAGCTGAGCGAACAAAAAGCAACTAACACGATGTGATCACATCAGTTTCCTTAGGCATCTTGCCACATACTAGGATGATAATGCTTGAGGAAACGCCCGTTTAACGCCTTGGGCAAGTCTTTGCCTTGTAATGTTTGCAATAAGTAGGTGTTACCGGACATCACCTGCATGACTCAGTAAGGGCCTTCCTAGCTTGGCGATCACTTCCCAAACTTTCGGTCTTTGCTCCTCAAAGGCAAGACAGTCTTCCATAGCAGGTCCCCCACCTGGAACAATTTAGCCTTGACCTTCTTGTTGTAAGCTTTGGCGACCATGATCTTGTCCTTTTCTATTTCTCCTAAGGCTATCACTCTCTTGTCGGTCACTTCATCAATATTGTCCGTCATTGAATTATAATAATCACAGACATTCAGATCATTTTGTTTGGCGAACCTGACAACATTTAAACTTATCTCTACATGTAACACCGCTTCCTGCCCATAGACAAGCTCAAACGGAGATACTTTAGTAGCACGGTGTTTAGATATTCTATGAGCCCATAAAGCTTTAGACAAAATCCTATGACAATGCTTAGGATGATCAGATATCTTCTTTTTTATCATGTTAATCAATGTCCTATTACTAGACTCGGCCTGTCCATTGGCCTGAGCATAATACGGAGATGAATTGAGTAACTTAATTCTATATAATTCAGCAAACTCACGTACCTCCTTTGACATAAAAGAAGCCCCTTGGTCTGTAGTCAAAGTCTGGGGAATACCGAATCTATGAATAATATGCTCAGTTATGAACTCAATTACCTCCATGTGTGTCATGTTCTTCAGAGCAACGACTTTAGTCCATTTGGTAAAGTAGTCAGTGGCAACTAACACGAACCGATGCCCTTTTCATGATGAAGGATGAATCTCTCCTATAAAGTCCAATCCCCATCCTCTGAAAGGCCAAGGCTTGATGATAGGATGTAATTCGGCGGCAGGGACCAAGTCTAAGTCGTCAAATTTTTGACATACTTGGCATCCTTTGTAGTACTTGAAACAATCAGGTATCATGTTAGGCCAATAGAAGCCAGATCTTCGCAACAACCACTTCATCATTGGAGCCAATTGATGGGTACCACAAATCCCTTCATGTACTTCGGCCATGGCTAATATAGCATCACCTGTGCCCAAGCATATAAGCAGGACACCATTGACTGTTCGGCGGTAGAGTTCATCACTCATTAAAACATACTTGAAAGTTGTACGCCGAACGTTCCTATCTGTCCTAACACTGGGATTTTGTAGATAATTAATTATGGGTGTCCTCCAATCGCTTGCATCGGCTTCATTACCAGCCGCATCAATGAGGAGAACTTTCCTGGCAACCCCGAACGGTCTGGAGTCCTCACCCGGACGGTCCGTTACCTGGGGAATTGGCCCTGTAACGGTTATCAGATTCTTAGAGTTGTGAAATTTCCCTCGCTTTATCCGACAACCTGATGCATCTTATGGCAAATTGTTAGCTCTATGATTCTCAACTCTAGAGATGTGTCGAATGCTGAATTCGTCAAAAGAATAAATTATGCCCCAACATTTTTCAAGGTAATTGTTTAGAGTACCATCAAAACATTGATACTCTTCTAATACCTATTGGACAACCATGTAACACCCGGTTTTAAAGGACAAAGCCGGGTGCATCTCATACATGCGCCAAGAAGACAACATATATAATAACAGAGTGTATAGAGATAAATGTCATAAATCATCAGAGTATTTATTACATAGCGGAAGACTTATTACAAAATAAGAGATAAATATAAAACGAACTAAGGATCGTCGGCGCCAATGTCGACTGGGAAACGCCACCTAGATCAAATCGAACTCCTCAGTGTTAGGCGGCTCCTCCTGAACCACCTGATCATCTCCTGTGGGGGGGTGTGAGACAGCAAGGGTGAGCTCACACATGATCATCGCTCAACAAGTTGTGGGGAATAATGTGACACGAACTCACCAAAGGTGGGAGCTCATGTGAAGTGTAAGGCTGATCAATGATAGGGGTTAAAGCTGAGCATTGCTTTTAAGTAGTTGGTCAAAATTTTATTAGCAGTTACTAAGTGTAAGTAAATACCAAACCATAAGTAAAGTAATAGAACAAAATTAATAATAAACCCATGCAATGCAAATGACAAAATTGAATTTAAGTTCCATAATTTAAACATCAGAGAGTCCTGAGCTGCTCATGACCGTGAGCTCGGCTAGTATACCAGTTTTACACTCTGCAGAGGTTGTACCCTTTACCCACAAGTCATGTTACCCATCTGACAAGGGGTCATGAATCCCATACACCTCTACCTAGGAAGCGCGGCAGGGCAACACTACGAGGCCTTTACAAAGTTCCACTAGCTTCCGAAAACCCGCTACAGTTTATGGGAAGATCCAGTACAGGGTTCCTGGCTGACCGCCATCGCAGCAAAATCAACCAGGGACCTCCCCGCACTGACCTCTCCCCTACTGCCCTTGCCCCTTTCGGGTAAGGTAGTCTTCCACTAGCTTTCCTAGTTAATCAGCCAAGGGCGTCCCATTAAACCCTTGTGGTGGCACGTGGTTCTCAAGTTAAGCTCTATGTTCCAATTAACATTAATGATAACAACATGAACATAAACAGAATAACAACAAGAATTGGAACATAGAGGTGATAAATGATTATCCCAAAACCATATAAAGCAATAGCAAACTACCCAAGTGATTCAGGGGTAAACAAGGTAATGAGATAAACAATCTAGGGTGACCTATTGGGTCCCATCAAAATTAACCTATGCATGGATAAGTGATATTAACGAACATTATTGGGTAAAAAGTGGTCAAGGGCACAACTTGCCTTCAATGAGCTCCTGCTCAGCTACTTCAACCTGCTGCTCACCAGGATCCTCGGCAACGGGCTCTTCTACTCGCCACAATACAAACAAGCACAATATGCAGGGAAAAATTAACATCACACCAAGCATGTGAACAAAATTCACAGAAATATTCTACATATTAAAATAAAATTCTAGGAACAGGAACCATAATTTTTGGAGTTATAGAATTTAAGTTATGCCTTTTCAAAGGTTTTATGTGCTTTAAATAAGATTAAGTGTGAGATTAATTTTCCTAATGTTGTCATGATAAAACAGAGGCTCTAAGAGATAGACAATAAAATTATAAAATTTTAGGAACTGGAATGGATTAATTTGGAGTTAGTATGAATTTTCTATGAATTTACAAAGTTCTAGTAATTATTTTCATGTTAGAAATCCATTTTCTATTCATTTATTCGATTTAAACTAACTCTGAACTGGGCCTCAATTACCAGAAACGTTAGGGGGCTCTGCGCAAGATATCCTAGACTCAGTGCATAGTAAAAATGGACGGCGGGTTGATTTTCTGTTTACCAGGGGGCTCTTAAGGAAATGTGCAGGGCCGAAGGGGTACAGATCGATCTTGGCCGCACAACTGGCAATCCAAGGTCTGGATTACATCTACAACCATCTGAAACGTGGCGCCACACAGGCCCTCGGATATGGATCGAACAGCTATGGCTCCTAAGTCGCGTGGATCGCACGGTGACCGCTCGATTAAGGATCTACGGCTTGGACTAAATCGCCTCCAAGCCGAACATCCATATGTGATCAATGCCACACGCTGGTCATCCAACGGTCGGCGATCATCGCCCCCAACCCAACCCTGGACACGGCGGCGAAACAGAAACCTCGCGGCGGCGCAGTTCGCCGGAGCACGAGGAGGCACCATACAGGTGATTGGATTTCTACACTGATAGGGAATTTACGTATACTAGCTGACAACGAACTCAATGGGAAGAATTTTACCGTGAATCTGGGCGCAATCAACATGGTTCACGCAGAGCCGCGGCACGGCGGTGGCGTAAAGAAACCGACGATGAATTCCGCCCGTCGCGGTTGCTCCAGGTGTTAGCTGGTGGTACTCGCACCCTTGCCAAGGTTAGGACCAGACTCCTTCCGCCCAGGCGCCCCCTCCGGTGCTGTCACGAGGCCAATTCGCGGTGATACGTAGTTGTGCGGCGTTGTCGAAGTTCGGCGAGAAATTGCGGCTCGCCGATCGTCGCACACACCCGAGATGCTAGACGAGAACCCCCACGGCGACCCAACGAAGCTCCCAGACACGGCCCACGGACCTTCCGATGGTGTATGGGCGCAATCGATGGTGGCGGCGCGAACGACTCCCTCGCGGTGGTAATGGCGGAGGGCTCCCAGTTTTCCCCCGTGGCGGCTCTCCCTTTCTCTTCCTCGGTTCACGGAAAAAAGGGTAGCGCAGAGGAAGGGGGGGTAAGCCATATATCCAGCGGGCGAGGTCTGTGCGCGAGTAAATCTCGCCCAAGCCGTTGCGCCGGCTATGGTGGTGGGGTCGGTCACCGCGACGCGCGGATTTGGCGGCCTGGCGAAGACGGCCAGGAACTGAAGAGTCTGACCCGTGGGGGCCATGTGTCATTCACAGGCGGGTGATGAAAGGGCTGGCGCGGCTATGGGCCAGCGCGGGGTGTGAAATGCCCGATTGGGCCGACCGAGGGAAGAAACGGCCCAAGTGCACAGGTGAGTTTTTCTTTTTTTTTTCAATTTCCTTTCTATGTATTCAAATTCTACTATTTGAATTTCAAACTTGAGTTGTGGATCCATCATAAAGGTTGAGTGCCCAAAATAAACAATGTATCAGTAAATAATATTTTTATATATATATATATATATATATATTTATTTACTTATTTTTATCCTCACCATATTTATTTCCTTCTCTTTTTTAGATTCAAGAATTTCTTTTAGGTCTCAATTTCCATTCTAGATTTAACATATTCATTTTTATATTATTATTATTTTTATATTGTCACAAGTAATGCACACACAATAAAATCCCAGCATGATGCATGTGTCATTTTGGGTGTCTTTTGTTGTTTATTGTTTAAGTGAGATGTTCACATGTGATGGTAAAATAGAAGTAACACACACATATAGAAAAGGGAATACAAGTAATTTCCACTTTTTATATCTCCTTACAAACTGGGTATTACAAATCCTACCCCTCTTAAAAATAATCTCGTCCTCGAGATTTAAGAAGAACTAGAGAAAAGATGGGGGAAATCTATGCGAAGCTCTTCTTCTCTCTCCCACGTTGCTTCATCTTCACCGTGGTGACTCCATTGAACTTTGCACATCTTTATCACCTTATTTCTTGTAACTCGAGTCAAAGTATCCAAAATCTTGATCGGGTACTCCGTGTAAGTCAAATCACCCTGAACACTAAGCTCTTCCATTGGTAACTGTTCCTCAGGGACACGGAGACACTTCTTGAGCTGAGACACGTGGAACACATTATGCACATCCGATAGACTAGCAGGTAACTCGAGTTGGTATGTCATCTCCCCAACTCTTCTAAAGATCAGGAATGGTCCAATGTAGCGAGGGGACAATTTGCCCTTAACTTGGAATCTCCTCATTCCACGAAGTGGTGACACCTTGAGGTACACATAATCTCCTTCTTTAAATTCCAGTGGCCTCCTTCTATTATCAGCATAGCTCTTTTGCCTGGTTTGAGCCACCCTCAAATTCTCTCGAATTATACGGACTTGTTCTTCTGCTTCTTGAATCAGTTCAGGCCCAAAGAATTGTCTTTCTCCAGTCTGATCCCAATACAAAGGAGTCCTGCACTTTCTCCCATATAAAGCTTCAAAAGGTGACATCTTCAGACTGGCCTGATAACTATTATTATATGAGAACTCAGCATACGGTAGACTTTTATCCCAACTTCCTCCATGCTGAAGTGCACAAGCTCTCAACATATCTTCCAATACTTGATTAGTCCTTTCAGTCTGTCCATCAGTCTGAGGGTGATAAGCTGTACTAAAATTCAACTTCGTACTCATATTCTCATGAAAGCTTCTCCAAAATCTTGAGGTAAACTGAGAACCTCGATCAGACACGATCTTCTTTGGTACACCGTGTAGAGACACAATCCGAGACATGTATAACTTAGCCAATTGTGATACCTTATAAATAGTCTTGACCGGAATGAAATGAGCCACTTGGGTCAGTCTATCCACAATAACCCATATAGAATCGTATCCTTTCAAGGTGCGAGGCAATCCAACAATGAAGTCCATAACAATCTTTTCCCACTTCCATTCGGGTATATTTAATGGGTATAGTAGTCCAGCTGGTCTCTGGTGTTCAGCCTTAACTCTTTGACACGCATTGCACATAGCCACATGTGTAGCCACATCTCTCTTCAATCCATATCACAAGTATTTCTGCTTCAAATCCTAATACATCTTGGTACTACCAGGATGAATAGAATAATCCAAGTCATGGGCTTCCTTTAGAATAGTCTCATGAAGGCTTTCAATCTCAGGAACACATATCCTATCCTTGAACCATACGGTGCCTTGCTCATCTTCCGTGAATTCCGGACCTCGACCCACAGTAATCAGATCCTTAATCACCAATCTGTCCTTCTGCGGGTTTCTTGCTCCAAGGTAGGTTCCACATCAATAATAACTCCTTCAGTGTGAGCAACTATCCCCAGGTTAAGTCTCCTGAAATCCTCAACAATCTCATCGGGTAGCTGGGCAACAACAGCTGAATGGACATGCTCCTTTCGACTCAAGGCATCTGCAACCAAATTTGCCTTGCCCGGGTGATAGTGAATCTCCAAATTACAATCCTTAATAAGCTCCATCCAACGGCGTTGCCTAAGGTTGAGATCCTTCTGAGTGAATATATACTTCAAACTCTTATGATCCGTGTATACTTGACACTTGTTTCCTATAATATAATGTCTCCAAATCTTAAGCGCATGCACAACGGCTGCCAATTCCAAGTCATGAGTGGGGTAGTTCAATTCATGTTTGCGTAACTGACGAGAAGCATAGGCAATCACATGTCCTTCCTGCATGAGCACACATCCTAAGCCTTGGCCACATGCATCGCAATAGATATCAAATCCTTTCTGTAGGTCTGGCATAACCAATACTGGTGGCGACATCAACCTCTTCTTTAGTTGGTCAAAGCTATCTTGGCACTTCTCGTCCCACTTAAATTCTCTTCCTTTCTCCAAAAGTGAAGTCATAGGCTTAGCAATCTTAGAAAATCCTTCAATAAATCTCCGATAATATCCTGCTAATCCCAAGAAACTCTGAATCTCAGTAACTGTAGTGGGTACCCTCCATTCCATTATCTCCTTAACCTTAGCAGGATCCACTGATATTCCTCCATTAGAAATAATATGACCAAGAAATGGCACCTCGCCAATCCAAAACTCGCACTTATCGTACTTGGTGTAGAGTTGATTAATTCGTAGCTTCTGTAGCACCAATCTCAGATGTTCCTCATGATCGCTATCACTCTGAGAATAAATAAGAATATCGTCGATGAATACCACGACGAATCTGTCCAAATACTCCATAAACACCTTGTTCATTAAGTTCATAAAATAGGCTGGTGCGTTAGTCAATCCAAACGACATAACTGTGAACTCATATAATCCATATCTAGTCGAGAAAGCCGTCTTGGGAATATCCGATGGTCTAATCCTCATCTGATGATAACCGGATCGGAGATCAATCTTCGAGAATACTCTTGCACCCCTCATCTGATCAAATAAATCCTCAATACAGGGTAACGGATACTTGTTCTTCACAGTAACATCGTTGAGAGATCTATAATCCACACACATTCTTTGTGATCCATCCTTCTTCTGTACAAACAAAACCGGTGCTCCCCAAGGTGAGGAACTCGGACGAATGTACCCAGCCTCTTGTAGCTCAGTTAACTGCTTCTTAAGTTCTTGTAACTCTTCTACGGACATCTCGTATGGTCGTTTGGAAATAGGGGCAGTCCCAGGTAAGGGATCAATGACAAACTCAACTTCACTATATGGTGGCATCCCTGGTAACTCCTCTGGAAAGACATCCGGAAAATCTCTAACCACATGGATGTTGTCACCCACAAACTTCTAACCTACTAAGAATGCCACTAGTCTAATGGTGGTAGTTACTGCAACTTCAACTTCAAATCTTTGTCCTTTGGAATTGGTGAGTTCTATGGTTCCCTTAGCACAGTTTATATACTGCCTTTGCCTTTCTTAACCACGATATACCAAGGATCACGTCTATACTGCTCTCTTCTAACAGTATAGGGGTAGCCATCTAGATTAGAAACATAGGGTAAGAAAGGAAGGATTGTAGACAAGGCAGGTGATTATGAATTATGTTACTTTGGGGGATTCATTAGCTAAGTGTGTTGCCTACTAAGGCTAATTCATTACCTTATAGTGGTACATGCTAAGATGCCCAACTATAATGTTTCAATCAATCAAAGAAGCAAATCAAGCATTTATCATCAGAACAATCAACCAACATTTTTTTAAAAAATAGAGAAAATAGTTTTAGTTTTTGTCGTAGGTCTCCTATCTCTTAAAAAGATCACAAATGTAGGATTCCCAGGTGTGAAATCCATCTTGTCTCAGAGTAGAAAAGATAAGATTAATCAGAGTAGAGTAGCAGAAGGTGAGACAAGATCAAGATGAGATAAGTATAGAATGAGTCAGAGTAAGGTAAGTAGGTAAGGGTTTTGTCCATTTCTATCTAGGTTTCGTCCTACAGTCAACATTTCCTCTGATACCACTTCTGTAACACCCGGTTTTAAAGGACAAAGCCGGGTGCATCTCATACATGCGCCAAGAAGACAACATATATAATAACAGAGTGTATAGAGATAAATGTCATAAATCATCAGAGTATTTATTACATAGCGGAAGACTTATTACAAAATAAGAGATAAATATAAAACGAACTAAGGATCGTCGGCGCCAATGTCGACTGGGAAACGCCACCTAGATCAAATCGAACTCCTCAGTGTTAGGCGGCTCCTCCTGAACCACCTGATCATCTCCTGTGGGGGGAGTGTGAGACAGCAAGGGTGAGCTCACACATGATCATCGCTCAACAAGTTGTGGGGAATAATGTGACACGAACTCACCAAAGGTGGGAGCTCATGTGAAGTGTAAGGCTGATCAATGATAGGGGTTAAAGCTGAGCATTGCTTTTAAGTAGTTGGTCAAAATTTTATTAGCAGTTACTAAGTGTAAGTAAATACCAAACCATAAGTAAAGTAATAGAACAAAATTAATAATAAACCCATGCAATGCAAATGACAAAATTGAATTTAAGTTCCATAATTTAAACATCAGAGAGTCCTGAGCTGCTCATGACCGTGAGCTCGGCTAGTATACCAGTTTTACACTCTGCAGAGGTTGTACCCTTTACCCACAAGTCATGTTACCCATCTGCCAAGGGGTCATGAATCCCATACACCTCTACCTAGGAAGCGCGGCAGGGCAACACTACGAGGCCTTTACAAAGTTCCACTAGCTTCCGAAAACCCGCTACAGTTTATGGGAAGATCCAGTACAGGGTTCCTGGCTGACCGCCATCGCAGCAAAATCAACCAGGGACCTCCCCGCACTGACCTCTCCCCTACTGCCCTTGCCCCTTTCGGGTAAGGTAGTCTTCCACTAGCTTTCCTAGTTAATCAGCCAAGGGCGTCCCATTAAACCCTTGTGGTGGCACGTGGTTCTCAAGTTAAGCTCTATGTTCCAATTAACATTAATGATAACAACATGAACATAAACAGAATAACAACAAGAATTGGAACATAGAGGTGATAAATGATTATCCCAAAACCATATAAAGCAATAGCAAACTACCCAAGTGATTCAGGGGTAAACAAGGTAATGAGATAAACAATCTAGGGTGACCTATTGGGTCCCATCAAAATTAACCTATGCATGGATAAGTGATATTAACGAACATTATTGGGTAAAAAGTGGTCAAGGGCACAACTTGCCTTCAATGAGCTCCTACTCAGCTACTTCAACCTGCTGCTCACCAGGATCCTCGGCAACGGGCTCTTCTACTCGCCACAATACAAACAAGCACAATATGCAGGGAAAAATTAACATCACACCAAGCATGTGAACAAAATTCACAGAAATATTCTACATATTAAAATAAAATTCTAGGAACAGGAACCATAATTTTTGGAGTTATAGAATTTAAGTTATGCCTTTTCAAAGGTTTTATGTGCTTTAAATAAGATTAAGTGTGAGATTAATTTTCCTACTGTTGTCATGATAAAACAGAGGCTCTAAGAGATAGACAATAAAATTATAAAATTTTAGGAACTGGAATGGATTAATTTGGAGTTAGTATGAATTTTCTATGAATTTACAAAGTTCTAGTAATTATTTTCATGTTAGAAATCCATTTTCTATTCATTTATTCGATTTAAACTAACTCTGAACTGGGCCTCAATTACCAGAAACGTTAGGGGGCTCTGCGCAAGATATCCTAGACTCAGTGCATAGTAAAAATGGACGGCGGGTTGATTTTCTGTTTACCAGGGGGCTCTTAAGGAAATGTGCAGGGCCGAAGGGGTACAGATCGATCTTGGCCGCACAACTGGCAATCCAAGGTCTGGATTACATCTACAACCATCTGAAACGTGGCGCCACACAGGCCCTCGGATATGGATCGAACAGCTATGGCTCCTAAGTCGCGTGGATCGCACGGTGACCGCTCGATTAAGGATCTACGGCTTGGACTAAATCGCCTCC
Source organism: Zea mays (assembly GCF_902167145.1). Lineage (NCBI taxonomy): Eukaryota > Viridiplantae > Streptophyta > Magnoliopsida > Poales > Poaceae > Zea > Zea mays. The sequence goes on along the minus strand of NC_050099.1, from coordinate 33,776,821 downwards.
AAGCCGAACATCCATATGTGATCAATGCCACACGCTGGTCATCCAACGGTCGGCGATCATCGCCCCCAACCCAACCCTGGACACGGCGGCGAAACAGAAACCTCGCGGCGGCGCAGTTCGCCGGAGCACGAGGAGGCACCATACAGGTGATTGGATTTCTACACTGATAGGGAATTTACGTATACTAGCTGACAATGAACTCAATGGGAAGAATTTTACCGTGAATCTGGGCGCAATCAACATGGTTCACGCAGAGCCGCGGCACGGCGGTGGCGTAAAGAAACCGACGATGAATTCCGCCCGTCGCGGTTGCTCCAGGTGTTAGCTGGTGGTACTCGCACCCTTGCCAAGGTTAGGACCAGACTCCTTCCGCCCAGGCGCCCCCTCCGGTGCTGTCACGAGGCCAATTCGCGGTGATACGTAGTTGTGCGGCGTTGTCGAAGTTCGGCGAGAAATTGCGGCTCGCCGATCGTCGCACACACCCGAGATGCTAGACGAGAACCCCCACGGCGACCCAACGAAGCTCCCAGACATGGCCCACGGACCTTCCGATGGTGTATGGGCGCAATCGATGGTGGCGGCGCGAACGACTCCCTCGCGGTGGTAATGGCGGAGGGCTCCCAGTTTTCCCCCGTGGCGGCTCTCCCTTTCTCTTCCTCGGTTCACGGAAAAAAGGGTAGCGCAGAGGAAGGGGGGGTAAGCCATATATCCAGCGGGCGAGGTCTGTGCGCGAGTAAATCTCGCCCAAGCCGTTGCGCCGGCTATGGTGGTGGGGTCGGTCACCGCGACGCGCGGATTTGGCGGCCTGGCGAAGACGACCAGGAACTGAAGAGTCTGACCCGTGGGGGCCATGTGTCATTCACAGGCGGGTGATGAAAGGGCTGGCGCGGCTATGGGCCAGCGCGGGGTGTGAAATGCCCAATTGGGCCGACCGAGGGAAGAAACGGCCCAAGTGCACAGGTGAGTTTTTCTTTTTTTTTTTCAATTTCCTTTCTATGTATTCAAATTCTACTATTTGAATTTCAAACTTGAGTTGTGGATCCATCATAAAGGTTGAGTGCCCAAAATAAACAATGTATCAGTAAATAATATTTTTATTTTTATATATATATATATATATATTTATTTACTTATTTTTATCCTCACCATATTTATTTCCTTCTCTTTTTTAGATTCAAGAATTTCTTTTAGGTCTCAATTTCCATTCTAGATTTAACATATTCATTTTTATATTATTATTATTTTTATATTGTCACAAGTAATGCACACACAATAAAATCCCAGCATGATGCATGTGTCATTTTGGGTGTCTTTTGTTGTTTATTGTTTAAGTGAGATGTTCACATGTGATGGTAAAATAGAAGTAACACACACATATAGAAAAGGGAATACAAGTAATTTCCACTTTTTATATCTCCTTACAAACTGGGTATTACAAACCAGCTGAGCATCACCAAATGCCTTCACATGTTTTACTCCCATACAATTTAAAAATTCAAGCTGAACAAAAGGGCCTCATATTCGGCATGATTGTTAGTGCAATAAGTTTTCAATCGGCTAGAGAAGTTGAAGGAGACATTACTTGGTGAAACAAGCACGATGCCAATTCCTTGTCTTTCATTGCAAACCGATCCATCAAAATATAAAGTCCAGGGAGTAACAGTGAGATATGATATGTCTAGTTTATGAGTATCATCAATCTGATGTTCTACAATAAAATCTGCTACGACCTGGCCTTTCATAGATTTCAATGGTTCATAGGCCAAGTCATATTCTATGAGTGCATAAGCCCATTTACCAATTCTACCACTAATAATTGGGTTTTGCAACATGTATTTGATCACATCGATTTGACCAGCAATGGTGCAATGACTAGACAGTAAATAACATCTACACTTGGTGCATGCATAAAACAAGCATAAACATAACTTTTCGATAAAAGTGTACCTCGTTTCAGCATCCACCAGCCTACGACTTAGGTAGGTTACCACATGCTCCTTTCCTCCGGTCTCTTGCGTCAGAACAGCTCCAATAACCTTATCTTCAGCTGTAATGTATAATCTGAACGGTACTCCTACCTGTGGCGCTTTCAACACGGGAGCCGAAGACAAATACTTTATGATGAGATCAAACGCTTCTTGATGTTCTGTCCCCTAGGTAAATTCAACATCATTTTAAGCCGAAGGATAGGAGTGAAGGCATCAATTTTTCTGGCTAGGTTAGAAATAAACCTCCATAAATAATTTATCTTGTCGAGGAACTTCTGCACTTCAAGCTTACAGGTTGGAGGTCTCACATTCTGAATGGATTTAATTCGGTCAGGGTCTATCTCTATACCATGTTCATGAATGATATCCTAAGAACTTACCAGCCAACACTCCAAAAGCGCATTTACGTGGGTTCATTTTTAGACCATACTGACACATTTTATCAAAGGCTTTACACAAATCAGCTATATGAGAACTAAACTCAGCCGATTTGACTACAATATCATCAATGTAGACTTCTACAGTGTTTCCCAACAGCTCGTGAAAGATCAAACTCATAGCCCTCTGATAAGTAGCATCAGCATTTTTCAGACCAAATGTCATGACAACCCACTTAAATAAACCAATGAAGCCTGAACATATAAAGCCCGTTTTAGACGCATCTTCTTCGACCATGAAAATCTGATTATATCCGGCATTACTATCAAGAAAGCTGATAATTCTATTTCCTGACGCATTATTGATCAACGTGTCGGCTATGGGCATGGGATATTTATCTATTCAAATTGCGAAAATCAATGCATACTCTGAGCTTACCTGATTCTTTCTTGTCCACCAGCACAATATTGGAGATCCACTCTATGTACTTGCAAGGTCTAATAAAATTAGCTTCTAGCAGCCGGTGAATTTTGTCCTTTATTTGTGGGAGTACGTGATGAGGACATCACTTCTATACATACAATGAATGGACCGATAACACGACCGCGTGCACGACAGCTAAATCTCCAGGTACGTTCTACCCTAGTCAATTGTGTTTCAGAGCTTACGCTTGGGGCCATGGATGTTTTGATGATTAGGAACCTTGGAGAGGACCAGCAAGGACTTGGAAAAGGCCTAGGTGTTGAAGAGGAGCAGCAAGGGCGCCCACAACAGGAAGGAGATCAAGTCCGACTCGGCTGCGACTCCATCTCGGGTTCCAGGACCAGTTTGCACTAAAATGGATGCCCAAGATGCATCCGGACTCCGATTGCGACGGACTTGATATGGTTGGAAAGATAAGGAGATTATCTAACCAACCCAACTGGTTCCACCCTAAAATTTGCCCAATCTTTCGTCAAGTGAAGATAACTATCGATTTGGTGGAGATGTCACACAGACGATCCGGGTTCCAATCAACACGACTAGAACCTTGCAATCGCAGCACCACTTCTCCTCTGGTTATCAACCATGCACTGCGCGATTGACCTCGCCACGAGGGCTAATTCCTGCCTGAGAATCGAAGACACAAGCAAGAACAAGAAAGAACACAATCTAGAATATTGCAGATGAATGATTAAGCTCACAAGTTGGGGTCTCACAAACCGATCGACGGCGGCTGTTCTCGACAGATCTAAACTTAAGCAAAACCCAACCCTAATGTGGCGGCGGCTGCTAAATAAATAGAGTATTAGGGCCTGCATGACCCCTGGACGCGCCCCTAATGGGCTCCGACGCGATACACGACCCAACAGACGGTGTCGCATCACTACACCAAAATAGTAAACTTCCTAGAGCCTAAACCCTAGAAAGTTAGGCCTAAACTCTAGGAAGTTAGCTAAACTCTCGGAAGTTAAGCCATCCCGTCAGAAGTTTGGCTCTCAGAAATTTTTTGTCGGAAGTTAGCTTAACTTCCTACAGCCAAAAAAGCCTCTCGGAAGTTAGTAGATTCTTGGAAGTTAGTAGCTTCACGCCGTCAGCGCCGTCAGCTGACTAACTTCCTACGACTAACTTCCTACGGCTGACTGTAGACCCTACTTCCTACGACTTATTGTAGCCCCTAGAAAGTTAGCTAGATAACTTCCTACAGCTTACTGTAGCCCCTAGGAAGTTAGCTGGCTAACTTCCTACGGCTTAATAAGCCTCTAGGAAGTTAATTTGACCAGCATTACAGATGCTGTTTATTTTTATTTTACACCACATTCCACAACATAACAAATATATCAACAACTATATAGCATAACATATTTTCACATAAAACATCTCACACACAATCACATAACAATATTTAAATCCATAGTCTCATCAATTACATCACAAAAGTCTCATCCATAGTCATAATAAGACACATCTCATCCAGTACTAATAAGAGACAATATCTCATACATAGTCATAATAAAAGTCTCAAGTATCAGAACACATAACATGGAAGCTCACGATCGTCGATCACTATCGTGTTACAGTGACGAGTGATGGTCGATACCTCCACTAGCGAAGAGGGTTTCCACACCTAGATGGTAGCTGTATTGGGCCCCAAAAGAATAGCCATGAGATTACAATAAATAAGTAAATAAGAATCAAACCATTTATGTGAGATATCAGAAACAACATGGGAAGAAAATTACAACTTTACTTACTGATAACTCTGGCAAACCCATCTAGCAAGTGTGGCAGCTTCAGGGAAGCCGGAAAGCATCCTTTGCCCAGCATTTAGACCAGATTCGGAGGGAGATATAGCCATTGACACCCTTTGCACAGTAGAAACAACACTACACACATATTGATGGGCCATAGTAGCAACACTGTCCTGAAGGTGCGTCTCATAAGGGAATTGAAAGGTGATTGTCAGCACATATCTCAAATTATAGTCATCTGGAGGTGCATCCCCTGAGGCTTGGGGTGCAGCAGAACCCACATCAAGACTAGATGCCAAATCTAGTGTCCTACCAGAGGATACACCATCCTGCATGAGATATAATGGTCAAAAATTGCATTCAAGAATACATATTTTAGCACCAGACAGCTAAATGACTAGGTAACAAATCATAGCTAGCTAGAACATAACGCCATATGTTCGTTAAAAATATTACAATCCTCCATACATTAGGCCATGGTGGAAATGTGAGCGTTATTTCAGAAGGGAAAAATAATATCATGCTGAAAAACGAAGCAAACAGAAGTCTTGAATGTATGATAATATGGCTAACAAACAATCATTCTAACATAATGCAAAGTGTCAGATGAACACTTATACTCTTGATCCAAATTCCAAACCAAGTGACATGTTAGGCTTTGCTAGAAAATCGTGCATATATGGCCGTGCAAAACACTGTTGTCCAATATAGACTGCACTGTTTACAGAGTGAAGTTTAAAATAGGAGATAAGACGAGTAAACTACTGGAGATAGTCCTAAGGATAATCGTAAACATAATAGACAAGGAAATGAAGCGACCGCCCAAGCAACGAAAAAGAAAAGGAAATGTTGTTAGTGATGCTTAACTGTTTTCATATCAAGTGGTATGACACGAAAGCTAGAGGAAATCAATGGAGCATCATCCGAAAAATGCTCATCAATCGATGCAAACACAAGCTGGAAGGAGGAACCCACAGATTTCTCATATATCCCAGTGCAAAGCTGAAAATTAAAACAAGTGACTGGTTAGCAAATCATGGTCTTGGTACAAATTGCTAAAGATAATCTCTTTTAGAACCTTGATCTATTTCTTTATTCAAGACCCAATTAGGATCGCTAAACAAACATGTGCCTGTTGTGAAACCAAAATCAGTAGCCAGATCTCATTTCGTGCACAGTAAAAGAGAAAACTTAACTAAATATCAACAAGCCTCATTTCTGAGCTTACAGGACAATTTATATGTCAAAGAGCCTATAAGCGTAACTTTATGAAGCCACTACATCATAAGAGCTATATAATAACAATTCTGTTAATTAAAAAACATCAGCCTTGCTACCTTTTGGTTCAGTAAGAGGCGATGCAGAATTTCGAATCAAAAGAATAGATGGGGCTCAAATATTTACCTGGAGAAGGTGGATGTCCCTTGAAAGAAGGGCTTCATCATGAGTAAGAGGTTGTCCTTCAAGGCGGACAACATGAATAAGTTAAAAATAAGTTCACGTTTACCTAAAAATAAGTTCACGTTCATCATGAAGGCCGGAGATGTTACACAGAAAGTGTCAAAAATAAGTTCACGTTTACCTAAACGGCCTGTAAACTATTATGAAATTAATTACACAAAAAAACATATCTCTTGATTATTACTATAACCGAGCGATTTAAATTTAAACGTTAAATAAATTTTGTCCCACACATATGCTACTAGACCAAGTATGATGTTCTTTATTGAAAGGCAAAAACACAATGCGCGGCACGGCAGGGAGGGATGATTAGCTTAGCTCGTTGCGACAGGCAGAAAAGGTGACAGAAATCTTGTTGTCGTAGTCGAGCCCAACTGATATATACGCTCACGTTATCCACCCCACCGCAACCAGCAACGCCACTAGCGTGAGAACGACTTCGCCTGCATGCCGATCCAGCTCCCCAGGCCCCAGCGATAGGCACGTACACAGAGACCGCTTTATTACAGGCTCACATCTCCAGCCTTCATGCGTTGCGCGTTCGCGTGCCCACTCCCCCACAGGCCACAGCTAGTGCAGGGCAATCATGCGCCGGGAAATGGTACCTGGCGTACTTGTTGGCGGGGGTGTCCGCGGCGGGGGCGGCCGGATGCGGTAGGGGCGACCGGGGCCGAGGGCGGGGGCGTCCGTGGTGGGGGCGTCCGCAGTTGTGGCCGGGCGCGGCAGGGGCATCTGCGGCCGGGGCAGGGGGCGGGGGCGGCCGGGGCCGAGGGCATGGCGGGGGCGGCCGCGGTGTGGAGTGAGCGACGGGGGCGGCTACAAGAGATAGAGAGAGACCGGTTGAGAAAGGTGAGAGAAAAGATAAGGTTGAGGAGAGGTTTAAAATAAAAAAACATAATTTCCTAGAGTAAAGTCGTAGGAAGTTACGTAACTTCCTAGAGTTTGTACATTTACTCTAGGAAGTTATGTAACTTCCTAGAGCCGGCCGTAGGAAGTTAGATTTTCGTTTTACTGGTCAATAGCTGAAACCTAACTTCCTAGAGGAGGTCGTAGGAAGTTAGCTGGGCAGCTAACTTCCTAGAGCCGGCCGTAGAAAGTTAGATTTTTGTTTGACTGGTCAACAGCTGAAACCTAACTTCCTAGAGGAGGTCGTAGGAAGTTAGCTGGGCAGCTAACTTCCTAGAGTCTGTCGTAGGAAGTTAGATTTTTGTTTGACTGGTCAACAGCTGAAACCTAACTTTCTAGAGGAGGCCGTAGGAAGTTAGATTTTCGTTTGGCTGGTAAACAGCTGAAACCTAACTTCCTAGAGGAGGTCGTAGGAAGTTAGCTTTTCGTTTGATTGGTAAACAGCTGAAACCTAACTTTCTAGAGGAGGCCGTAGGAAGTTATCTAACTTCCTAAGGTTTTTTAACTTCCGACGACTTTTATAAAATACCGTAGGAAGTTATGTTTATTTCCTAGAGCTACCAGTTGCCTCTCGGAAGTTATTTATTTCCTACGGTTTGTTATAAAAGTTGTAGGAAGTTAAAAAACTGTAGGAAGTGTATGATTTTGGTGTAGTGCATCACCAAAACAGAATCTGAATGCTGAATTGTTTCGACGATTTCTGTTGACTCCGGCTGAATTTTAGGGTGGAACCAGTTGGGTTGGTTAGATAATCTCCTTATCTTTCCAACCATATCAAGTTCGTCGCAATCGGAGTCCGGATGCATCTTGGGCGTCCATTTTAGTGCAGACTGGTCCTGGAACCCGAGATGGAGTCGCAGCCGAGTCGGACTTGATCTCCTTCCTGTTGTGGGTGCCCTTGCTGCTCCTCCTCAACACCTAGGCCTTTTCCAAGTCCTTGCTGGTCCTCTCCAAGGTTCCTAATCATCAAAACATCCATGGCCCCAAGCGTAAGCTCTGAAACACAATTGACTAGGGTAGAACGTACCTGGAGATTTAGCTGTCGTGCACGCGATCGTGTTATCGGTCCATTCATTGTATGTATAGAAGTGATGTCCTCATCATCCTCCTCCTCTTGAATTGGAGTCGTCCTCGACTCGATCTCATCTTTGTCACCCATATATGGCTTCAAATCTGAAATGTTAAAGGTGGGACTAACCCGAAAATCTGGAGGCAACTCAGGTGGTAATCCAGGGGGTATCTCAGAGGGAAACACATCCATGTCCTCATCAGTACGTCTGGACGAAATGTTCTAGATTTCTGCTTGAAAGGTCTGAAACCGGACTTAATAGGCAGTCGATGCTCTACTATATCTCGGCTTAATCCTGGCATCTTAGTATAATTCTAAGTAAAGCAAGCAGAATATTCTTTCAATAGACCGATCATTTCATCTCTAGGATCGGTCTCCAGGGTTTTGTTCATAAAAGTCGGCCTTGGAGTTTTACCATCTCCTATATCGATCTCCTCCAAAGGATCGGTCGATGTAAACCCCTGTCCTAATTTGTCGAGATCTCTGGATTCCTCTATTATGTCTCCCACAGAGGAATTAGATGATCTCTATGTAACGGGAGACCGTCCGGTCTCGAGAGTTGGACCGTGCGCGATACTGGTTTTATGTTGTGGTAGTGCTCGGCCTTAAAAGCTGAACTGTTCTATGATAAACTGGATCGTCTGGCCTCAGAGGCAAACCGTCCGCGACGAGGGACATGTTTGCCATGTGTGTACTCATCGTTCAAACTTTATTTAGGATTTAGCCGATTCTCCATCGGCTCTAGCATTACAGGAATGAAACCCTTCTTATCTATACTTATGAATTGGTAATCAGAAAAATCTACTCCTATGAGACACATAGCAATCTCATAGGTCCAAAGTACAGGTGCATCGGCCATGGCAATACAGGTCGATGCATCAGCATGTACTTGTTCTATATCGTCGCCTACCCATTGTAGTAACATCTGATGCTACATAGAAGGTACACATTGATTAGCATGAATCCAATCACTTCCTAAGATTAGACTAAAATTTCCTTCTACATTAGCAACGAAGAATGCAGCAGCAAGGGTCTTAGTCCCGATGGTTAACTCAACGGACGTGACTCCCTTGGCTTTGATTGAACTATCAGTTCCAACGCCGCTGAGGGTCATGTTGGTCTTGACAAGTTCGTCGTCCTATTTACCTAATTTTCTATACAATGAATAAGACATTAGATTTATGCCCCCCCCCGTCTACCAACATTTTAGCAATCGATATCCCATCAATGTGAACGCGCACGAAGAGCGGCTTTAAATGATTTATTGATTCCTTTGGTTTAGTGAAGGCGACCTCTTTAGGACCAAAGTCGAACTGAGCAACAACAGGTTCATCGTCGCCGACAATAGTACAATCGGTGGAGAATGTAATAACATTTACGTCCATACCTGGGTGCTCTGGAGAAGCTTCGTAGTCGACCAGGTCTTCCCCCAGTAGGTCGTCCTCCTCCATGGGTGTCGGTGCGTCGTTGGAGGTGTCTTGGTACAGTGCGGACGGTCTGGACTCAGGGGTCGGACTATCTGTGCCCTGTGCAGAGGGTCCGGCCTTTATAGCCAGACTGTCCGCCACACCTGCAGAGGGCTACACAATTATTGTTTTATTTCCTGTTTTTGTGGCCGTTTGCTTTTCCTCAATGGCCTTTGGTCTCCATCTCTTTTGTGGTGGCGGGTACTGTGGATGTGTGTCATTGAATATCTTTTCTGCCTCCTTTTCCTGGTTTTCCTTCGCTCTTAGGCGCTGTAATTTTTGCTTTTGCGATCGTGTCAATCCCGATGGGCACCATCGAGACATGGAGTATTTTGGATCGGATGTTTTGTTGACAGTTGCATCTTCTTTTTTTGCTTGTGTCGACCGATTCACCAAAAATCATCAGCCCTTTGTTATTTTCTTGTATGACAACATTTGTTGTTCCTATTTTGATGACGTCTCCTTTTGTCGTGCTCTTGGAGGTTGTAGCTATATGCCCCCTATCGGATTGGTCGGCCTTTGTGGCCGAGTGGTCCGGCAATCTCGCTGGGTCTATGCCTGATGACTGGATTGAGTGGTGCCCAATCGGTCTTGTACTGGAGGTGCCACCCTGTTGAATATAGATGTTTGGGGTGCCCCTCAAGCGGGGTATTGGGGCATCCCAAATGAGTATGGTGGCATGCCCACATTTGATTGGAGACATATGACAGTGGCATGTATGTATATTGATATGGCATAGGTGGATATGGGGGTGGAGGTGTCCATGCAGGTATATTGGGTCGTAATTGGACATTATGACCTGTCATTCTTTCTGATTGGTGAGGTGGTCCAATCGGTCTTACCTGCTGTCTCTCTTGAGTGGGTGAGCGAGGTCGCTTTGCTGGCCAGTCACTTGGGTCGACCTTCTTTTTTACATATTTAGACAATAATTGGTCAAAGGTCGGGTCGGATCTAACCAGTCGGCCAACTGCCTTTACCGTGTTAGTTTTCCACGTACCTATTTATGGAGTTTGAAGGTACGTGGTCGTCGTGGTTCCTGGGCGTTGCCGGACCGTCCACTGAATGGTCCGGACAGTCCGGTGGTGTCCCGGACCGTCCGCGTCTATGCGTCGGCCCGTCCACGCTACGCAGAATAGGTGCATGCACCTAGTTCCTTGCTTGCGCCTGTCCCCCGGCGTTGGAGGTGGTGATGGTCACTTTCAAAGTCTCCCCTCCATTAGGAGTCTTTTCCGCCACCACTTTCCTGCAAGAGATTTTATTATTCTCATCGGCCTCTTGTGCATCGCCGATGATTAGTTCTTTGCCTTTGCCCTTATTGGCCATGTCGGGCCGAATTAGGGTCTTTTGCCCTCGAAGTCGATCACATTCACTGGGAAGGGTTCCGTGTCCACCTGCATTTCCTGAAATTTCAATCGTCCCTTGTTAATGGCTGATTGGATCTGTCGTCAAAATACACTACAATCATTAGTGGCATGAGAAAACGAGTTGTGCCACTTGCAGTATGCACAACGTTTTAGTTCATCGGCGGATGGAACAATATGATTTATTTTTATGTTGCCATTTTTGAGTATTTTTTCAAATATTTTGTCACATTTACCAACATTAAATATAAATTTAATCTCCTCTTGATGTTTCTTTTGAACTGGCTGTAAGGAGGAAAAAGCCGAAGATTTGGCCTGCTTTGGCCAAACCATCTCAGCCGCATATACTTCTTTTAATTCGTCATCCGAGCTACTCTAGTCACACTCTACTATATGGACGTTGTGACGAATCATTTTAGCAGTTTCTTTACTTCGGCTTTCACAAGCCAAATCTCTCTGATGTAATTGTGCTAGCGTGAAAAACTGGATACCTTCTAATCTTTCCTTTAAATAATATCGCAATCCATTAAAGGCTAATCCCGCTAGTTATTTTTCTGCCAAATGAATTTTAAAGCATCGGTTTCTTGTATCCCGGAACCTCCGGATGTATTCCTTAACCGATTCGTCTTTTCCTTGTCGCAGGGCCACTAGGTGTACTAAATCTAACTCATAGTCATCGGAAAAGAAGTGATCGTGGAATTTTTATTCTAAATCTCCCCATGACAAAGTAGAATTAGGGGGTAATGTGGTGTACCATGCGAATGCGGTTCCTATTAAAGATAATGAAAATAAACGCACACGGAACGCCCCGGCTATATCTCCTAATTGCGCTAAAAACTGGCCTATGTGTTCATGTGTGCTCTTTCCTTGGTCACCCAAAAATTTTGGGAATTCGGGTATCCTGGTTTCCTGTGGGTATGGGTGGTGGTCAAATCGGCTGTCATAAGGCCTCCGATATGACTGTCCCCCAGGGACCATGCTTACTCCAAGCTTATCTCAAAACACCCCGGCTATTTCTTCCCTTACTATATCAATAGCAGCCGATGGGAGACCACCATCTCTTTGTCCTATCATAGGTGAGGTTGTTTGGACATTAGTTTGTTGTCTTCCCCCCATTGGTTTGAGTTATGTGGTGCATTACCATTTGCCCGATATGGTTCATAGGATTGACCATTCCTTTCTGACCTTCTAGATGGAGCCAGAAAGTACTCGCCCCCATGGGCTTGGGATTCTGTATTAATGGGCTGGTGCATTGTATAGTGTGATGGGAAGTGTTGCTAGGACAGGTGAAGATTTAGGTAACAATCCTCCTCAAACAACCCTATGTCGGACCGTCCGGTCGGATACGCGGACCGTCCGGTCGAATATGTGGACTGTCCATGATCATATGCAGACGATCTGTTTGGGTGGTTTAGGGCTTGTGTAGCATGTGTCGACACGGACACATATCTCGGTAACTCATTAAAAATGGGACCGGCGGTTGCTGGCCCGGACAGTCCGTGCTCACGTCCGGAGGAGGTTGTGGTTGCTCAGGGTATGTGTCTATCGTCATCCCATAAGAGGTTTGTAACTGGTCGTAACAACCTGTAGCCGATGAATTACGTGTGTTTTCCCCCAATTCAACCTCGTGCGAAGGAAAATTTGCGACAGTAGATTTATCGAACGCACGTACTAGCCTCCTATAATCTTTTTACATACCCCTATGATATTTTGCATTTGGTCTCGCTGCTCATCTATATAATTTTTAAGTGATTGGAGCTCATTCGTGTCGCTTACCTTGGGGGTATTTGTGGTAGGTCGGAGCACAGCTAGATCTGTCGCCCGTTGCCGAACGACCTTGTTGTTCCTGTCCACCTTGAAGTTGGCTAGGAACTTCACCTTTGCTTCTTGGATCAACTGCTCCTTGTGCTCCTCGAACTAGAGCTGTTCGTCAGCCGGCAAGGTCTCCCAAGTAGGCTCTATGATATTGCTAGGGGAGACGTTAGAGTTATCCCTTGAACCAACCATTGAGGGCCGATCTGATGGGTCTATATGTGTTGTCCCCAGCGGAGTCACCAAAAAGTGTGTTGACGCTGATCCGGGTGCCAATCACTGTGTTGAGAACCGGCGACGGTGCTCTCTACACATGTGCGGACGGTCCGCGGCCAGGGGCCGGACGGTCCGCGACCTGGAGCAGGGCTAGGGTTCCCTGTCTGATGGGCCGGACAGTCCGCGCGTGCGCAGGGGCGACGGAGTTCACCGACGGCGCCTAAATCTCACTCCCGGGAGGGACCCCATCGTGGAGGAGAGTTCCTAGGTGTTGTCTAGGGTTGGCAGGCCACCCCAGACACCTCTAATCGACGTAGAGCCGAAGAGATGCGAAGAATTTGGGGATTGAGAAGCTAAACTAGAACTACTCCTAATGCCTAAAGTAAAAACGAGAGATAAACTAATTATTGATTTGATTGTTGATCATTAATCAGCTGTATTCCTCTATATTTATAGAGGAGGGGGGCTGGATCCGTTACAAACCAATCTCCCGGGCTAATTCCGTGAATTTAGCTAACAACCATAGCAAGAAACTCGGAACCCTAATTGGCCCTGCGCACGCGGACCGTTCGGACCACCAGTGCGGACCGTCCGACCATCTGTTTTAGTTCCCAATAGATTCTTTAATGAAAGGTTTATATTTAGTTTATGCTACATATGTGCACGAATATATGGGATGCATAGAATATGCTTCCGGTTTGAAATCCCAACCGCGTGGCGCCCAGGGTTACCCATCCCATTTTTGAACTGAATTTCGCTCATTTCCGAAAACGGGAAATAACCGAATTTTGTTTGAATTTCGCATTTACCAAATGGTTTATGTTTCAAATTCAAAAACCAAATTTCGCATTTTCTGACCGAATTTTGTCATTTCCCGGTTGAATTTCAGTGTTTTTTACCATGAAACGTACTTTAGTTAAAAAATTAAAATGGTAGGGTTTATCTTTGTTTTATTCAAATAATGTTGCACAATGAATAACAATATATTCACAAATAATTTCATGCCCATAATCACATAAACCTTATTTACGCAAATAGAAATCCATAATTTAAGTACAACACAAAGCAATAGAAGGTTACAATCATGTCATACAATGATACAAGTACATATAAAGTTTTCCATAACACAATTCTTCACACAAATTATGTATGGACCATATATTCAACTGGAGTCATAGTATTCAGGCATGTTTGAACCTTCTGGGTATGAGCTAATTCCATATTCATTTTTTTTGAAATCTAGGAGGGGTGAACCCCTACTATAAATTTTGTATTAGGATGATTAATTACAATAGTGTCGAGAGCCAAATGTACATCTAGTTACAAGCGTATCAGAATAGGGGGGAGAATCTAAGGCAATCTAAAAAAAATTAAATATGTCTCTGATGAAGCCAATCTGGAATTGAGATGTCATATTTCCTCTTGCTCTATGGATAACCAAAAGCAGTTCTTTTCTGAACTCATTTTTGCAATGTTGAACTGTTGGATCCTGATTTTCAAAGATCCAACTGTTTCGACATTTCGAAATGCTCTATGTCATTAGGATGATTACTTCCATGAAGAAAGGCACATTTAGTTGTTGTTTTAGATTAGCGAACGCTTCCTTTGGCTGAGCAATTCTGGGAGGATTGATTCCAATGGAGTTCTAGCAGGCTTTTGCAAAGTTGCATCTGAGAAATAGATGATAGAGGGTTTCCTCCTTCTGCCAGATGCAGTTCTCACATGTGTAGGATTCCAATGTCATATTTTTTCTTCGAAGCTTACTCCTGGTGTTAAGTATATCTTTGAGCCACAACCAGAAAAAAACTTTATGCTTGGGTTGACATTTGTTTTTCCAAAACCACTTATAAACAATGTGAACATTGGAGTGGACAATTAATTTCCTATAAGCCTTCTACGTTGAGTAGATCACTGATCCCCAGATATAAGTCTAGCTATCTTTTGTGTTAGAAAGGTTAACGTTGGCCCAAATTTCACTAAGGTCCAAATATTGCTCATAAGCTTGCTCTGAGAGAGGTAACTCGAATATTTGAAATAAATGGTTTTTTTGTTTAACCTCAGCTATAGAAAGTTTTGTGTCATTTGCAAATGAGAATAATTGTGGGTATTGCTGCCTAGGTATTCCATTATTCCACAGGTCATCCCAGAAGTGAATAGAACACCCATCTCCAATTGTTGGAGAAGCTAAGCCCTTGTAATTATCCAATAAAGTAACAGACTTTTCCACCAGAAAGACCCTATTCTTCGGTGATCAGGTAGCCGACCAGATTTATAGTAGTTATTCCAAATGAGGCTAACCCACGGCAGATCATGTTTGTTAAAGAACTTGTGTAGGTATTTTAGAAGAAGGGCTTCATTCTAGGTTTCTAGCTTTAGAACCCCTAATCCTCCATTGGATTTCGGCTTGACAATCATGGACCATCCAGTTAGAGGAGCTTTTTTTGAGTTGATGTCATTCCCTCTCCAAAGACAATGTTTTCTGTAAATGTCAATCTGTTTGACTATAATTGATGGGATCTTGAGAGTACACATGTAGAAAGTTGGCAGCGCGGTGAAAACTAAGTTAACAAGCTCTAGTCTTCCAGCTTGGGATAAAAACTTTGGAGAGCAAGCTAATCTCCTTTCAATTCTATGGACAAGAGGGAGAAAATGTTGTATTCTAGGTTTTGAAGCCCCCAGTGGTAGACCAAGGTAAGTGAAAGGCATTGAGCCAATTTAATAGTTGAAAGTTCTTGAGAGGATCTCCATTTTTTGGAATTAACATTAATTGGGTAGATGCTTGATTTGTTGTCATTCACTCTAATACTCGTTGATTCTGCAAAAGTATTAAGGATGCCTTTTAGAAAAATAAATGTTTGGGACATGCTTCCATGATCAAGAGGGTGTCATCTACGTATTGGACAACAGGGAAATCTTGCCCACATCTATCAGGTAGAGGCAACTTCAGCAAGTTCATCTGTTTTGCTTTATTGATAATACTCTGAATTAGGTCACCTGCCAATACAAACAACAAAGGGGAAAGTGGGTCTCCTTGCGTGACCTCCCTTTTGCAATGAAATGTTTTCACGAGAACCCCATTTAGAAGAACCGAAGAGGTTCCAGAATGAAGAATGTTCTGAACCCAAGAGATCCATTTTGGACCAAAGCCCTTGTGTTTTAAAACTTGAATAATCATCTCATGCTCTAATGTGTCAAAGGCCTTCTAAAAGTCTAGCTTTAGAATGATAATCTCCTTTTTTTAGAGCAGTGACATAAGTAGATATATTTGAACGCCCATGCTAGACAATCTTGAATTGTTCTTCCTTTAATGAATCCATACTAGTTCTTATGGACTAACTTACTCATGCTCGACTGAAGCCGATTCGCCAGAAGCTTGGTTAAAATTTTCATACTATTGTTTAGGAGAGAAATCGACCTATAATCACCCACCTTTTGCGGATTTTCTTTTTTTGGCACTAAAATGATGTAAGAACCATTGATACTTCTCAGACAGATATCTCCTTGATAAAAACCCTCGCAAAGGTCATAGAATTCTTGAGCAATTACGTGCCAGCATTTTTTTACGAAGTTTGTATTTAAGCCATCCAGTCCTGGCGATCTGTCCGAGGGGAGGGACTTTATAATACTTTAAATTTCCTGCTTAGTGAATGGTGTATCCATCCAAGCTAAGTTATCATGGTGATTTAAGAGACCCTGAAGATCAAAATCAATACCATTGAAGTCAGAGGATCCTAGACGATTTTTAAAAGCAGTCCAAAGGACCTCAGCCTTCTGCTCATGGTCCGAATGGATGGTCCCAGACTCATCTGTCAGCGAGACTATTGTGCTTTTTCTATGCTTTATCGTAGTGTGGGCATGAAAAAATCTTGAACAGATATCCCCTGAAGTAATCCACTTAATAAACGCTCGTTGTTTCCAATAAATTTTTTGTATGTGTAAAAGATCAGCGACTTTGATATGCATGAGCTCTCTAAAATTCCATTCTTCAAGTGAAAGGTCACGATGCTCTTCAATATTATCTAGAAACTCTATTAATAATTTGATGTCCCCAATTGTTTTATCAAGCCTTAGTATAGATCGCTGCCAATCTTTGAGTGACTTTCTTGTGGCCTTAAACTTGGCGTCAAGTTCATTGCTTTATCTGCTTGTGTCGATTGACTGAGCGAAATATTTTGAAAAACACTTCCAAAACCTTCGAATTCCAACTAGAAGTTCTCAAATCTAAATATCTTAGGTTTTGGAATCTTGGATTTGATGAAAACAAGGCAATGCACATGGTCAGAAATATTTATTGGTAGCGTTTTTGCTTGGGTATCCAGGAGAACTACCGACCATTCTTGTGAAATGAAGAACCAATCAATTCTTTGGAGAAAGGGCTCTCACTGCTTATTAGACCATGTGTAAGTAAGGCCATGAAGAGGGACTTCTAAGAGGTCTAGATTACTGAGTGCCTCATTGAACTTCATCATTAAATTGATATCCCCACAAGGTTAATTTCTATCTTCTTGATGACAAATAAGGTTAAAATCCCCCACAATTAACCAAAGTTTATTAGAAGGCATATTGATATTGGAGAACCAATTTAGGAAGTCCAGTTTTCCTTGCGGGGAGCACGAGGCGTAATTGTTTGTGATAATCCAGTAATAGTTTGACAACTTGGAGAAACATTCCACTGACTGCGCATATTCATTCTGAAAAATTATATTACCCACTAGTTTGGTACTTTTCCAAATGATAATGGACCCTCAATGTAACACCCCAGTGTTACTGTAACTAAAACTTGAGCATGGCATCATAGCATTGGCATTGCATATGTTTGATACACCTAGAATGCATTCACTAGGCAAAAATTTCAAACATATTGTATTGTTTAAGTGTTTTGCAAATAGGACCCTGGATAGGAAGCCTTAACCCTAAACAGGGATTAAAGGGGTAAAACTTAACCTAAGTTAAGGAAACCTAAAGACTTTAGGGTAAAAATCATAAAATGACCCCAAGGATAAACTTGAATCACTTTTATACCCCTGGGATACCAGAAACCCTAATTGGAACCCTGGAAAACCCTAAAACCAAACCCTAGGGGCTTATGTGCAAAATTAGTCCACTTTTGGGCTAAAGTGCAAAAATCAAGTTAAATAAGTATATTAGGTCATTTGGGTCAATCATATGTGAATTTGCAATCCAAAACTTGAGATTTGGACTTAAGTGCAAAAGAGCCATACTTAACCCTTTTTGGTTAAGTCTGCATTTCAGTGTGATTGCCTCAACTTGAAACCCTTGTAACTTTCAAATTATGGGGTTTGTGCCCTAGGTCACCACATCAAAATTGTAGCCCAATTATAGGAGAACAACTTTGCTTAAAGGTGTGGGCATTGTTGTTAAGGAAAAACTGAAGAAAATCTCAACCTAAGTTGGACTGTCAGGCTGGATTCATTCTGAAACTCAGCTTTTCAGTGTAACAGGGTCAACTTTGAGTGTGAATTAAACCTTGATCCAGTGCTCCAATAAGTTTCATCCCTATAGCCGAGTTGTAGCTGGTATGTAGCACTACAACTTTGATGCAGAGCCTTGGATGAGTTGCTAAGGAAAATTTAGAGAAAATGTGACCTGAACTTGCTCTGTCAGTCAAGCTCTTTCTTGAATTCAGAGCACTGTTCATCATCTTCAGAAATATCGCGCTGTGGATCACCCCCGCCGGCGATAAGAACGCCACCACGGCGTGACCGGTCGTCGGTGGTCGCGGTAAAGTTCCTTGGTGTCGTGGCAAAAGTTACCGAGGTGGCGAACTCAGGTTAAGCGGCGACCCCGTGCCCTCACCGGAAGCCGCCGCGCGGAAAGCTTGCCAGCGCCTTCTTCTCCCTTTCCGGCCGCCGTGCGTCCTCAAAATTCACCGGCCACCGCCCTTGAAGCCTATAAATTGAGGGCGGGGGTAGTTGCGCCATATAATCGCCAAGCTATAGCACCCACTCTCATCTCCTCTCGCTCACCGTAGCTCCGCAATTCGGGTTTGCCCCCAAATTGGTTTCCGCCACCGTAAAACACCACCTCCCCGTGGACTCTCCGTTCTGGTAAGGCACCATCCAAATTGCGCGTTGTTCTTATGTCCCTATATGCTAGTGATGTTCTCCAAACTCTCTAATTAAACTAGAAGTCCACCAATCATTGGGAACACGAATGAACTCCCATAGCCTTCGCTGTCCTCGTGGACAGAGGGTTGTAGAGCTCCAATTCCGAAATTAAGTTGGGGGAAATGGTCGGGGTAGTGCTAATTTCATGTCCGCTGCTCGGAGAACCCTGCCGTTGCCCTAATCGGCCGGCGTAGATGCTCGCCGGAGCACGGCTGCGCTTGAACGGCGTCGTGGACTTCCAATCGTGAATTAGTAGAAGTGCAGGGGCCTTTTTGTGATCGGTCAGCGACACACAGGAACAGTGAAGAAACTCATTTTCATTTAGTCAAAAACTCGGGGTCTCTTCTGCAAAGCCGCCAGGGCGCGGGTGCGCGCGGGCGCCTTTCCTCTCTGGACTGGGCCGCTGGGCTGAAACCAGCCCAACACTGTTCAATCCTTTTCCCTTTTCTTTTTCAAAAGAACTTTAGAAATATGTAGAAAAATGTAGAAAAATGTAGAAAAATGATAAAATTGTGAAACTAATTTTCCTAGGCTTGTTATTTTCCATAGTATTTAATAAAAATAAGTTTGTGATTTTTAGTGGAAGTAAGAAATTTTAGAGTATTTAAAGTGGTTAGAAATGTTGGTTATGGATTTTTAGAAAACAAATAGTAATTCCAAAAATGCTCAAAATTTTTATATGAGTTCCTCATAACATTTAGAAGCCTTGGGTAGGATTTGAATTGATTTGGACCTTGTTTGATCACCAAACCCCAAAACACCCCCCCTTGCCCTATGAACTCCTTTACCGACTCCGGAAACCCTAAGTTCCCGGAACTCCGTGAAGGAAAGTTGTATTCAAGACATAAATAATAAGTTTATATTATCTTTGCATCCTCATGAGCATCCCATGGCATCCATTCTTATACTTATGTATGTTTATGATTAGAACGTGAAGAAGAGATAGAAGTCACCGAAGACAGGACACCACCACCTTCGGAATCCCAGGCCGGGAATAGTTTCTACTTCGATATCTGTGGATCCGAACCCGAATCACATGTAAACGAAGGCAAGCCCCGGTGCATTTGCCACCTTCCTTGCTATTTTAAAATCTTTCTCACTTGCTTGATGCATTAGGTGATAGGAGTTGATTGCTAAAACAATTCCTGCATTACCTTCCTTGAATCTGATCACCTGTTTTACAAAAGCTTTTTGATGCTTAGCTTTGCTTTAGAAAAACAAAAGGTTTTGTTTTTTACAAAAGATGTTGTGGCAAAAGTGGGTGGGATGTTTTCAAAAATAAAACTTGATGGTGGATCCATCATGGCCGTGATGGATTCAACATCGGAAAAGATGTACCTCTGCCAGGTACCAAGTTTTGGGTTAAATGATTAAGCTGAGACCGGGCGGGTGACTTGCACGAGAAGAGAGTCTCGGTGTAGTGTCTCCGTCTGAGTCGATTAAGGACCTTGTCGATGTAGGCCTGATGACCGAGGACCCTTTAACTGGTCACATGCCTCGTCATGGGTAAGCCTTGCCTCGGGTAGACTAAGGCCGGAATAAGATAACACGAAATGGGCGTGGAGCGGTGGCGAGAGTAGCGTGTACCCTCCGTGGCAAGAGGCTGGACGGTGGTGTAGCTGTGCTCTCGGTTTGCGTGAACCTGATCCGGTCTTAAGAACCCCGGTGGCGGGTTGACATATGCAAGGGTTAAGTGCTACATATGTCGTGTGATTGGAGATCCTCAGCTGAGTATAATCGATTCGGATCGCCGTACCTCCGCGGTTATGGAGACTTGGCCACTGACTTACACGTAGCATTCCACTAAAGATAAAGGGTTTTTGTTGAGAAATTGGCTAGTACAGGACCAGTGATTGAACTAGGGTAGAAAGAACTCTAGTTACAGGTAACTCTACTTAACTTGACAAATAAAATTGGATTTTTAAGGATCCACTTTAGTAAGCATTTCTGCAAAATAGAGTCTTTGAATATTGAAAAGCCTTACCTTGACTCCCATATAACCAGCATACCCTTGAGAGTCTTTTCTTTAGTCGGGTAAGACTTGCTGAGTAATTCCATACTCAGGGTTTATCCCTTCGTTGTTTTTAGGTGAGGAAGTAGCAGACTTTTGCTGCTTCTGTGCCAAGGTGGTTCCAAAAGAAGAAAAACAAGACTGAAGTGCGGGAGGACTCGGTCCTCCACATAGGATCTTTTGCTTATAGCTTCTCGGGAGGAGTTTGTGCCTCCCTTGGTTTGTATAATATTACTACTCTGCACTCACTTTTAGTCTGGTCTGTAATCAAATAACTCAAGCTTGCTTTTGAAATAAATGTAAGTTTATGTAATTCGCTTCCGCATTTCTTTATCTCCGATGTTCTGTAATGTCTGCAAGACGGGTGAGACATTCCTGGTAAGGTAAGGAAAGATATCGAGCTTGTCAAGTAGTTCAGGGGCACCTACAGGGTTGTCTGAGGTCCGTTGGACAAGGACAACTGTAGGTGGGCCTAATTACTTGGGAGGTTCCGTCACACTCAAGAATTCCTAATGGAAGGTACGTAAGCAAAAGTATCAAGGCAATTCGGGCAGAAAATTTTCAAATAGGCCCCATCAAAGAATTCCCTTTCGGTTTCCTGCAAACATACCACATCACAACAAGATTCTCGAATTGCACATCTAATGGCATTCCATTTGGTATTGGAGTTTAACCCTCTAATATTGTGGCTTAAGTCTGACCATTCTGAACAGTTCATTTAATGAGGGTTATTCATTAGATAATCTGGGAATAAACCAACAGAAAATAAACCCAATCCCTAGGATTGGGTGAACATGCTGGATGGTGCCATCCAATTAACAAGTACCATAACCAAACGAGATACATAGCCAAGGCTGGGCCAGTTTCATAATGCATCAAAATAAAACCCAACTAGAAGTTCCAGCATTCCAAAAGAAAACCTTCACCAAAACACCAACCGCCCCCATTTTTACTGCTTTGGATCATCATTATCATTGTCCTTCCTTTCCTTGCTTGTCTTCAGAATGAGAAGAATGAGATGACCAAGAAGAGGCTTTCTTTTTCTTCAAGTTTTTGTCATCTTGCAAAACTTGGAACCGAGAGTTTTAATCACCTCTGACGATAGAGTGGGTGGACCATCAAACTTATGTTGACACATCAGACACTTCCTTTTTGAACATGATCCAAGCTTGAAGCCAGCCCTAGAGTCCTTTAGTCTCTTACTTCTCCTCAAATCAGAATCCACTAAAATAGGCGGAGAGGAGAGGTGCTTATTAATTTCTATCGAAGGAGCCTCATCAGTAGAATCTGAGATCTTGTGAGGGTTATCGTCCAAAAACACTTTATCCATAAACTTATCCTTAGGGCAGGTGTTTGGTATAGCAAAGGATAACGAATCCATTTCAGGCTCAAGCAAAGCAGACGAAATATCTGAAAACATAAATGATTTAGACCAGTTGAAGGATTCCAGTTGCAACAAACCGGACAAGAAGAACGGGGACCATGTGTAACACCCTAAAATCCTATTTTGGTATTTGAGAAAAATTTACTAAAGATTTACAATTTAAAAGTGTATTTCTAATAAGTTTATCAATTGAAATATTTTCCTAAAGTGAAATAAAAAAGTTAATATAAATTTTGTCTATGTATTTGAACTATTTTCCCAACTAAATAATATGGTGAGATATTTTACATAAATCATGCCTTATTGAATTGTATGTTTTTTGGCATGGACAAAGTAACCAATACAAATAAATATATAATTTATACTTGCATCATCATGCTGTGATTTCTGTTTGATGCATCAAATATATGCTTGAAATTTAGAATAAAACTTAGGATTGAAATGAGAAAGGAAATTTGAATTTGAATTGAATATTGTAAACTTGAACTAGAGAAGAGAATAGAAATAGAAAACAAAAGAAAAAGAATAAATCCCTGCGTTTGGGCTGAGTTCCCTGATTCGGCCCACTAACTTCATCTGGCCCAACTTCATTTCGCATGCGCGACCCGCGCGCTTGCCCTCGCTGCCCTTGTCAAGACAGGCCTGTTGACCAGCCGCTGCTTGACTCGCGCCAGCCACTTTCAAGCGGGCCCGTTCGGTCAGCATCTACCTCCGCCAGTTCTTCTCGAGGTTGGCTCGCGCGTGCGATAAAACATCGTAACAAATCCCGTGCTGCCCATCAACTGAATCCTCCGTGGGACTCGCACCCCCAGCCGTGCCTTGACCCCCATACCCTCTCTGTTCGCTCAATGATGGGTGGGACCGTTTTGCCGGAAGCTCCAGTCCGCCGCGATTCTCGTTGTTCGCGCAACAACCTTTGCCGAATTTCTGGGCGCGACGACCTCCGCCATGATCAGGATTGACGGTAACTGCGTCTGCCCCTATATAGCCCTGCCGCTCCCGCTCCCCCATCCATCTCACCGAACCGAACCATGGACGCCAGGAAGGAGAGAGAACCGAGAGCAGGGTGTGCTGCCAGGGTCGCCCTCGTCTGCGCCTGGTGGTCGGGGGTCTGTGACGTTCCTGGAAGCTTCGTGTGGTTGCGGGTAGAACGCCCGTGGTCGGATTGGGAGGGAAGTTGAAGCCGCCACCATTGATTGGAGATTTCGACGTGGAGCCAAGGAACGGCTGCGGATCTGGCAGGGTGGGGAACTCCGGTGTTGCTCGGACTCCTGTTCGGCGGATGTCGCTGCGGGATGGGAGCGGCCCGGGGTACTCAGGAATCCCTCGTCGTGCACCCAGTTCTGCCGCAGTGCTCACGCCGGCGTGCTCATCTTGGCGGCTGCACGGTGCTGCTATTCTCAGAGCCTGGGGAAGAAGACAATCTCATGAACGTCCGATCCGGATCGTGCAGATGGGAATAGATCCTGGGTTAACCCAAGGTGAGCCATCAATCGTCAGTTTGAGGGCTCGGATTTGATGCAAGGTACCCTTTCACTCAGTTAGATCCAGGCCGTTGAGATGTCATCGGATGCCTGTGGGTGGATACTGGTTCATAAGCATGCGATGTGATCTGGTCCATCCAAGTGTGATCGCACGGTGGAGATATGAGCATACCCCTTCGCTGCGCCTCTTTTCTTAAAGAGCCCCTGCCTTTTTATTTATTCAACCCGCCGTCCACCGTGGGTTAGCCTGAGTCTTAGGGTAATTGTGATTTAGGACCCTGTGTTTTTCTGTTATTGGCACCCAGTCTAGAAGCTTAGGAAATTCAGGAAAATGATTTAGGAAATGGTTTTTGTGTATAAAAATATATCCAGAACTTATTTAATTCATAGAAATTCCATTTTAACTCCTTTTTAATCCGTTTTAGTTGCAATAATTTTGTTTTAATATTGTCTATCAACTAGTAACATTGTTTAGCCATGAAACTTGAATTAAAATTGTTCATTTGGATTAATCTATTCTAAGCACTAAATAATTCCGGAAATTCATAACTTAATAATCGTAGCTCCGAATTTAGTGGTTCTTGTTTCCACGATCTCGTAGCAACGCGTAGATTATTATTATGCAGTTTGTTCTCATGTTTGGTGTGATGTTAATTTTGCCTATATAATGTTTGTCTGTATTGCTACGACTAGCAGTGAGGTCATGAGTCATCTGAAGATCATCCTGGTACCTGGAATCTCAAGTCCCAGGCAAGTTGTGCCCTTGATCACTTCTTTTACCCACTCATGTTCTAATTAATCATAATGATCTGCATAGGCTAATTTTGATGGGACCTAATACGTTACCCTAGTTTGTCTATCTTTATGCCTTGTTTACCACTGAACTTTTTGGGTAGTACTTGCTAGTGCTATATGTGGTTTTGGGCATTGAGATAAACATTATTCATGATTATACTTTTGTTATCAGTTGTTATTTACTATTCATGATAAGATCATTATGTTAATTGGAACATGGAGCGACCACCCGGGAAAACAGTGCTACCACAAGGGTTTATGGACGCCCTTGGCTGATTAATTAGGAAAGCTAGTGGAGGACTACCTTACCCGAAAGGGGCAAGGGCAGTAGGGGAGTGGTCAGTGTAGGGAGGTCCTTGGTTGATTTTGTTGCGATGGCGGTCAGTCGAGGGATCCCTGCATTGGAGCTTCCTATAAACTGTAGCGGGTTTTCTGAAGCTAGTGGAACTTTGTAAAGGCCTCGTAGTGTTACCCTGCCTCGCTTCCTTGGTAGAGGTGTATGGGGCCTGTACAACCCTGTGGCAGATGGGTAACATGACTTGTGGGTAAAGATGCGCTCTGCAGAGTGTAAAACTAGTATACTAGCCGTGCTCATGGTCATGAGCAGCTCGGACCCTCACATGATTAATTTATGGAACTAAATTCAATTTGTCATATGCATTGCATCGCAGGTGATGTTATTACTTTTCTTAATTGGGTTGGTATTTACTTATACTTAGTAACTGCTAATAAAATTTTGACCAACTTTAAAAGCATTCCTCAGCTCTAACCATCCTCTTTGGTAAGCCTTACACTTCACGTGAGCTCCCACCTTGGGCGAGTTCATGCACATTATTCCCCACAACTTGTTGAGCGATGAACGTATGTGAGCTCACTCTTGCTGTCTCACACCCCCACAGGTCAAGAACATGTACCGCAGGATGAGGCGCATGGAGGATGTTGTGGCGAGTTCGTGAGAGGTCTAGGCTGTCGTCTCCAAGTCAACTTTGGGTTGCTGGACCGTTGTCTCCTTATAATGTAATTATTTATTTATTTTGTATAGAGCTCCTATTATATAGTAAAGATGTGACATTCGATCATGTGCCATGATTCATCATATGTGTGAGACTTGGTCCCAGCACACCTGGTGATTATGTTCGCGCCCGGGCTTTGGACCCCTGAAACCCGGGTGTGACAGAAGTGGTATCAGAGGAATGTTGACTGTAGGACGAAACCTAGATAGAAATGGATAAACCCTTACCTACTTACCTTACTCTAATTTCTTTCTAAACTTATCCTAATCTTTTCTCATCTATTTCTGCTTTACTCTGATTATTCTTATCTTTTCCTTCTAAAGACAAATGTGGATTTGACACTTTGAAATCCTGTGCCTAAAGTGACTTTAGGAATAGGAGACCTACTATAAGGAACAAAAACAAAAAAAACTATTTTTATAGGTATCTATACGCTTGAGTGCTTGTTCTTATGATACTTGTTTGATTTGAATCTTTGATTGAGTGTGATGAGTTGTGAAGTAATGTCCATAATTACATCTGCATATACACCTAGACATAAGGGAAAATATTTACAAAATAGACCACATAGAATAATCCCTATTAAAATGGATCTATTAAATTAGATATATTAGACCAACTAAGAGTACCCCCACTAGAATATATCAAATAGATCCATCTTATCTTGAAAAGATGTTATCTTATCCTAATAGATCTAACTGACCTCATATCTTAACCGATCTAATCTAGATCCCATCTAATCTAATATTATCTAATCTAAAGTGAGTTATTAACAAGTTAGTTAATCTGGTGATATGGGTTAGACACTGCTTCTACAAACATAACTTAACCTAAATTAATGTATTATACCCACTCGTCCGTGAACAACAACATAACCTACACCATAGCCTGCCTAGTCCATTTGTTCCAAAAGCAAAGTAAAACTCTGTTCAAACTTACCTACCTCGTGTACCCCGGCTATCCTAACTATATGTCCTTAACTCGGATGGCAACTCCAAGAACAAAGGCCAAAGAAGACCAACCTCGTCAAGAGAGGATAAGCACCAACTCAAGTCTTCGAAGGGCAAAATGGAATCACCAGATGAGTCAAGATCTACCATCCATAATGGAATCTTTCTTTGCCCTAATCCTTATTAACACAACCTTCTCTACTTCTGCCTAATAGCTAAACATAGTATACCCATGTGTTCCTAATCATTTCCTTATTTAAATGACTTAAAAAAGTATATAGAAATCATTTGTGCTTAAAACCATTTGAAAAAAAACTTGAAGCTAAATTGCAACCAAACAATTGACTTTCTATATCCCTTTTCTTACAAATCTCGAGGATGAGATTTCTGTTAAGGGGGTAGAATTTGTAACACCCTAAAATGCTATTTTGGTATTTGAGAAAAATTTACTAAAGATTTACAATTTAAAAGTGTATTTCTAATAAGTTTATCAATTGAAATATTTTCCTAAAGTGAAATAAAAAAGTTAATATAAATTTTGTCTATGTATTTGAACTATTTTCCCAACTAAATAATATGGTGAGATATTTTACATAAATCATGCCTTATTGAATTGTATTTTTTTTGGCATGGACAAAGTAACCAATATAAATAAATATATAATTTATACTTGCATCGTCATGCTGTGATTTCTGTTTGATGCATCAAATATATGCTTGAAATTTAGAATAAAACTTAGGATTGAAATGAGAAAGGAAATTTGAATTTGAATTGAATATTGTAAACTTGAACTAGAGAAGAGAATAGAAATAGAAAAAAAAGAATAAGAATAAATCCCTGCGTTTGGGCTGAGTTCCCTGATTCGGCCCACTAACTTCATCTGGCCCAACTTCATTTCGCATGCGCGGCCTTGCCCTCGCTGCCCCTGTCAAGCCGGGCCCGTTGGCCAGCCGCTGCTTGACTCGCGCCAGCCACTTCCAAGCGGGCCCGTTCGGTCAGCAGCTACCTCCGCCAGTTCTTCTCGGGGTCGGCTCGCGCGTGCAATAAAACATCGTAACAAATCCCGCGCTGCCCGTCAACTGAATCCTCCGTGGGACTCGCACCCCCAGCCGCGCCTTGACCCCCATACCCTCTCTATTCGCTCAATGATGGGTGGGACCGTTTTGCCGGAAGCTCCAGTCCGCCGCGATTCTCGCTGTTCGCGCAACAACCTTCGCCGGATTTCTGGGCGCGACGACCTCCGCCATGATCGGGATTGACGGTAACTGTGTCTGCCCCTATATAGCCCTGCCGCTCCCGCTCCCCCATCCATCTCGCCGAACCAAACCATGGACGCCAGGAAGGAGAGAGAACCAAGAGCAGGGTGTGCTGCCAGGATCGCCCTCGTCCGCGCCTGGTGGTCGGGGGTCTGTGACGTTCCTGGAAGCTTCGTGCGGTTGCGGGTAGAACGCCCGTGGCCGGATTGGCAGGGAAGTTGAAGCCGCCACCATCGATTGGAGATTTTGCCGTGGAGCCAAGGAACGGCTGCGGATCTGGCAGGGTGGGGATCTCCGGTGTTGCTCGGACTCCTGTTCGGCGGACGTCGCTGCGGGATGGGAGCGGCCCGGGGTACTCAGGAATCCCTCGCCGTGCACCCAGTTCTGCCGCAGTGCTCGCGCCGGCGTGCTCATCTTGGCGGCTGCACGGTACTGCTATTCTCAGAGCCTGGGGAAGAAGACGATCTCGTGAATGTCCGATCCGGATCGTGCGGATGGGAATAGATCCTGGGTTAACCCAAGGTGAGCCATCGATCGTCAGTTTGAGGGCTCGGATTTGATGCAAGGTACCCTTTCACTCAGTTAGATCTAGGCCGTTGAGATGTCATCGGATGGCTGTGGGTGGATACTGGTTCATAAGCATGCGATGTGATCTGGTCCATCCAAGTGTGATCGCACGGTGGAGATATGAGCATACCCCTTCGCTGCGCCTCTTTTCTTAAAGAGCCCCTGCCTTTTTATTTATTCAACCCGCCGTCCACCGTGGGTTAGCCTGAGTCTTAGGGTAATTGTGATTTAGGACCCTATGTTTTTCTGTTATTGGCACCCAGTCTAGAAGCTTAGGAAATTCAGGAAAATGATTTAGGAAATGGTTTTTGTGTATAAAAATATATCCAGAACTTATTTAATTCATAGAAATTCCATTTTAACTCCTTTTTAATCCGTTTTAGTTGCAATAATTTTGTTTTAATATTGTCTATCAACTAGTTACACTGTTTAGCCATGAAACTTGAATTAAAATTGTTCATTTGGATTAATCTATTCTAAGCACTAAATAATTCCGGAAATTCATAACTTAATAGTCGTAGCTCCGAATTTAGTGGTTCTTGTTTCCACGATCTCGTAGCAACGCGTAGATTATTATTACGCAGTTTGTTCTCATGTTTGGTGTGACATTAATTTTGCCTATACAATGTTTGTCTGTATTGCTACGACTAGCAGTGAGGTCACGAGTCATCTGAAGATCATCCTGGTACCTAGAATCTCAAGTCTCAGGCAAGTTGTGCCCTTGATCACTTCTTTTACCCACTCATGTTCTAATTAATCATAATGATCTGCATAGGTTAATTTTGATGGGACCTAATAGGTTACCCTAGTTTGTCTATCTTTATGCCTTGTTTACCACTGAACTTTTTGGGTAGTACTTGCTAGTGCTATATGTGGTTTTGGGCATTGAGATAAACATTATTCATGATTATACTTTTGTTATCAGTTGTTATTTACTGTTCATGAGAAGATCATTATGTTAATTGGAACATGGAGCGACCACCCGAGAAAACAGTGCTACCACAAGGGTTTATGGACGCCCTTGGCTGATTAATTAGGAAAGCTAGTGGAGGACTACCTTACCCAAAAGGGGCAAGGACAGTAGGGGAGTGGTTAGTGTAGGGAGGTCCTTGGTTGATTTTGCTGCGATGGCGGTCAGTCGAGGGATCCCTGCATTGGAGCTTCCTATAAACTGTAGCGGGTTTTCTGAAGCTAGTGGAACTTTGTAAAGGCCTCGTAGTGTTACCCTGCCTCGCTTCCTTGGTAGAGGTGTATGGGGCCCGTACAACCCCTTGGCAGATGGGTAACATGACTTGTGGGTAAAGATGCGCAACCTCTGCAGAGTGTAAAACTGGTATACTAGCCGTGCTCACGGTCATGAGCAGCTCGGACCCTCACATGATTAATTTATGGAACTAAATTCAATTTGTCATATGCATTGCATCGTAGGTGATGTTATTACTTTTCTTAATTGGGTTGGTATTTACTTATACTTCGTAACTGCTAATAAATTTTTGACCAACTTTAAAAGCAATGCTCAGCTCTAACCATCCTCTTTGGTAAGCCTTACACTTCACGTGAGCTCCCACCTTTGGTGAGTTCATGCACATTATTCCCCACAACTTGTTGAGCGATAAACGTATGTGAGCTCACTCTTGTTGTCTCACACCCCCCCACAGGTCAAGAACAGGTACCGCAGGATGAGGCGCATGGAGGATGTTGTGGCGAGTTCGTGAGAGGTCTAGGCCGTCGTCTCCCCGTCAACTTTGGGTTGCTGGACCGTTGTCACCTTATAATGTAATTATTTATTTATTTTGTATAGAACTCCTATTATATAGTAAAGATGTGACATTCGATCCTGTTCCATGATTCATCATATGTGTGAGACTTGGTCCCAGCATACCTGGTGATTATGTTCGCGCCCGGGCTTTGGACCCCTGAAACCCGGGTGTGACACCATGACTTAGGAATCTTCACAATTAGCTTACGAGAGCAAGTAGGAGAAAAATATTTAGCCCAAAGCCTATAGAATTGAGCATTTTTCATTCTCGAAACATGACTTTGGAATACTGGGTCAGGCTGTCTTTTAGGTGCAAACATGTAGTTGATCTCCAAATTATTGTGAAATGGGTCAATGTCTGCTCCCACCTGATTGCCATGTTGCTGAGCCTCTTCCATTATCTGATCTTCCCCTTGGGGAACTACCTGAAAATCTAGCCCGCCAATAGCCCCCTGCACATTGATAGGTAGTTGCTCTTGATTGATATCCACAGCTAAATCAGCAACATCTATATGCTACTGAATTGGAGCTGGCTGCATGGCCCCATAGAGCTAAGACAACAGGGATGGGGTCAAGCTCCAGATTATTGTCCTCCTCTTCAAAGAGTAGACCATCCATGCCTTGAGCACCCAAATCCTGATCATTCGGAACAGGAGCTCCCAAGTTAAAACCCATCAAACTGTTCGAAGATAGGGCAGAATGCTAATTACTGAGTTGTTGTTCATCAGGCTGGATATTAACATCATGATGCTGGACCGGTTGAACATTAATAATCCATTGACCCCAATCACCCTTTGCATTGTTGTCAGGCTGTAAATGAGCTCCCCATCTTCCAGAATTGGTGGAAAGTTAAGATCAAACCCAACATCACGCACTGGCTGATCTAAGCCAAAAAAGGCAAAAGGGGGTTGTTGACCATCCACTGGAGCCTCCGGAACAGGGTCCTCATCTTGAGATTGACCACCAAGCAAATCATGTTGAAGAATTTCACATTGGGTTGTCCAAGAAGAACCTAGGAACCCTTCAACTTCTGAGAAAATGATGAATTATGGCACCTCTTCAAGGGAAGTGACACGCACTCTCAGTAAAATTCTAGTGATATTATGTCTATCTTCCTCCCACAAAATAAGTCTACCAAAAGAACCAATGGCAGACTGCAGTTAATCTGATGAGTGGTAATCTAGCGGAAATCCAAGCAACATGAGCCAGCATTCACGATTAAAGTAGATAGAACAGTGATTCCAAGCATCATTATGCCTTAAAGCAGTAAAGAAAGCATCTAAATATTGCTAGATAATATGAACGGAAAACAAGTAGTAAACAACGAAACAAAAGTAACACACCTTGTAGCCCGTATAATTATATCTATACATCTGTGTGAGACTGTAAAATATAAAAGATGGTGCCTCAGATACTGCTGGATGCAAATATATGTATGGTGGTGACGAAGGAGATAGTTGGCCGTACCCATACTGCTTGGTGCAATATATGTAGGTTGTATTAAACTCACTAGGCTCAGGCATACCTGATGCACATTGAATGCGTAGATGTAGGTTGTAATTGACTAACACAATACAAAATATTTGTGGCTCGTCGGCTCGCTCGGCTCGACTCGGCTCGGTTCGTTTCAATTTTGTTATGAGCTGAGCTAGCCGCTCAGCTTGGTTTGTTAACGAGCTAGCTCGAGTCAAGCTCAAGCCAACTATAACGCCCTGAATTTGGGGGTAGAAATTTTTCTTCTTCTTACTCACCAAATTTAGGCGTTACTCTCTTTTCTCTTCCTGCTTCGCTCCTTCTTCCCAATTTCAAAGCAGTATAGCGACAGGCGTCCGTATCGTGTGTAAACAAAACCTAAGTTGACATGGGTGTTGCATCATGCCGAATCATATTTCTTTTGTCTGATGTCGTGCTTAATCGCGTGTTTGCCTAGTCTCGTTTCGGTTTTCATTTCGCGAATTGGATTCCAATCTGTGGTTGTGCGTGCTGTGGGATTTTGACCCGCGGTGCGGCCCAGCCCAGTTCGACCCAGCCTGGCCCGCTTTAGCCCGCGCGCCCCCGGTGCCCTGCCCCTCCCCCACGCGCGCCCCCTCCCTTCTCTCCCTTTATTTCATTTGATTTTCCCGTGCAGCAACTTCCTCTCCTCCACCTCTCTCTCTCTCCCCTGTGGTGCCCTAGGTTTTGGAGACGGTGATCGCCAGATTTGGACCCCGAGGTGAGCTCCCCTCCCCTCTCTCCTCTCCTCCCCTCCCCTTTCTTCTTCCCTGCGCGCCCCCTATTTCCCCGTCGTGCGCCCCCTGCTCCCCGTCGCGCGCCCCCGGCGGCCCCTGCTCGGCCCCGCGGCCGGCGGCCCCGCGCGCCTTGCGTCCCCGGCGGCTCAACCCCTCCCAGTGCCGCGCCCCCATGCCCCTAGCGACCGCGCCCCGGCGGCCTCGTGCCCCGCACCCCCGGCGGCTCGCCCGTGCCCCGTGTCCCGCGGCCGTGCGCCCTGGCGGCCGGGCGCTCTGCACTACCGAAATCGCCGCCTTTGCCGAGTGCCTGAAGCACTCGGCAAAGGCTTTGTCGAGTGTCGCACTCGGCATAAAGGGCTCGACACACAGTGCATCGGCGAAGCCTTCTTTGCCGAGTACTTTTTCTCGGGCACTCGGCAAAGAAAATCAGTCGTTACGGCGCCGGGTGGTGGAGACGGTGTCTTTGCCGAGTGCCTCGGTTGACACTCGGCAAAGGAGTTACCTTTGCCGAGTGTCTGCCCGACAGCACTCGGCAAAGAATCCACCTTTGCCGAGTGCCACCTAGGACACTCGGCAAAGAACCCGCCAGAGAGGATCCCCATGTCAGGTTCTTTGCCGAGTGCTTGGTATGGCACTCGGCAAAGCGTGTTTCTTTGCCAAGTGCCAGAGACATTACACTCGGCAAAGAACCTATACCGGTGCCCAGGTCTTGGTTCTTTGCTGAGTGCTATGGCCCTGACACTCGGCAAAGCACCTCTTTGTCGAGTGTTACAGTCGGTAAAGTGACCAGTAGGCACCTTTTTTATTTGTTTTTTATATTCCATCCAAACAAACAAAAGATACCACATACACATCACATATATCACATATATACATCACAGATATCATCACAAACATAAATATCCAACACAAACATAAATATCCAAGTTCTCAACGCAAACATAAGTATCAAGAACATAAGTCTCATAAGTCTCAAGCTCTGACATAAGTATCCAACACAAACATAAGTATTCAACACAAGTTCTGAAGTCTAAACACTGAAAACATAACTCTCATGGAGGTGGGCGGTGCGACTGGTGCTGTGTTGGGCTGAACCCTTCCGGAGGGTTGTTGGATGCCGCCCCAGATTGGCCCTGCATAGAGAAGAGATTGCATGTGTTATACCTGATGCATTACCAACATCTAACTACAATTTTGATACTCACAGGAGTATGGAAGAGAGCAGGGTCAACTGCAGGGAACAATGGAGGTGGCGGAGCGAAGCCCTGTGCGGCGCCAAGGCTCTGCATGTACTGGAACATCTCTGCCATCCTCTGATGATCTGCCAGGCGAGCCTCCCGCTCTGCCATCATCCTCGCCTCCATCTCGTGACGTTCCCTCCTCTCTTCTTCTAGTTGGGTTTGTAATATTACAAGCCAATGTTATGGTAACTCAAAGAGAAGGTATATAACTCAAGGAAGGACGAGTTACAGAAGCACTAACCTCGAGTTGTTGTATGCGATGCTGTGAGCTGTCGTGCCGAGGTCGTATGGCTGGACTCGAGCCCGTGCTCCTTGCTCTCACCTGAGACAGAGTGGGAGTGGAGGACGAGTCGATTGCGCCGTTGGCAATCCAGTACCGCCCATGTCTCTTGCCTCCTCCGACCCTCATGAGCACATCGGGGTCGATCGGCTCGGTGCTCGGATCATATTCTAGGCCATGGACCTCCTGCGCCACGGCAGTGTAGTCATGAAGGCGGTTGTAGACGGCGGGGTTGGTGTAGGCCTCGGGCCCGTTATCCGGGTTGTAGGTGACGTCGGACGTCGCCTTGCCCTTATGGGCCATAGCATAGGCCGAGAAGGTGGAGCAAGACCGGCCACCATGTGACGCCGACTGCAAGAAAATCAACGAGATAGTTAGAAATAATATCTAATCCAGTGCTACATACCTAAATAAAAAAGAAGGCGTACCCATGCTTCTGCATATTGGCCCAGGCTCCGGCTGCCTTGGTGGTGGGAGGGACCTTGCATCATACGCCGTTCCCGGCTAGCGTTGTGCGCCTCGTCCCACACAGCCGAACACCACCTATCCACCATCTGCTCCCAGCACAGAGGATGTGCGGCGCACCAATGTGGAATCATCTACAAAGTAAACACGTAAAGTGCATATCATAAGATAAAATAAAATTCATGCATGGAGTACTGGTACCAAACATGCATGACTTTACCTGCAGGTACTGGTCCCTGGTCAACGACATGGTTCGGGCTTGCTACTTGGACACCCTCTCCCCAAGGACAGAGCCATGGTAGCTGACGATGGCCTGGATTCGGGCCTCATAGTGCATGTCCACGACGAGCTTCTTACAGCTCGTGGTGGCCACCACATCCGCCCTAGCCTCGTATCCAGCCTCGCATCTGAAGAAATCCTGCATACAAAAACGATGTATCCATATATTATTTCAAGAATTTGCTACGAATGTGACATATTTTACATTATACTAAGTCTTACCCATAGCTATTGCTTCACCCGCTCCGCCTTGTTATTGAATTCCCGGCCGTCCCGGTCTACTGCATCGGGGGCGACGGCGTAGTGGTCGAAGGTGTAGGCTGGGCCCGTCACTCCGGCGTACTCCACCAGTCAAGGGAAGTGTTCCCTGCACAGCAGGCCGAGGATGCCATTGGGGGGGCGACGATGACCCCCAGCATAATCCACAACCGTCCAAGACCTGTCCAAGTGATAAATAAAAAGTATTAGTTTATATTATGATTTTGAACACATAATATGAACAAGAATGAAGAACATAAAGTTACATACCTCTCCCCATCCGGCCGAATCAGCGGTCGCATGTCCCGAAGTATGGGGCGCTGAGGGAGACTCGCGGGACCTCGCAGGTAGATGCACCTCAAACTTGAGCCGCCAGAACCTAAGGCGTCCTGCTGCTGGTCGTCGTCGTCCTACTGCTGGTCGTCGTCGTCCTGAGGCGTCGCCTGCTGCTAGACAAGGTCGTCCTGCTGCGCCGCCTGCTCTGCCTCGTCCGCCGTCCTACTCCTCCTCCCCCTCATCCTCCTCAGCCAATTACCGTCGACCATATTTGTCCAAAAACCTGCAATTAAGAGTAAACAAATAAGCACATATAAAAAGATGTATTTAAAAACAGGTGCGAAATAAAAAGTCATATAGCATTACATGTCAACTGAGGGAGACTCGTGGGTTGCGGCGGCAGCGCCCCGGGTGGCAGGGCGCGGGCGGCGGCGGCGCGGTGGTGCTCCGGGGTGGCAGGGCGCGGGGCCGGGGGCGCTCGCGGGTGGTGGCGGCGCGGGCGGCGCGGCGAGCGAAGGCGCGGAGCGGTTCGGTGTGAGAGAGTGAGTGGAGAAGGAGAAGTCTCTGGTACGTTATTTTCACTTCTTTGCTGAGTTCCCGTGATGTGGCACTCGGCAAAGATTTTTTTAAAATTAAAATATTTACTTTGCCGAGTGCCAACAGACAGGCACTCGGCAAAGTCTTTATTTAGGGTTTTTTAGAAAACCTATGCCGAGTGTCACACGGCTGGCACTCGGCAAAAAGCCTTGTTTGCCGAGTGTCTTCTTTTGACACTCGGCAAAGCATATTTTAATTTTTTTTATTTTTCCAACCAAACTTTTTGTGACATGTTCCTACACTATGTAGACCTACATGTACCATTTTGGGACAATTATAACAGTGTTTTCAATAGCTAGTAGATTTAGTTCGTTTATTTGAATTTCTTCAGAAAATTCAGATTTGAACTGTAGGTCACTCGAAACTTGAAAAATCGTGAATGCAAAAATGATATCCATGCTACTTAGCACAAGTTACGACCGATTTCAGGAGCGGACCGGAAGCTTCGAGCAACATGCTCACTAAACATGGCCGTGAACTTGTCATCCACATGTTTAAAAATTGTATAAAATACAAACAAAGTGAGAAAATCATGAAACTTGTCCACGTGTCATGATATCATATATAGATGCTGCGATAAAAATTTGAGAAAGTTTCGAGAAAGTTGAGACGTACTATGTGTAGAAACCTAAGAGAACTACACACGAAATCATATAGTTTCAATGTGGATCTCTTAGGTTTGTACACATAGTGCGTCACAGCTTTCTCGAAACTTTTTCAAATTTTTATCACAGCCTCTACATATGATATCATGACACATGGACAGGTTTCATGATTTTCTGACTTTGTTTGTGTTTTATACAATTTTTAAACAACGGGATGGCAAGTTCACGGCCATGTTGAGTGAGCATGGTGCTCGAAGTTTCCGGTCCGCTCCTAAAATCGGTCGTAACTTGTGCTAAGTAGCATGGATATCATTTTTGCATGGATGGTTTTCCAAGTTTCGAGTGACCTGCAATTCAAATCTGAATTTTCCGAAGAAATTCAAATAAACGAACTAAATCTACTAGCTATTGAAAACACAGTTATAATTGTCCCAAAATGGTACATGTAGGTCTACATAGTGTAGGAACATACCACAAAAAGTTTGGTGGCCAAAATAAAAAAATTAAAATATGCTTTGCCAAGTGTCCACTGAAGACACTCGGTAAAGACTTTCTTTGTCGAGTGTCAGATATTTGACACTCGACAAAGAATCTGCTTTGCCGAGTGTCGGACTTTGGCCCTCGGCAAAGTCTGACGGACATCAGCTGTAGACGGCCACTGACGGCCCTTTGTCGAGCGCCTTCTTTGCCGAGTGTTTGTCGCTTGGCAAAACAGTCTTTGTCGAGTGCTTTGCTGTGCCGAGTGTCCTGCACTCGGTAAACAAGCTCTTTACCGAGCGTAGGACTTTGCCGAGTGCGGCGCTCGGCAAAGTCCTCTTTGCCGAGTGCCCGATAAAAAGCACTCAGCAAAGCCACCAGCACTCGGCAAAGGCCCAGATTCCGGTAGTGCTGGTGGCCCTGCCCCGCGCCCCCCGGCGGCCGTGCCCTTTCCCCCGGCGCGGTTGCGCGTCCCCGAGCGACCTCGCGTGTCCCCGGCGCACGCAGCGCGTTCCCTCACGCGCGATTGTAGTTGCGCGACGTCCAACTTTCAGTTAATCCATTTTAAATTTAGTTTAGTCGATGTGTTGCGTCGCGCGCTTCGTCGTGGAACGATTCATTTTAAAATTCATCTTTATTAATGAGTTGTGTCGCGCGCTTCGTCGCACTACGATTCGTCTTAATTTCAGATTATTTAATGTGTTGCGTCGCGCGTCCAGTGGCGCGATGTTTCGTTCTGAATTCAGTTTAGATGATGTATGTCGTCGTGCGTTTCGTTGCGCGACGCTTGACGTTATTTTTATAATTAATGCAAATGTCCTGTTGCACACTACGTCGCGCGACAAGTCGTTTATGTCTTAATTCAATTTAAGTGTTGTATCGCGTGTTTCGCCGCGCGACAATCTTTTTAATTCTACTTTGATATGCTTATGATGATTAAATACGGAACATGACTTTATCCTATGCTTAGCTCAGTTGCCAAATTAATATTGTTCTGTTTAGACGAGTATTTTAATTTATAATCGTGTGACGTGATCGCTCTTCGACCGTAGTCTCGACCGTTACTTTCTCTTTCTCGCTTAGTCGTAGGTGTGAGCCCGGCGTCGAACGTCTATTTATTTATTATATTCTATTGTATGGTGCACTGTTCTTTTGTATTAAATTTGTGGAATGTATGTTTAAACTCGCATAGATAACGGTCAGTTGGTGGAGTCCGAAGGAGTTGCAGGTGAAGACCCTGAGCAGCAGTCGGTTGGTGAAGGCAAGTGTCCCTTAACCCATCTATGTCCTACTCATTCTTATAATTCACTCCCCGCATTTACACAATTTGTACCTAAGGATTG
The DNA here is from genome assembly GCF_902167145.1 of Zea mays. Classification (NCBI taxonomy): domain Eukaryota; kingdom Viridiplantae; phylum Streptophyta; class Magnoliopsida; order Poales; family Poaceae; genus Zea; species Zea mays. Next base: position 33,738,537 of record NC_050099.1, on the reverse strand, counting down.
ACTAGCTTTTGTTTATCTTGTCCTTGTTTACCTATTCTGGTTGGGTTATTATGGTTTAGCTTTATGCTAGCGCTTCACATTAATCAATGAACATGATGAGATTATCTAGGATACGTTGTTTTCCCTTCTGATAATGATGATGGTTCTGTGACATTTAAGGGGACTCGAGCTAATTCTCGAGTGCCTCTCCGTAAGGACTGGTTCGTTGGATGACCACCCGGGAAAACAATGCAACCATGAGGGTAGAGTGGGACGCCCTTAGCTGAGTAATTAGAGGAATTGGGGTGTAGTTCGCTTCGCCGTCGTGCCGTTAATGGGGCTCGATGTATGCGGCTCGCTCTACCAAGGTTGGTTCGCCCCTTGGGAGGAGTGCGGTGCATTTAGGAAACCTAACGGGCGGCTACAGCCCCAGGGAATCTTTGTAAAGGCTACATAGTGAAACTCTGCCTATTCACCTTGGTAGTGTTTAAGGGTTTGATCGGCCCGAGGCAAGAGGGAATCACAGCTTGTGGGTAAAGTGCGCAACCTCTGCAGAGTGTTATGAAACTGATATATCAGTTGTGCTTGCGGTTATGAGCGGCCAAGGGAGCTCCATTGATTAGAGATACTTGATCAGAGATGTTTGGTTTACAGGTGGTGATGAAGATGATGGTTATGATTATGCTTATGGTAATGGTAAGTGGTATTCTTTCCGTTTGGAAAGGGTACTTTGGGTTAATAATTTGGGTTAATGCTAAAACCTGGCTTTCTACTAGTAATAATAACCTGACCAACTAAAAGCAACTGCTTGACTTAACTCCACATTAAGCTAGTCCACTATAGCCAAACAGAACATATTGTTGAGTATGTTGATGTGTACTCACCCTTGATTTACACACCAACCCCCCCCCCAGGTTGTCCACATTGCAACCACTGCTTAGTAGAGGATGAAGCCGTGGAGGAGGACTGCCAGGAGTTCCAAGAGTACGATGAGTTATAGGCGTGGGTTAGCGGCAAACCTCCAGTCGGCTGCCTATGTAGGCCATGTGTATCTATGTTTCTTTTCTGCACTTTGATAATTGTTAAAGACTATGTGGATGTCCTAGACATCATGATGTAATCGACTATTATACCTTCTTTTATGTTATTATTTGAGCACTGTGTGATGATGTCCAGTTATGTAACTGTTGTGTACGTGAATTGCTGATCCTGGCACGTACATGGTTCGCATTTGGTTTGCCTTCTAAAACCGGGTGTGACATAGGTGGTATCAAAGTCGTGCTGAATGTAGGATCACTAACCTAGAGTAGAATGGTCGTTCTAAGGACTATAGACCCCTATTATTACCTTGACTTTGGTATCCCTTCAAAAGTTGGTCATATCGACCAAACCTATGTTCTTCTATATATATTATACCTTGCTGACAATTTTTTTGTTTTATTCTAATCCCTAATCCTTTTTATGGTTTACTTGCTGGTCATATTAGCTCTGTTCTCACTCTTATGCTTATGGTGTCTTTTGTAGATGGCTCGTATTAGACACACCGCACGGAAGTCCGTCATCCCCTTCTTGCCTTCTCGTCTCGCTGAGCGTCCGCTTTGTCGTCAGGTGACTGGTCAGTCTAGCCATTTAGAGAGGCTGCACCACCGCCTGCACGAGGAGCAGGAGCGTCGGCGACAGGAGCTGGAGCAGTAAGGCTCTTCTTCCTCGCCTCAGCAGGTAGTGGAGTCTGTGAGGAGCTGCTCCCCTGTGCTCCTGCTGGAGGCGCCCATGCACCACCACTAAGCGCCCCATCCGCTGGAGTAGCTGCTGGAGGAGACCTAGACGACGGAGGTGACGATAGTAGCTCGAGCCACATCACCGACCTTTCAGAGGAGCAGGAGCTGGAGGGATGGGTTGCTCGACCCATCACTCGTGACGCCGCTCGCGGGTGTCACTTTCACGACGCGCTCGACACCCTGCTGCGCCAGGCACTCGACCAGTGCACTTGGTCCATCGAGTATCGCTGTGTTGTCTTCCAGCACAGTCGTGGGGTTTACCCGGACCGCTGGGAGGCGACCTTCTTGGTGCGCCGTCCGGAGAACAGTCTCCGGGGTGCGGAGATCTGCTCAGAGCACTATTCTATCTCTGAGCGGGACTCAGCTGAGGCGGCCATGCAAGATGTCGCACGGCGTGCGCTTCCGCACTACTGCTTAGTGTTTGGTGGGGTAGCCGATGGTCTCAACCTGAGGTATTACCTCCGTCGCCCATCTGGTAGCACAGGAGGCGTGGTTGTCTCACCTGTCGGTGAGGACAATCCTAGATTGAGCAGCACAGTCAACCTAGCCGCCGTGCTAAACACGGAGCTGGACCATGCATTAGATGAGCTGAGTAGGGCTCGTGCTGAGATTGCCCAGCTGCGGGCTGAGCGTGCGGAGCATCGTCACCTGGAGGATGGCTCTCCCACTCCAGTCGGGACTCAGCACCCGTACCGCTCACCTCAGCGTGGACACCATGCTTATGGTAACCCCGACTGCAGGACCTGGATAAATTTAGAACCATAGATCGTCAGCGTCAGATCTTGTAATTAATGCTTAAAAAATATGAAGTTATAGTCTTAGTTTTAGTCTCACTCTTAGTTAGTCTTAGTTAGACAGGGTAGTTTGCTTATCCTGTGCCTTTTATGTTTGTCATGATGAACTATGATGGATTTGGATCTTTGTAATGACTGTCGCCAGGGTGTGGGTATCCACTGCACTTTGGTTTACCTGTTAAATGTTAATAAAATTAGTTATCTAGTTGGGAAGCCCTTTTATTCCACTCTCCCCTTTATCTAAGAAGCTGTGTTTGCCGGTGTTGGAAATCAGTGAAGATGTTCATCTGTTCAGTATTGTGGAAGGATTCTATACTCTTTTCGTATGCTGCAAAGTTTGCAAGATCAGTTCTGATGTGTGATTATATTCTGCAGATGTCAGACAACAGGCGCAGAGGGGGAAGGCGTGCTCAGCAGGAGCAGGCAGCACCACAAGATGAGGCACCCCGGCAGCAGCTGCCACCACCGCCCCCGATGACCATCGAGCAGATGTTCCTAATGCAGACTTAGGCAGTTCAAGCCATCGGTCAGACTCTAGCCACCATTCAGCAGCAACAACATCAGCCCCCACCTCAGCCTTAGATGCCTCAGATGCCCAAGGACAAGTGTGCTGAATTCATGAGAGGTCATCCCCCAGTGTTCGCTCACTCTTCTAACCCCATGGAAGCTTAAGATTGGCTACGTACCGTGGAGCGGGAGTTGCACACCGCTCAGTGTGATGACAGGGAGAAAGTTCTGTATGGTCCCCGTTTGTTGAGAGGAGCAGCTCAGTCTTGGTGGGAGTCCTATCTCGCCACCCACGCCAACCCCGACACCATCACTTGGGAGGAATTCAGAGACAATTTCTGCCAGTATCATGTTCCAGCAGGTCTGATGACAGTGAAGAAGGAGGAGTTCCTGGCGCTCAAGCAAGGGCCTATGTCTGTCAGTGAGTACCGAGACAGGTTTCTGCAGCTGTCCCGCTATGCTCCTGAAGATATCAACACAGACGCCAAGAGGCAGTATCGCTTCTTGAGAGGCTTAGTTGATCCTCTGCAGTATCAGCTGATGAACCACACCTTCCCCACATTTCAGCACCTGATCGACAGAGCGATCATGACAGAGAGGAAGCGCAAAGAGATGGAGGATCGCAAGCGCAAGATCAGTGGACCTCAACCTGGAAGCAGCAATCGCCTTCGTTTCTCGGGCAACCCACCTCAACAGTTCAGACAGAACCAGCGCCCACCTCAACAGCGCAGTTTTAGAAGCAGTACCCTCAGCACCAGCAGCAGAATCGCCAGAACAACCAGTCAGGAGGAGGTGAGAGCACCTAGAGGGGGGTGAATAGGTGATCCTGTAAAATTCAACACTAAATAGCCACAAACTTAGTTATAGAAGTGTTAGTGCGACTAAGTAGTTTAGAAGCGAGTTCTTGTGGACAAAACAATCACAGAGAAAGCAATCACAAGAGACACACGATTTTATCCCGTGGTTTGGCCAAGTAACACTTGCCTACTTCCACGTTGTGGCGTCCCAATGGACGAGGGTTGCACTCAACCCCTTTCAAATGATCCGATGATTAGCTTGAATACCACGATATTTTCCTTAGAGTATTTTCCCGTTTGCGAGGAATCTCCACAACTTGGAGTCTCTCGCCCTTACAATATTGATCACAAAGAACGCACAAGAGCAAGGTTGGGAAGAGCAACACACACAAGACTCAAATACGCAGCACAACCACGCACACAAGTCATGACTTGAGCTCGAAACACAACACACGGAGTTCACAACTTAAATGGAGCTCAAATCGCTAACACAAAGAATCGAATGCGTGGAGTTGGAGTCTTGGAGTCTTAGGATGCTTAGTGAATGCTTGGGTGACTCCTCCATGCGCCTAGGGGTCCCTTTTATAGCCCCAAGGCAGCTAGGAGCCGTTGGAGGCCAACTTGGAAGGCCAAACTTGCCTTCTGTCGGGTGGCGCACCGGACAGTCTGGTGCACCACCGGACAGTCACTGTAGCTATCCGGTGCGCGATTGCCTTCCAAATCGAGCACAGACAAATGTTGCAGCTCCGGGCCCGTTGGCGCACCGGACACTGTCTGGTGCACACCGGACAGTCCGGTGCTCCTGCCGACCGTTGGAGCTGCCACGCGTCGCCCGCGGATTGCGCGGCCGACCGTTGGCGCTGGCGACCGTTCGCTCACCGGACAGTCCGGTGCACCACCGAACAGTCCGGTGAATTATAGCCACGTCTCCTTTTCCGTTTCCCGAGAGCGACGAGTTCGCCGCGGACCAGCCTAGCGCACCGGACACTGTCCGGTGCACCACCGGACAGTCCGGTGTGCCAAGCCGAGCTGGAGTTGGCTGCACAGAGCCAAGTCTTTTCCTTTTCTTCTTTGGTCACTGTTTCTAGCACTTGGATAATCATGTTAGTACATAAAACCAAATCACCGATTCTAGAAACATACCTTTTGCCTTGATTTGCAATTCTCGCTTTATTTGGCACATAAGAACTTAATTAAACATGTTGGGCACTTAATCACCAAAACATTATAGAAATTGCCCAAGGGCACATTTCCCTTTCAATCTCCCCCTTTTTGGTGATTTATGCCAAACATCCAAAAGCAACCAAAAGAAGTGCAACATCAATGTAATTGAGGACCAAATTGTTTTTGACTATAATTTGGCATATTTGGATCACTCTTTGCCACCACTTGGTTTGTTTTTGCAAATCAAATTCAGTTTCCTATCTCTAAGTCAAACACACTTGTTTGGGCACATAGAGAGTTATTCCAAGAGTAAAATTGATCAAGTGCCAAAAACTCCCCCTTTTCCCATAATCAAAATTCTCCCCCACAAGAGACCAAATTTTGCAATAAAGGCATTTTGGACAAATCAAAAATTCTAACTCTATTATTTTTTAAATTCACAAGTGGTAGCTGATCCATTTGCTTTGGCCTTAATTTCTCCCCTTTGGCATTAAGCACCAAAACAGGATCATTCTTGGCCCTTGAACCCCATTGCCTCACCAAAAATGTCAATTAAGAGCAATAGGCAATGAGAGCATACATATGAACTTGGAAGTGAGTACACTAATACCGGAGTGCAGTGGAAGTCTTTGCATTATCCAAGTTCACCTTCCCTTTCAATGTACCTTTGAGACTACATCAAGTATACTCAAACAAACAGATTAGTCTCAAAGGGTCAAGTTGTAGCACATCTCCCCCTAAATATGTGCATCATTCACACATGGACTTGTGAGGTCCGGGGATCCCTTGCACAACTTGAGCACCATAAATAAGCAATAAATCATGTAAATGCATGAAGTAATATGATCAAAGGCATAGAACACATGTGTGTTATAGATCAATCCCAGTTACGCGAATCTAAGACATTTAGCTCACTACGCAACATGCAAAAGGTTTTCTCATCTAACGGCTTGGTAAAGATATCGGCTAGCTGGTTCTCGGTGCTAATATGGTACACCTCGATATCTCCCTTTTGCTAGTGGTCCCTCAGAAAGTGATGCCGGATGTCTATGTGCTTAGTGTGGCTGTGTTCAACAGGATTATCCGCCATACGGATTGCACTCTCATTGTCACATAGGAGTGGGACTTTGCTCAGATTGTAGCCAAAGTCCTGGAGGGTTTGCCTCATCCAAAGTAGTTGCGCGCAACACTGTCCTGCGGCAACATACTCGGCCTCAGCGGTGGATAGGGCAACGGATGTATGTTTCTTGGAACTCCCAGACACCAGGGACCTTCCTAGGAATTGGCACGTCCCTGATGTACTCTTCCTATCAACCTTGCATCCAGCATAATCGGAGTCTAAGTATCCAATTAAGTCAAAGGTAGACCCCTTTGGATACCAGATCCTGAAGTAAGGCGTAGCAACTAAATACCTTAGAATTCGCTTAACGACCACAAGGTGACATTCCTTGGGGTTGGATTGATATCTAGCACACATGCATACACTAAGCATAATGTCCGGTCTACTAGCACATAAATAAAGCAAGGAACCTATCATAGACCGGTATGCTTTTTTATCAAAAGACTTACCTCCTTTGTTGAGGTCGACATGCCCTCGGTTCCCATTGGTGTCTTCGTGGGCTTGGCGTCCTTCATCCCAAACCGTTTGAGAAGATCTTAACATTCCTTGGAGATGAAGGTGTCGTCTTTGAGTTGCTTCACTTGGAATCCAAGAAAGTAGGTCAACTCACCCATCATCGACATCTCGAACTTTTGTGTCATCACCCTGCTAAACTCCTCACAAGACTTTTGATTAGTAGAACCAAATATTATGTCATCGGCATAAATTTGGCACACAAAAAAATCACCATCACAAGTCTTAGTAAAAAGAGTGGGATCGGCTTTCCCAACCTTGAAAGCATTAGCAATTAAAAAATCTCTAAGGCATTCATACCATGCTCTTGGGGATTGCTTAAGTCCATAGAGTGCCTTAGAGAGTTTGAACACATGGTCGGGATACCTGTCATCCTCAAAGCCAGGGGGTTGTTCCACGTATACCTCCTCCTTTATTGGCCCATTGAGGAAAGCGCTCTTCACATCCATTTGAAACAACATAAAAGAGTGGTGAGCGGCATAGGCTAATAAAATTCGAATAGACTCTAGCCTAGCCACAGGAGCAAAAGTTTCCTCGAAATCCAAACATTTGACTTGGGCATAACCTTTTGCCATAAGTCGAGCCTTGTTTCTTGTCACCACCCCATGCTCGTCTTGCTTGTTGTGGAACACCCACTTGGTTCCCACAACATTTTGCTTTGGACGTGGCACCAGGCTCAAAACTTCATTCCTCTTGAAGTTGTTGAGCTCTTCCTGCATGGCCAACACCCAGTCCGGATCCTGTAAGGCCTCTTCTACCCTAAAAGGCTCAATAGAAGAGAAAAACGAGTAATGCTCACAAAAATTAGCTAAACGTGAGTGAGTTGTTACTCCCTTACTTATGTCACCCAGAATCTGATCGACAGGGTGATTTCTTTGGATCGTTGCTCGGACTTGAGTTGGAGGGACCCGTGGTGCTTCTTCCTCCATAACTTGTTCTTCTTGTGCTCCCCCTTGATCATGCTCCTCTTCTTGAGGTACCTGTCCATCATCTTGGGTTGGGGGATGCACCTGCGTCGAGGAAGAAGGCTGATCTTGTTCCTGTAGTTCCTGTGGTTGCACATCACCTATCGCCATAGTGCGCATTGCGGCCGTTGGAACTTCATCTTCATCTATATCATCAAGATCAACTTGCTCTCTTGGAGAGCCATTAGTCTCATCAAATACAATGTCGCTAGAGACTTCAACCAAACCCGATGATTTGTTGAAGACTCTATACGCCTTTGTATTTGAGTCATACCCTAGTAAAAACCCTTCTACTACCTTGGGAGCAAATTTAGAATGTCTACCTTTCTTCACCAGAATATAACATTTGCTCCCAAATACACGAAAGTAAGAAAGGTTGGGTTTGTTACCGGTAAGGAGTTCATACGAGGTCTTCTTGAGAAGGCGATGTAGGTAGAGCCGATTAATGGCGTGGCAAGCTGTGTTCACAGCTTCCGACCAAAACCGCTCGAGTGTCTTGAATTCTCCAAGCATCGTTCTCGCCATGTCGATGAGCGTCCTGTTCTTCCTCTCTACCACACCGTTTTGTTGTGGTGTGTAGGGAGCAGAGAACTCGTGCTTGACGCCTTCTTCCTCAAGATACTCATCCACTTCCATATTCTTGAACTCGGACCCGTTGTCGCTTCTTATCTTTTTCACCTTGAGCTCAAATTCGTTTTGAGCCCTCCTTAGAAAGCGCTTTAGGATCCCTTGGGTTTCTGATTTATCCTGCAAAAAAACACCCAAGTGAAGCGGGAAAAATCATCAACAATTACAAGACCATACTTAGTTCCCCCGATGCTAAGGTAGGCAACGGGTCCAAAGAGGTCCATGTGAAGAAGCTCCAGTAGTCTTGATGTTGTCATCACATTCTTGCTGTGATGAGTGCTTCCCACCTGTTTCCCTGCCTGACAAGCTACATAAGGTCTATCTTTCTCGAAACAAACATTGGTTAGTCCTAACACATGTTCTCCCTTTAGAAGTTTATGAAGGTTCTTCATCCCAACATGTGCTAGACGGCGATGCCACAGCCAGCCCATACTAGTCTTAGCTATTAAGCACGCATCAAGATCGGCCTCCTCTTTTGAAAAATCAACTAAGTAGAGTTTGTCGTCTAATACACACTTAAAGGCTAATGAACCATCACTCCTTCTAAAGACAGATACATCAACATTTGTAAAAAGACAATTGTAACCCATGTGACACAATTGACTTACAGACAGAAGGTTGTAACCAAGCGACTCTACTAGGAATACATTTGATATGGAGTGCTCGTTGGTGATGGCAATCTTTCCCAAACCCTTGACATTGCCTTGATTCCCATCTCCAAAGATAATCGTATCCTAGGAATCCTTGTTCTTGACGTAGGAGGTGAACATCTTCTTCTCCCCTGTCATGTGGTTTGTGCATCCGCTGTCGATAATCCAGCTTGAGCCCCCGGATGCATAAACCTGCAAGGAATTTAAGCTTGGGTTTTAGGTACCTAACTCTTGTTGGGTCCTACAAGGTTAGTCACAATAGTTTTTGGAACCCATATGCAAGTTTTGTCTCCCTTGCATTTGGATCCCAATTTCCTAGCCACTACTTTTGCATTCTTACATGAAAGAACAAAAGAAGTGTTGCAAGCATGGAAAACAGTAGTAGATTCATTGCACACTTTCCTAGGCACATGATGCACAACATGATTTCTCCTAGGCCTACTTCTACCATGAACAAAAGTAGAACTAGAGGCAAACATAGCATGTGAATTAAAAGCATCATGATCATAACTCCTATTATAATGAGCACGATTAGCAATTTTAATATCATAAATAAAAGCATGGTTTATTTGAGGACTACTAGCCATAGGGGCCTTCCCTTTCTCCTTGTTGAGAATGGGAGCCTTTTGGCTTGTTAAGTTCTTGGTTTCCCTTCGAAAACCAAGTCCATCCTTAATAGAGAGGTGTCTACCAACAGTGTAGGCATCCCTAGCAAACTTTAATTTTTCAAAATCAATTTTGCAAGTCTTAAGTTGAGCATTAAGACTTGCCACCTCATCATTTAATTTAGCAAAAGAAATAAGGTGTTTATCACATGCGTCAACATCAAAGTCTTTACATCTATTACAAATTCTTACATGCTCTACACATGAACTTGTTTTACTAGCTTCCTCTAGTTTAGCATTTAAATCATCATTTAAATTCTTTAAACTAGAGACAGATTCATGGCAAGCAGACAACTCAGATGATAGCATTTCATTTCTCTTAATTTCTAGAGCAAGAGATTTTTGAACACTAATAAATTTGTCATGCTCTTCATACAAAATATCTTCTTGCTTCTCTAGCAATCTATCCTTTTCATTTAGAGCATCAATCAATTCATTAATTTTCTCTACTTTGGCTCTATCTAAACCTTTGAATAAACTAGAGTAATCTACTTCATCATCGGAGGATTCTTCATCACTAGATGAAGTGTACTTGGGTGTGTCCCGAACACGTACCTTTTTATCTCCTTGGCCATAAGACATGTATGGTGTTCATTGGGGAAGAGTGAGGATTTGTTGAAGGCCGAGGCAGCGAGTCCTTCGTCGTCGGAGTCGGAAGAAGAGCAGTCTGAGTCCCATTCCTTTCCAAGATGTGCCTCGCCTTTCGCCTTCTTGTAGACCTTCTTCTCCCTTTTCTCATGTCTTTCTTGTCCCTGGTCATTTCAATTATCGGGACATTGAGCAATAAAATGACCAGTCTTACCGCATTTGAAGCAGGAGCGCTTTCCCCTTGTTTTGTTCTTGTTGGGGTACTCCTTGCGTCCTTTAAGTGCGGTCTTGAAGCGCTTGATGATAAGCGCCATCTCATCTTCGTTGAGGCCGGCAACCTCCACTTGAGCTACCTTGCTTGGTAGTGCCTCCTTGCTGCTAGTTGCCTTGAGCACAACGGGCTGCGGCTCATAGACGGGCAGAGGGCCATTTAAGGCGTCATCTACATACCTTGCCTCCTTAACCATCATGCGCCCGCTTACAAATTTTCTGAGTATCTCCTCGGGCATCATCTTTGTGTACCTAGGATTTTCACGGATAAGATTCACAAGATGGGGGTCAATAACTGTAAAGGACCTGAGCATGAGTCGGACGACATCGTGGTCCGTCCATCTTGTGCTTCCATAGCTTCTAATCTTGTTGACCAGGGTCTTGAGCCTGTTGTAGGTTTGTGTTGGCTCTTCTCCCCTGATCATGGCGAATCTCCCTAGCTCGCCTTCCACCAGTTCCATTTTGGTGATCATTGTAGCATCATTTCCCTCATGTGAGATCTTGAGGGTGTCCCAGATTTGCTTGGCGTTGTCCAAGCCACTTACTTTATTATACTCGTCCCTGCAAAGAGATGCTAACAACACAGTAGTAGCTTGGGCATTCTTATGGATTTGCTCATTAATAATCACAGGGTTATCCGTACTATCGAAATGCATTCCATTTTCCACTATTTCCCAAATGCTAGGATGGAGAGAAAATAGAAGACTACGCATTTTATGACTCCAAAATGAGTAGTCCTCTCCATCAAAGTGTGGAGTTTTTCCTAGAGGAATAGAAAGTAAATGTGCATTCGAATTGTACGGCATGCGGGAATAATCAAAGGAATAGTTTTGATTAACCGTCTTTTTCTTTGACAAAGAATCGTCATCGTCGTCTCTTGGTGAAGAAGAAGATGCATCGCTGTCATAGTAGATGATCTTATTGATGCGCCTCTTCTTCTTCCCGTCCTTCTTCTTGTGACTCGAGCTAGAGTCAGTGGGCTTGTCATCTCTTGGCTCGTTGAAGATGGACTCCTTCTCCTTGTCGTTGACCACCATCCCCTTTCCCTTAGGATCCATCTCTTCGGGCGGTTAGTCCCTTACGTGAAGAGTATGGCTATGATACCAATTGAGAGCACCTAGGGGGGTGAATAGGTGATCCTGTAAAATTCAACACTAAATAGCCACAAAACTTAGTTATAGAAGTGTTAGTGCGACTAAGTAGTTTAGAAGCGAGTTCTTGTAGACAAAACAATCATAGAGAAAGCAATCACAAGAGACACGCGATTTTATCCCGTGGTTCAACCAAGTAACACTTGCCTACTTCCACGTTGTGGCGTCCCAATGGATGAGGGTTGCACTCAACCCCTTTCAAGTGATCCGATGATCAGCTTGAATACCACGGTATTTTCCTTAGAGTATTTTCCCGTTTGCGAGGAATCTCCACAACTTGGAGCCTCTCGCCCTTACAATATTGATCACAAAGAACGCACAAAAGTAAGGTTGGGAAGAGCAACACACACAAGACTCAAATACGCAGCACAACCACGCACACAAGTCACGACTTGAGCTCGAAACACAACACATGGAGTTCACAACTTAAATGGAGCTCAAATCGCTAACACAAAGAATCGAATGCGTGGAATTGGAGTCTTAGGATGCTTAGTGAATGCTTGGGTGACTCCTCCATGCGCCTAGGGGTCCCTTTTATAGCCCCAAGGCAGCTAGGAGCCATTGGAGGCCAACTTGGAAGGCCAAACTTGCCTTCTGTCGGGTGGCGCACCGGACAGTCCGGTGCACCACCGAACAGTCACTGTAGCTGTCCGGTGCACGATTGCCTTCCAAATCGGGCACAGACGGCTGTTGCAGCTCCGGGCCCATTGGCGCACCGGACAGTCCGGTGCCCCTGTCGACCGTTGGAGCTGCCACGTGTCGCCCGCGGATTGCGCGGCCGACCGTTGGCTCACCGGATAGTCCGGTGCACCACCGGACAGTCCGGTGAATTATAGCCATGTCTCCTTTTCTGTTTCCCAAGAGCGACGAGTTTGCCGCGGACCAGCCTGGCGCACCGGACACTGTCCGGTGTGTCAAGCCGAGCTGGAGTTGGCTTCATAGAGCCAAGTCTTTTCCTTTTCTTCTTTGGTCACTGTTTCTAGCACTTGGATAATCATGTTAGTACATAAAACCAAATCACCAATTCTAGAAACATACCTTTTGCATTGATTTGCACTTCTCGCTTTATTTGGCACATAAGAACTTAATTAAACATGTTGGGCACTTAATCACCAAAACATTATAGAAATTGCCCAAGGACACATTTCCCTTTCAAGAGGTCAGTTCCAGAGGCAGAATCAGCAGGCACCTCATCTCCCTGCCCTAGCAACCCAACAGAATAGTCAAGCAGCCCCAGTTCAAGGTGGAAGCAGAGCATGTTTCCATTGTGGAGAGCAAGGCCATTGGGTGATGCAATGTCCGAAGAAGGCAGCCCAGCAGCAGTCAGACCCTAGTGCCCCAGCAAAGCAGAATGTGTCTCAGCTTGGAGCAGGCAACCGCCCCCAGCCACGCTACAACTATGGGAGACTGAATCATTTGGAGGCTGAAGCAGTTCAGGAAACACCCGGCATGATAGTAGGTATGTTTCCAGTCGACTCCCATATTGCAGAAGTGTTATTTTATACTAGAGCAATGCATTCATTTATTACTGCATCATGGGTAGAAGCACATAATCTTCCAATAACTACCATGTCAACACCCATTCAAATTGACTCAGCCGGTGGTAGAATTCGAGCCGATAGCATTTGCTTCAATGTAAGTGTGGAAATAAGGGGGATAGTATTTCCCGCTAATCTCATAGTAATGGGTACTCAGGGAATAGATGTCATCCTAGGGATGAATTGGCTAGATAAGTATCAAGCAATTATCAGTTGTGATAAGAGGACAATTAAGTTGGTGTCCCCACTAGGAGAAGAAGTAGTAGCTGAGTTAGTCTCACCTGAGCCAAGGAAAGTGAGTGGTTATTAGATGGCTATCAATAGCAAGGAGCCAGATTCACTCGAGATTATCAAGGTTGTGTCCGAATTCCCAGATGTGTTTCCGAAAGACTTACCAGGCATGCCACCTGAGCGAAAAGTCGAGTTTGCCATAGAGCTTCTTCCTGGCACCGCCCCCATTTCTAAAAGAGCTTACAGAGTATCTAGACCAGAGTTGGTTGAACTCAAGAAGCAGATCGATGAGCTGTCAGAGAAAGGTTATATAAGGCCAAGCACCTCGCCTTGGGCCGCCCCTGTCCTATTCGTGGAGAAGAAAGATGGCACTAGAAGGATGTGCATCGATTATTGAGCTCTGAATGAGGTCACAATCAAGAACAAGTACCCCTTGCCCAGAATAGAATATTTGTTCGACCAGTTGAGAGGAGCCGGCGTGTTTTCAAAGATAGATCTGAGGTTAGGTTATCACCAGCTCAGGATCCGACCCTCGGACATTCCGAAAACGGCATTCATTACCAAGTATGGGTTGTATGAGTTCACTGTTATGTCCTTTGGCCTAATGAATGCACCAGCCTTCTTCATGAATCTAATGAACAATGTATTTATGGATTATCTTGACAAGTTTGTGGTGGTATTTATTGATGATATTCTTATATATTCTCAAAGTGAGGAAGAACCTGTGAATCATTTGAAGATGGTATTGCAGAGATTGCGAAAGCACTAGTTGTATGCAAAGTTGAGTAAGTGCGAGTTCTGGATCAATGAAGTCCTATTCTTGGGTCACATAATCAACAAAGACGGATTGGCTGTGGATCCGAAGAAAGTGGCAGATATTCTGAACTGTAAAGCGCCAACAGATGCCCGAGGAATCAAGAGCTTCATTGGAATGGCCGGATATTATCGGCGATTCATTGAAGGGTTTTCAAAGATTGCGAAACCGGTGATAGCTTTGCAAGGCAACAAAGTGGAGTTTAAGTGGACCCAGAAATGTCAAGAAGCCTTTGAAGCGCTGAAAGAGAAGCTGACTACAGCGCCTGTCTTAGTCTTGCCTAATGTGCACAAGCCCTTCTCAGTGTATTCCGATGCTTGTTACACTGGTTTGGGATGCGTGTTGATGCAAGAGGGAAGAGTTGTGGCCTACTCGTCCCGACAGCTGAAGGTTCATGAGAAGAATTACCCAATCCATGACCTAGAGTTGGCAGCAGTGGTTCATGCACTGAAGACATGGAGACACTATCTGTATGGGCAGAAGTGCGATGTTTACACATACCACAAGAGTCTGAAGTACATATTCACTCAGTCGAAGTTGAATATGAGGCAACGAAGATGGTTAGAGTTGATCAAGGACTATGAATTGGAGATTCACTACCATCCAGGCAAAGCGAACATATTAGCAGATGCTTTGAGCAGGAAAAGTCAAGTCAATATGATGGTCGCTCATCCGATGCCTTATGAGTTGGCCAAAGAGTTTGATAGGTTGAGCCTCGGATTCCTGAACAGCATGCGAGGAGTAACAGTTGAGTTAGAGCCCACTTTAGAGCGGGAAATCAAAGAAGCACAGAAGAACGATGAGAAGATCAGTGAAATCCGACAGCTGATTCTAGAAGGAAGAGGCAAAGATTTTCGGGAGGATGCAGAAGGTGTGGTATGGTTCAAGGACCGTTTGTGTGTTCCCAATGTCCAGTCCATTCTGGAGTTGATCCTCAAGGAAGCTCATGAGTCAGCTTATTCTATACACCCTGGAAGTGAGAAGATGTATCAGGATCTGAATAAAAAGTTCTGGTGGTACGGAATGAAAAGGGAGATCGCAGAGCACGTGGCTATGTGTGATAGTTGTCGATGGATCAAGGCAGAGCATCAGAAGCCAGCTGGATTGTTGCAACCATTGTGAATTCCTCAGTGGAAATGGGATGAAATCGGGATGGACTTCATAGTTGGATTGCCTCGCACTTGAGCCGGCTATAATTCCATTTGGGTAGTGGTGGACCGCTTAACCAAGTCAGCCCACTTCATACCTATCAAGACTAACTACAGCAGTAAAGTGTTGGCGGAGTTGTACATGTCCTAGATCGTTTGTCTTCACGGTGTGCCAAAGAAGATAGTGTCAGACAAAGGAACGCAGTTCACCTCTCATTTCTGGTAGCAGTTGTATGAAGCCTTGGGTACACATCTGAATTTCAGTTCAGCTTATCATCCGCAGACAGACGGTCAGACTGAAAGAACCAATCAAATCCTCGAAGTCATGTTGAGAGCCTGTGCGTTGCAAGATCAGTCCGGATGGGACAAGAGATTACCATATGCAGAATTCTCCTATAACAACAGTTACCAGGCTAGCTTGAAGATGTTACCATTTCAGGCGCTTTATGGAAGGAGTTGTAGAACTCCATTGCAATGGGATCAGCCTGGAGAAAAGCAAGTGTTTGGGCCAGACATTCTGCTCGAAGCTGAAGAGAACATCAAGATGGTTCGGGAGAATCTAAAGATAGCACAATCCAGGCAGCGAAGCTATGCAGACACAAGAAGAAGAGAGCTTAGTTTTGAAGTCGGAGATTTTGTCTACTTGAAAGTATCGCCTATCAGAGGAGTCAGAAGATTCGGAGTCAAAGGCAAGCTAGCACCCCGCTATGTTGGTCCGTATCAGATTCTCGCAAAAAGCGTGGAGAAGTGGCCTATCAGCTCAGTCTGCCAGAAGGTTTGTCAGCGGTGCATGATGTCTTTCATGTGTCTCAGTTGAAGAAGTGTCTGCGTGTGCTAGAGGAGCAGTTGCCAGTGGAAGATCTTGAAGTCCAAGAAGACTTAACCTACATAGAGAAGCCAGCGTAGATTCTTGAGACTGCAGATAGAGTCACTCGGAGGAAAACTATCAGAATGTGCAAAGTCAGATAGAGTCACCACTCTGAGGAAGAAGCAACCTGGGAGCGTGAGGATGATCTGATGGCTAAATATCCAGAACTCTTTGCTGGCCAACCTTGAATCTCGGGAGCGAGATTCTTTTAAGGGGAATAGGTTTGTAACGCCCTGAATTTGGGGGTAGAAAATTTTCTTCTTCTTACTCACCAAATTCAGGCGTTACTCTCTTTTCTCTTCCCGTTTCGCTCCTTCTTCCCAACTTCCTCTCCTCCACCTCTCTCTCTCTCCCCCCCGTGGTGCCCTAGGTTTTGGAGACAGTGATCGCTGGATTTGGACCCCGAGGTGAGCTCCC
The DNA here is from genome assembly GCF_902167145.1 of Zea mays. Taxonomy (NCBI): domain Eukaryota; kingdom Viridiplantae; phylum Streptophyta; class Magnoliopsida; order Poales; family Poaceae; genus Zea; species Zea mays. The sequence goes on along the minus strand of NC_050099.1, from coordinate 33,721,953 downwards.
CTCTCCCTCTCTCTCTCTTCTCCTCCCCCTCCCCTTTCTTCTTCCCTGCGTGCCCCCTGTTTCCCCGTCGCGTGCCCCCCAACGGCCCCTGCTCACCCTCGTGGCCAGCGGCTCCGCGCGCCCCACGTCCCCGGCGGCTCGGCCCTTCCCCCCCCCCCCCCCCCCCCCCCCCCCCCCCCGCGCGCGCCCCTGGCGGCTGCGACCCGCGCCCCAGGTGGCACGCTCGTGCCCCACGGCCTCGCCCGCGCCCCGCGGCCCCACGCCCGCTCCCCGTGCCCTTTCCCCCGGCGTGGCTGCTCGTCCCCGTGCGGCCTCGCGTGCCCCCCGCGCGCGCGACCGTAGTTGCGCGACGTCCAACTTTCAGTTAATCCATTTTAAATTTAGTTTAGTCGATGTACTGCGTCGCGCGCTTCGTCGCGCGACGATTCATTTTAAAATTCATCTTTATTAATGAGCTGTGTCGCGCGCTTCTTCGCGCGACGATTCGTCTTAATTTTAGATTATTTAATGTGTGGCATCGCGCGTCTAGTTGCACGACGTTTCGTTCTGAATTCAGATTAGATGACGTATGCCGTCGCGCGACGCTTGATGTTATTTTTATAATTAATGTAAATGTCCCGTTGCGCGCTCCGTCGCGCGACGAGTCGTTTATGTCTTAATTCAATTTAAGTGTTGTGTCACACGTTTCGCCGCGCGACAATCTTTTTAATTCAGTCGTGGGTAAAGTGCGCAACCTCTGCAGAGTGTTATGAAACTGATATATCAGCCGTGCTCGCGGTTATGAGCGGCCAAGGGAGCTCCATTGATTAGAGATACTTGATCAGAGATGTTTGGTTTACAGGTGGTGATGAAGATGATGGTTATGATTATGCTTATGGTAATGGTAAGTGGTATTCTTTCCGTTTGGAAAGGGTACTTTGGGTTAATAATTTGGGTTAATGTTAAAATCTGGCTTTCTACTAGTAATAATAATCTGACCAACTAAAAGCAATTGCTTGACTTAACTACACATAAAGCTAGTCCACTACAGCCAAACGGGACATATTGCTAAGTATGTTGATGTGTACTCACTCTTGCTTTACACACCAACCCCACAGGTTGTCCACATTGCAACCACTGCTCAGGAGAGGATGAAGCCGTGGAGGAGGACTGCCAGGAGTTCCAAGAGTACGATGAGTTCTAGGCGTGGGTTAGTGGCAAGCCCCCAGTCGGCTGCCTGTGTAGGCCATGTGTATCTACGTTTCTTTTCCGCACTTTGATAATTGTTAAAAACTATGTGGATGTCCCGGACATCATGATGTAATCGACTATTATACCTTCTTTTATGTTATTATTTGAGCACTGTGTGATGATGTCCAGTTATGTAACTGTTGTGTACGTGAATTGTGAAAGGGAATTAGGCTTACACCTAGTTCCTAAATTATTTTGGTGGTTGAATTGCCCAACACAAATTGATAAACTAACTAGTTTGCTCTAGATTATTCCGGACAGGAGAAGCTTTTTGGAAAAACAGGCCAAGCGCGGACCGTCTGGGCCCTTGCGGCGGACCGTCCGCGACACAAGAATGACCCTCGGACAGAACCAATGCAAAAACACAAGTTTCCACTACGGACTGTCCGAAGGAAAAGCAAAGACCGTCCGAGCCCTCGCGCGGACTGTCCGGCCTCAGGCGCGGACCGTCCGGTCGGTAAGAAACCGAAAAACCCGAAGGTGACGGGTTCGGAGAAATGAATTATAGGGGGCCTCGCGGACCGTCCGGGGTGCACGACCGGACCGTCCGCGACTGGCTCTGTCTGACATCTGACGACGCATTAAATGCAATATAGCCGTTGATATAGCCGTTACTGCTGACCGTTGCATTTTCAGCCGTTGATCTACAGGGGCGGACCGTCCGGACCTGGCTCGCGGACCGTCCGCGCTCAGCAGAATGGCCCAACGGCTAGGAAGTGGTTGGTGGCTATAAATACAACCCCAACCACCTCCATTCACTTCATCCAAGCATTCCAACCTTCAACATTCAATACAAGAGCTAGCAATCCATTCCAAGACACATTCAAAGCCTCCATCTCTCCAAGTTTCACAATTGAGAAAAGAGATCATTAGTGATTAGTGGCTTGAGAGAGAAAGTGATCCGTGTGTTATTTGTCGCTCTTGTCGCTTGGCCTTTTTCAATCGTGCTTTCTTGATTCTTTCATCGCAATCAAACTCACTTGTAATTGAGGCAAGAGACACCAATCTTGTGGTGATCCTTGTAGGAACTTTGTGTTCCAAGTGATTGAGAAAAGAAAGCTCACTCGATCCGTGGATCGTTTGAGAGAGGGAAGGGTTGAAAGAGACCCGGCCTTTGTGGCCTCCTCAACGGGGAGTAGGTTTGCAAGAACCGAACCTCGGTAAAACAAATCCGCGTGTCACACTCTCCATTTGGTTGCGATTTGTTTTCCACCCTCTCTCGCGGACTCATTTCTTTATTACTAACGCTAACCCGGCTTGTAGTTGTGTTTATATTTGTAAATTTCAGTTTCGCCCTATTCACCCCCCCTCTAGGCGACTTTCAATTGGTATCAAAGCCCGGTGCTTCATTAGAGCCTAACCGCTCGAAGTGATGTCGGGAGATCACGCCAAGAGGGAGATGGAGACCGGCGACAAGCCCACTACAAGCCAAGGGAGCACTTCATCGGAAGAGTCCCGCACCAAGAGGAAGGAGAAGAAGAAGGACTCCTCCAAACGGAAGGAGAAAAGATCTTCTTCCTCACATCACAAAGAGAAGAAGGAAAAATCTTCTTCTCACAAGTCGCATCGGAAAGGCGACAAGCACAAGAGGATGAGGAAGGTGGTCTACTACGAGACCGACACTTCATCACCATCCACCTCCGGCTCCGACGCGGCATCCGTCACTTCTAAGCGCCAAGAGCGCAAGAAGTATAGTAAGATCCCCCTACGCTACTCTCGCATTTCAAAGCATACACCTTTACTTTCCGTCCCATTAGGCAAACCACCAACTTTTGATGGTGAAGATTATGCTAGGTGGAGCGATTTAATGCGATTTCATCTAACCTCGCTCCACAAAAGTATATGGGATGTTGTTGAGTTTGGTGCACAGGTACCGTCGGGAGGGGATGAGAACTATGATGAGGATGAGGTGGCCCAAATCGAGCACTTCAACTCACAAGCAACGACAATACTCCTCGCCTCTCTAAGTAGAGAGGAGTATAACAAAGTACAAGGGTTGAAGAGCGCTAAGGAGATTTGGGATGTGCTCAAAACCGCGCACGAAGGAGATGAGCTCACCAAGATCACCAAGCGGGAAACGATCGAGGGGGAGCTCGGTCGGTTCCGGCTTCGCAAAGGGGAGGAGCCACAACACATGTACAACCGGCTCAAGACTTTGGTGAACCAAGTGCGCAACCTCGGGAGCAAGAAGTGGGATGACCACGAAGTGGTAAATGTTATTTTAAGATCTCTCATTTTTCTTAATCCCACTCAAGTTCAATTGATTCGTGGTAATCCTAGATATACTAAAATGACCCCCGAGGAAGTTATCGGGCATTTTATAAGTTTTGAGTGCATGATAGAAGGCTCGAGGAAAATCAACGAGCTTGGCGACCCATCCGAAGCCCAACCCGTTGCATTCAAGGCAACGGAGGAGAAGAAGGAGGAGTCTACACCAAGTAGACAACCAATAGACGCCTCCAAGCTCGACAATGAGGAAATGGCGCTCGTCATCAAGAGCTTCCGCCAAATCCTCAAGCAAAGGAGGGGGAAGGACTACAAGTTCCGCTCCAAGAAGGTTTGCTACAAGTGTGGTAAGCCCGGTCACTTTATTGCTAAATGTCCATTATCAAGTGACAGTGACAGGGATAACGACAAGAAGGGCAAGAAGAGAGAAAAGAAGAGATACTACAAGAAGAAGGGCGGCGATGCCCATGTTTGTCGGGAGTGGGACTCCGACGAAAGCTCTAGCGACTCCTCCGACGACGAGGACGCCGCCAACATCGCCGTCACCAAGGGACTCCTCTTCCCCAACGTCGGCCACAAGTGCCTCATGGCAAAGGACGGCAAAAAGAAAAAGGTTAAATCCAACTCCTCCACTAAATATGAGTCTTCTAGTGATGATAATGCTAGTGGTGAGGAAGATAATTTGCGTACTCTTTTTGCCAACCTTAACATGGAACAAAAGGAGAAATTAAATGAACTAATTAGTGCCATCCATGAGAAGGATGAACTCTTGGACTCCCAAGAGGACTTCCTAATCAAGGAAAATAAAAAACATGTTAAGGTTAAAAATGCTTACGCTCTACAAGTTGAAAAATGTGAAAAATTGTCTAGTGAGCTAAGCACTTGCCATGAGATTATTGACAACCTTAGGAATGAAAATGCTAGTTTGAATGCTAAGGTTGATTCACATGTTTGTGATGTTTCAATTCCCAATCTTAGAAATGATAATGTTGATTTGCCTGCTAAGATTGATGAATTGAATGTATCTCTTGCTAGCCTTAGATTAGAGAATGAAAATTTGATTGCTAAGGCTAAAGATTTTGATGTTTGCAAAGTTACAATTGCCGATCTTAGAGATAAGAATGATATACTTCGTGCTAAGATTGTAGAACTTAATTCTTGCAAACCATCTACATCTACCATTGAGCATGTCACTATTTGTACTAGATGTAGAAATATTGATATTAATGCTATTCATGATCATATGGCTTTAATTAAACAACAAAATGATCATATAGCAAAACTAGATGCTAAAATTGCCGAGCACAACTTGGAAAATGAAAAATTTAAATTTGCTCGTAGCATGCTTTATAATGGGAGACGCCCGGGCATTAAGGATGGCATTGGCTTCCAAAGGGGAGACAATGTCAAAATTAGTGCCCCTCCTAAGAGATTGTCCAACTTTGTTAAGGGCAAGGCTCCCATGCCTCAGGATAACGAGGGTTACATTTTGTACCCTGCCGGTTATCCTGAGAGCAAAATTAGGAGAATTTATTCTAGGAAGTCTCACTCTGGCCCTAATCATGCTTTTATGTATAAGGGTGAGACATCTAGCTCTAGGCAACCAACCCATGCTAAGTTGCCTAGAAAGAGAACTCCTAATGCATCAAATGATCATAACATTTCATTCAAAACTTTTGATGCATCTTATGTTTTGACTAACAAATCCGGCAAGGTAGTTGCCAAATATGTTGGGGGCAAGCACAAGGGCTCCAAGACTTGTGTTTGGGTACCCAAAGTTCTTGTGTCTAATGCCAAAGGACCCAAAACCATTTGGGTACCTAAAATCAAGAACTAAACTTGTTTTGTAGGCTTATGCATCCGGGGGCTCAAGTTGGATACTCGACAGCGGGTGCACAAACCACATGACAGGGGAGAAGAAGATGTTCTCCTCATATGAGAAAAACCAAGATCCCCAAAGAGCGATCACATTCGGGGATGGAAATCAAGGTTTGGTCAAAGGTTTGGGTAAAATTACTATATCTCCTGACCACTCTATTTCAAATGTTTTTCGTGTTGATTCTTTAGATTACAACTTGCTTTCTGTTTCTCAATTATGTCAAATGGGCTACAACTGTCTATTCACTGATATAGGTGTCACTGTCTTTAGAAGAAGTGATGATTCAATAGCATTTAAGGGAGTGTTAGAGGGTCAGCTATACTTGGTAGATTTTGATAGAGCTGAACTCGACACTTGCTTAATTGCTAAGACTAACATGGGTTGGCTCTGGCACCGCCGACTAGCCCATGTTGGAATGAAGAATCTTCATAAGCTTCTAAAGGGAGAGCACATTTTAGGACTAACCAATGTTCATTTTGAGAAAGACAGGATTTGTAGCGCATGCCAAGCAGGAAAGCAAGTTGGCTCTCATCATCCGCATAAGAACATAATGACGACCGACAGGCCACTAGAGCTCCTGCACATGGATCTATTCGGCCCGATCGCTTACATAAGCATCGGCGGGAGTAAGTACTGTCTTGTTATTGTGGATGATTATTCTCGCTTCACTTGGGTATTCTTTTTACAGGAAAAATCTCAAACCCAAGAGACCTTAAAGGGATTCCTGAGACGGGCTCAAAATGAGTTCGGCTTAAGGATCAAGAAAATAAGAAGCGACAACGGGACGGAGTTCAAGAACTCTCAAATTGAAGGCCTTCTTGAGGAGGAGGGCATCAAGCATGAGTTCTCTTCTCCCTACACACCTCAACAAAATGGTGTAGTGGAGAGGAAGAATAGAACTCTTTTGGACATGGCGAGAACCATGCTTGATGAATACAAGACTTCGGATCGGTTTTGGGCGGAGGCGGTCAACACCGCTTGCTACGCCATCAACCGGTTATATCTTCACCGAATCCTCAAGAAGACATCATATGAACTCCTAACCGGTAAAAAGCCCAACATTTCATATTTTAGAGTCTTTGGTAGCAAATGCTTTATACTTGTTAAAAGAGGTAGAAAATCTAAATTTGCTCCTAAGACTGTAGAAGGCTTTTTACTTGGTTATGACTCAAACACAAGGGCATATAGGGTCTTTAACAAGTCCACTGGACTAGTTGAAGTCTCATGTGACGTTGTGTTTGATGAGACTAATGGCTCTCAAATAGAGCAAGTTGATCTTGATGAGATAGGTGAAGAAGAGGCTCCATGCATCGCGCTAAGAAACATGTCCATTGGGGATGTGTGTCCTAAGGAATCCGAAGAGCCTCCAATTGCACAAGATCAACCATCCTCCTCCATGCAAGCATCTCCACCAACTCAAAATGAGGATGAAGCTCAAGTTGATGAAGAAGAAGATCAATCAAATGAGCCACCTCAAGATGATGGCCATGATCAAGGGGGAGATGCAAATAAGGAAGATAATGAAGATGAAGAGCAAAGGCCGCCACACCCAAGAGTCCACCAAGCAATCCAACGAGATCACCCCGTCGACACCATCCTCGGCGACATTCATAAGGGGGTAACTACTAGATCTCGGGTTGCTCATTTTTGTGAACATTACTCTTTTGTTTCCTCTATTGAGCCACATAGGATAGAGGAAGCTCTCCAAGATTCGGATTGGGTGGTGGCGATGCAAGAGGAGCTCAACAACTTCACTAGAAATGAGGTATGGCATTTAGTTCCACGTCCTAACCAAAATGTTGTAGGAACCAAATGGGTCTTCCGCAACAAGCAAGATGAGCATGGTGTGGTGACAAGGAACAAAGCTCGACTCGTGGCCAAAGGTTATTCACAAGTCGAAGGTTTGGATTTCGGTGAAACCTATGCACCCGTAGCTAGGCTTGAGTCAATTCGCATATTATTAGCCTATGCTACTTACCATGGCTTTAAGCTTTATCAAATGGACGTGAAAAGTGCCTTCCTCAACGGACCAATCAAGGAAGAGGTCTATGTTGAGCAACCTCCCGGCTTTGAAGACAGTAAGTATCCTAATCATGTCTATAAGCTCTCTAAGGCGCTTTATGGGCTCAAGCAAGCCCCAAGAGCATGGTATGAATGCCTTAGGGACTTTCTTATTGCAAATGGATTCAAAGTCGGTAAAGCCGATCCTACACTCTTTACTAAAACTCTTGAAAATGACTTGTTTGTATGCCAAATTTATGTTGATGATATTATATTTGGGTCTACTAACGAGTCTACATGTGAAGAGTTTAGTAGGATCATGACACAGAAATTCGAGATGTCTATGATGGGGGAGTTGAAGTATTTTCTAGGATTCCAAGTAAAGCAACTCCAAGAGGGCACCTTCATTAGCCAAACGAAGTACACTCAAGACATTCTAAACAAGTTTGGGATGAAGGATGCCAAGCCCATCAAGACACCCATGGGAACAAATGGGCATCTCGACCTCGACACGGGAGGTAAGTCCGTGGATCAAAAGGTATACCGGTCGATGATAGGTTCTTTACTCTATTTATGTGCATCCCGACCGGATATTATGCTTTCTGTATGCATGTGTGCAAGATTCCAGCCGACCCTAAGGAAGCTCACCTTACGGCCGTAAAACGAATCTTGAGATATTTGGCTTATACTCCTAAGTTTGGGCTTTGGTATCCTAGGGGATCCACATTCGATTTAATTGGTTATTCGGATGCCGATTGGGCGGGGTGCAAAATCAATAGGAAGAGCACATCGGGGACTTGCCAGTTCTTGGGAAGATCCTTGGTGTCTTGGGCTTCAAAGAAGCAAAATTCGGTCGCTCTTTCCACCACCGAAGCCGAGTATATTGTCGCAGGTCATTGTTGCGCGCAATTGCTTTGGATGAGGCAAACCCTGCGGGACTACGGTTACAAATTAACCAAAGTCCCTTTGCTATGTGATAATGAGAGTGCAATCAAAATGGCCGACAATCCCGTCGAGCATAGCCGCACTAAACACATAGCCATTCGGTATCACTTTTTGAGGGATCACCAACAAAAGGGGGATATCGAGATTTCTTACATTAATACTAAAGATCAATTAGCCGATATCTTTACCAAGCCTCTTGATGAACAAACCTTTAACAAACTTAGGCATGAGTTAAATATTCTTGATTCTAGGAATTTCTTTTGTTAACTTGCACTCATAGCTCATTTGTATACCTTTGATCATATCTCCTTCATATGCTATGACTAATGTGTTTTCAAGTCTATTTCAAACCAAGTCATAGGTGTATTGAAAGGGAATTGGAGTCTTCGGCGAAGACAAAGGCTTCCACTCTGTAACTCATCCTTCGCCGTCACTCCAAGCAACTCTCCATTCTTGGGGGAGAAAAGCATGAGCATCAAAGAAAAGGACTTTGTCTTTGGGGGAGAAAGAAAGAAGCCCAAAGCAAAAGGACCGGACTTCGTCTTTGGTATAATCTTAACTCATTTATTTATGACCAAAGAGGAAGATAGCACTTAGAGGGCTCTAATGATTCCGTTTTTGGCGATTCATGCCAAAGGGGGAGAAAGTAAGAGCCCAAAGCAAACAGACCGCACCACCACAAATTTCAAAAACTTCGTGTTTCCAAGAATATTATCAATTGGTTTTCCTACTGTGTTCAAAAGGGGGAGAAAGTAGTATTTCAAAAATATATCAAAACCCTCTTGAACACTAAGAGGAGGATCTCATTTAGGGGGAGTTTTGTTTAGTTAAAGGAAAAGCATTTGAAACAGGGGGAGAAAGTTTCAAATCTTGAAAATGCTTCTCAAAATCTTATTCATTTGCCTTTGACTATTTGCAAAAGAACCTTGAAAAGGATTTACAAAAGAATTTGCAAAAACAAAACATGTGGTGCAAGCGTGGTCCAAAATGTTATATAAGAAAGAAACAATTCATGCATATTTTGTAAGTATTTATATTGACTCAATTCCAAGCAACCTTTGAACTTACATTATGCAAACTAGTTCAATTATGCACTTTTATATTTGCTTTGGTTTGTGTTGGCATCAATCACCAAAAAGGGGGAGATTGAAAGGGAATTAGGCTTACACCTAGTTCCTAAATTATTTTGGTGGTTGAATTGCCCAACACAAATTGATAAACTAACTAGTTTGCTCTAGATTATTCCGGACAGGAGAAGCTTTTTGGAAAAACAGGCCAAGCGCGGACCGTCCGGGCCCTTGCGGCGGACCGTCCGCGACACAAGAATGACCCTCGGACAGAACCAATGCAAAAACACAAGTTTCCACTACGGACTGTCCGAAGGAAAAGCAAAGACCGTCCGAGCCCTCGCGCGGACTGTCCGGCCTCAGGCGCGGACCGTCCGGTCGGTAAGAAACCGAAAAACCCGAAGGTGACGGGTTCGGAGAAATGAATTATAGGGGGCCTCGCGGACCGTCCGGGGTGCACGACCGGACCGTCCGCGACTGGCTCTGTCTGACATCTGACGACGCATTAAATGCAATATAGCCGTTGATATAGCCGTTACTGCTGACCGTTGCATTTTCAGCCGTTGATCTACAGGGGCGGACCGTCCGGACCTGGCTCGCGGACCGTCCGCGCTCAGCAGAATGGCCCAACGGCTAGGAAGTGGTTGGTGGCTATAAATACAACCCCAACCACCTCCATTCACTTCATCCAAGCATTCCAACCTTCAACATTCAATACAAGAGCTAGCAATCCATTCCAAGACACATTCAAAGCCTCCATCTCTCCAAGTTTCACAATTGAGAAAAGAGATCATTAGTGATTAGTGGCTTGAGAGAGAAAGTGATCCGTGTGTTATTTGTCGCTCTTGTCGCTTGGCCTTTTTCAATCGTGCTTTCTTGATTCTTTCATCGCAATCAAACTCACTTGTAATTGAGGCAAGAGACACCAATCTTGTGGTGATCCTTGTAGGAACTTTGTGTTCCAAGTGATTGAGAAAAGAAAGCTCACTCGATCTGTGGATCGTTTGAGAGAGGGAAGGGTTGAAAGAGACCCGGCCTTTGTGGCCTCCTCAACGGGGAGTAGGTTTGCAAGAACCGAACCTCGGTAAAACAAATCCGCGTGTCACACTCTCCATTTGGTTGCGATTTGTTTTCCACCCTCTCTCGCGGACTCATTTCTTTATTACTAACGCTAACCCGGCTTGTAGTTGTGTTTATATTTGTAAATTTCAGTTTCGCCCTATTCACCCCCCCCTCTAGGCGACTTTCAAATTGCTGATCCTGACACGTACATAGTTCGCATTCGGTTTACCTTCTAAAACCGGGTGTGACACCAACTCATTAGCTCGAACGAGTTGGCATTTGTCAGCAAAACAAAAACCCCACTTATGTTGAATGAACTAATAAGTGTTGATCTGTGTTAATTTGATGTGATATATTAAATTATGAGTACTATTATTGTTTTCTAGTGTTAAATTAGTCTATAATTAATTAACAATTGGTTATATTGTTGTCTGTTCGGACAATTGGCTATATTCTAGTCTAGAATTACTCTTTGGTTATATTGGTTGATCGTAAGTCTATGACCTCACGATACCTTGTTTGGTCGAAGAAATAGGGTCCAAGACTACGAGTTAATGGGTCTATGACCTAAATTATTTTTTTGTGATACCATAACATGAAATTTTGAAAAAACAATATATTCTTTGGACTCCTCGGAACCTCTAGTTTTTTATAGAATTTTTCTTTAATTATTATTGAATTTTTTAAAATTCAAATTTTTGAATCGAAAAACTTGAACTTTTAGACCAGGTCCCGATCTCGCGTAGTTTCGGTAACGAAAAAAATTGAGAAACCACCGGTTTTTCGATGAGTTTTTCATCCCTGGTGGCGTCCAAACACAACCGCCCTACCAACGAGCACCTGATGTGCTCTCGTCGCCCGAATTTTTTGTTTTTTAGCCCCTTTTGTGACAAAAAATTACATTTGGACCCCCAGAAATTTTATATGCAAGTTTGGACCCTTTGTTCGGCGCCATAGGCTATGACGCCGAGGTTACACAGCTCGGCGCCACAGCATATGGCGCCGAGCTATGACGTGGCAGCAACGGCTACCTGCGCCTAGGGCTGACATGGCGCTGACGCGGTGCCAGCGGCCTCGTAGCTCGGCGCCACAGATCTTGCCGTCGAGTTACGGAGGCCTATAAAACCAGTCGCGCTGCTGGCCAAGAGCAGCACATTTTCGCTCATTTCAAAACTTCGTCAAAAATTGTTGGATTCAAAGATTCGAGTTGGTTCACTTCTTAGACCAAGGTATGGTGTCCAACTAATTTGTTTTGTATATTGGGTTGTTAGTTTCATATTTGCTCATAGTTTGATAGTTTGTGTAAACCTATTATATTATCATTTCGATTATTAGTTTCATAGTTGCTCATAATATATATAGTATCATTAATATGATGAGTATATTTTATTTGATAGTTTGTGTAAACCTGTTATAAAGCATATTAGGTACAAGTGATAATTATAATCGTTATTAGATGAAAGACATGTACCGAGAGGCGTTGTGGCAGAAGAGAGGTCGTCCTCGGGAGTTATATCCGGACGTATCTAGTAAGGATGCTCCTGTTCCTCCTGAACTCCCCGTGCCTAACTGTGACTGTGGTAGACTGACTTGGGTATGTCAATTCCAACATCCAGACACGGCTGCTCGCTGCTACTACCTTTGTGGCGGTTTTGATGTACGTAGCTTATGATTTGTCACTTAATTTTGTTCGCATTCATTATTTTGTAGATGTGTAATAGTGCTTCGTTCCATTGTTTTAGGGGCACCAGAGGTGTTTCTTTTTCCAGTGGATCGACGGTCCTGATAAATTTGACCCTCGATATCTTCTTTTCGTTAATTGGTTGAGTGGAAGGACTAGTCATGAGCGTTTTAAACGTTGGGTACCTCCTCCCCTGAATCCTCCACCAATGACGGATGCGGAGAAGGAGATAGCAACAGAAAGACGGATGGACTCACCGCCTCGATGCGATTGTGGAGACCGTGCTGTCATCGACGAAGACTATGAGAAGCAGTTCTGTTGTCCGAACATTGATTATGTGAGCCTATCGATACGCTAAATGTATGAACTAGTAATTTTTTACAATAAATTACTATTTTTTCTCCTGCAGCCATACGGGTGGCGTAAGTGTCGTTTCAGAGAGTGGTTGTATGGTCCTTTGTCCCATTGGCCAGAGCCAGAGGTAAAGGAAAAGAGATACAATCAGTGGGCGGAAGAAGAGTTGAAATTTGATCCAGTACTCTGCAAATGTGGTATTGAAGCTAAGTATGGATTAATTCCTTTCGAGCTTGGTGTTGGATATTTTTGTGGACATATGGTCGATTACGATGAGGTTGGTATTTTTTTTGCACCAGCTGTAATGTTATAGCGATACTTACTATATTTTTGTAGGAGACGAGGAAATGCTGTTGGGAGAGTTACGACGACAAAGGAGAGGTGACGCGCACAATAGAGTCCAAGAGACTAATGGGACAGAAGATGTGTTGTGGATCTCAGCTCGTCGATTCGTACATTAACGAGCGCATACGCGACATGCGTAGGGACGCAAAATCTGCCTTTTATGATAGCCCGAAGCGTGCAGAGTATAGGAGGTTGAAGGCGGCAGATGAGAAGAGAGCACAGGATACAAGGGAATGGGAAGCGGCTCAAGCCGAGAAACAGATGTTGGATAATCTTGCTGATCGCCTCAAGGGAAGTGAGTGAGAAAAATGATACTATAATTATGTTAGTACAATTTATTTATCTTTACTTTGCTAACTTATTTTGCTCATTATATTTGCAGAGATTGGATGTGGTGTAAACTATTTGGCCGATGAGGCGCATGCAAGATATGTTCAGGATAAAATGGCGACGGTTGAGCTGATGGAGGAGGAGGAGGACGACACATCTAGATTGAGTGAGCTTATCGCTCTCACAGAGGCAGGATTACATGAAGAAGAGGAGGACGACACATCAAGGTTGAGTGAGCTCATCGCACTAGTTGAGGCAGGATTACGTGCTCAAGAGGAAGAGGATGAGTTTATGTCTCAGACCGCCGAAGAGGTAGAGGCGGCTTATTACAAGAAGAAGTCTGATGAGGCTGAGGCTGAGGATGAGCTATTCTCCCAAGCTGCAGATGAAGCAGAAGCCAATTATTACAAGAGAACTGTTGACAAGTGTGATGCAGGACAATGCAGCAAGTGGAATGAGGTTGTCGTTGAGGATTGCGCGACGGATGACTCCGAAGATGAGTTACTTATAGATTGTGATTTAGATTGAAGAAACTTATAGCCTGTTATGTAGTATTTTCGTATCCAAAATAATTTAGAACTCTACTTGAATATCTAAAATAGTTTAGAACTCCAAAGATGCGTTACTTATTGCTTGTCATGTTTTTTACAATTCACAAAAAAATTTGCAAGAGTTCCCCTTGTTTTATTAACAACCACAGTTCAAATAATCACATATTATAAGACATGACCACATTTCAACATATAATACATCACAAAATAACATCGAATATAAAAACATCCACATAACATAGTTCTTCATACAATGTCCACAAACAAAGTCCAAAATACAATGTCCACAAAACATAGTCCAAAACACATAACATAGTTCACATTACAACGTCTCCAGCATGAGTCCAAATCACAAAGTTTTCAGCATAAGACCAACATCACAAAAGTATTCATTTCCTCCTAGTCTTACCCTTGCCCTTAGCCCCAAGAGCGTCGGTGCCTGGAGTGTAAGGGTCACGTGGATGCCTTCTACGTGGTGTCAGCTGTGATGACTGAGTTGTAGGAGCATCCTGCAACTGTGATGGTCCAATCTCCTCCTGACCTGTGGCGCCAGCGCCAGTGTCGTCGTCGTCGTCATCGTCGTCGTCCTCGTCCTCGTCGTCGTGGGCCACGTCCTCAAACGTGTCCCGCGTCGATCGCGAGGAGCTCAATCCAACTGTAGATGGTCCAACTGCACAAATGGGAGGCTGAACGTCCTGCTGCATAGGAGGCACAGGCAGCTGCACGTCAACGCTCGCTAGAGACCGACATCCACAACGAGCCACTGCACGACGAAGATGACGTGATACCCTCTGTAATCGAAATATTAGTTACAGACATATGTTACAACATACAAATAAACAAGTTTTCTTTTAAACATTGATACTCACTGATAGTAATGAAAGTGTAGTACTATCTGAAGTTCTCTGTGAGATACGCTCAAGTTCAATAACAGATACGAGCATAGAGTTTCCCTATTCACAAGTTAAAACATTAGAATGCTCAAAACTAGACATAAAGCATTGAATTGAAATCTCTAATTTTAGTAAAGAAATAGTTACCACTCTGTCAAGGATTGGAGCAGCCTCAATTTGGGACCCGTGCCGAGCAACTCCTCATCAAAGCATTGTACCTCATGTCTATGGGCACGTTCCTTTGCATTATTAAGGTGTGATGTTGGTTTAGGTGCCCATCTCTGCCCTCGCGTCTGCATTGCCTTGGCCTATGCGTGTCTATCATTAAACCAAGCCACAAGCCTATAAAAAGTGAATGTTACTATAGCATTGACTGGCATGCCGCGTATACCCTTGAGCACACTGTTAAATGACTCGGCCATGTTGCTAGTCTGAAACTCGAACCGCCAGCCACCTTCGTCGTAGGCCCTTGTCCATTTCTGCGGTACCCTCAGCAATCCAGCAATCCAGGTCTTACCTTCAGCATTTGTTGCATCTTTTAGTTCCTTCAACTTATCCTCGAAAAACGAAACCTCCAACTGTCGACATACCTCCTCAAAAAGGGGGAAGTTAGCCTTGCTATGATCCTTTCGAAGAAGATTTTCTGCTAGATGTCGAGTGCACCATCTGTGGTGCATGGGTGCGTAGCCAGGAATCTGCTCTTGCACTGCATTAAGAATACCTTCAAGTTTGGCTTGACCTTCAAGTTTGGCTGACCCTTCAATATCCCCAATATCCTTTTCGCAATCAGGGTAGATGTCAACTGACAATGCTTAGAGCTCAGCTCTGTCTGGGCACAAGTGTGTGGACCTACAATTTTGGTGATCTTAAACTTTCCGGTGTCCTTCTGCCTTCGGGCACATACCCTCCAATTACATTCTGACACCTTGCACACAACAGTGTAACGACGTTGTGCATACGAATGTCTCACCTTGAACGGCCTCTTGCGGTTCACAGAATATTCCTATAGCCATCGTCTCAGTGTAGGCAGGTCCTTGAAAAGTAAGCCTACCTTAATCTCAATGTTGTCGGCGTTATCCGGAGCCTCTAGCAGTTCATCATCACGTTCTTCAGCATATGCACGGGTGGAATGACTTAGACTGCTAAATTCATGTACTGCAGTGTCACGCTCCGGACACAAACGTCTTATGAGTTCAATTTCTTGCTCAGTCATTTCTTGAACCGGACGGTCATCATCAGAATCTAAGGCCCGTGCAGCCTCATATGGCTCCTCCTCATCCTCGATCTGAACATCAACACTATTGGATGCCCTGCATATGTTGTCCATATTATATGACACAAGCACATCAAGATAAGCACCATTATCGATTTGTGGAGATCCTGCATCGGGTCGAAGCAAGAAATACCACATTAAAAAGTCTAATCAAACGAAATAACGATGGATATGAACAACGTGTCAAAGACACTTACTAGGATGATCCTGAACTGGATCCTGGGTCAATGGGATCTCTTGGGGGTACCACCGGATTAGAAGCCCCACAAACACCAGGAAGAGGACGAGAAATCCCATACTCGTGTGGCCCCGATTGAGCATCGGGCACAACAACCACTTCTTCCGGAAGCTCTACCAAAGGAGCTTCAATACGAGATGCATTTGGCATTTGTGGAGACAACCCGACTGGAGCATCACGATGAGTAACAGATAACGGCTGAACAACCACATCCAAACATGGTGGAAGCATCGTCTTCACAATTCTTACATATCTAACCCAATCATCTTCTGAGGCAATGGAGATCAACCGTCGGACAACTGTTCCATATGTAATATGGGACAACAAACCCTGAATTGATATTCTAGGGTCGTTTATGTCGCAGCTAATCTTCTCACAAGCTCGAGCAAAAATCTTGTCAAAAGACGGTCTTTCATCGAACAACATGGTCACGATCTTCATACCATCAAAACT